>NW_019174272.1:11233170-11339282 GCF_002260705.1 Seriola dumerili | reverse complement strand
TGTACGTACAAGAGATTAGCGTCCCAGCAGGCCTGAAAGAGTGTCATTAACCCCAGTTTGTTCAAGTTCATATGGAAGATAATGAACTCTCCAGCTGTTGGTTAACCTTTTGCTTTCGGTATTAATTATGCAATATGCTAATGTAATTAGCATAGGTCTAGGTTCATGGTGTCAAGATATAACATTGTGAGGATTTCAGTTAAAATCTTGATTAATGTTTTAATTATCAGTTGAAACACTGGCATTTCATGAGTTTGTATAACAGCAGAGATTCATCTGCAGGTTCAGTCTCTTTGCCCTGAGCAAGTTCAAATCCTATTTTCCCATCTACACAGTACACAGTACTTGCCTGAAAGGAAAAATTGCACTAAAATGAATTAAGAAAAGAGTGCAGACATAATTAAACATACACCATCATATGTTTAAAACAGCATTAATTACTTTTTTGCCACTTGGCTGCAGAATTCCAAGCCGAACATCATACACGATCGACATAAAGCCTCACAAGTTGTTAAGCAAGTTTGTTGAAAATGAATGACCTCTCATTCCCCAAAGAGTTAATTAATCTCCTCTCTCTCTCTCTCCTCCATCTGTGCAGAATGTTTGCTCGCAGGAGGAAGCCCACATACTGGGACTTCTCTGTCAACTGCACTGGCAATGAAGCCCATTTGTCCAGCTGTAAACTGGGCCAGGCCACATCACTGAAGTCCAATGGCACCTGTGCTGAAGGCTTGCCTGTGGTGGTGAGCTGCGTGCCAGGCAGAGCCTTCTCCCCGACGCCCATGACGGGATTCAGGAAGGCTTTCAGACAAGAGGTAACGTCCCTGTGGAAACGGCTGCGTTTATACTTGTTTCAGACAACTGACAAAAAATGATTTTTATTCTTTTATCCTTTTTATTATCTGTCATCATTGTTTAGGCTATTCTGAATCTAAAATACACACCCTCGACTAAAACCGGGAGTTTTTCCAGTTCTGACTTAAACAGGCATGAGCAGTATTTTAACTCTCTGTGCACAGATTTTAGAAATATGAAATAATATTGTTTACGTATAATGAGCCACTTCCACACACCCTTAAGTGTGTAAAGGTTTTTCTTCTGTGTCCATGATTGCCAGTGAACTGAAATGGTAAACAAAGCTGATATAGGAAATGACTGCACTGATTCGGTTCAGTTCACTGGCTCTGATGCGGAGGGTGGGTTGCTGAAATGTTTTGGTGAGACGTTCAGAACGCAGTGTCACTCTGTGAACTGCAGCTGTAGCTGCTTTGGACATTTCACAATGAATTATCATCATCTGAGGGTTTCAGGGATGACATGATGTAGTAAAATTCTTGGGACAGGCAAAGGAAAAACATGTATCTCCAGAGAGCCTTGCCAATGTCAGCTAACTTTTCTTCTTCTCAAATGTCCCTGAGCATGAAACCAGAGTCGGTAAAACTGCATCATTAGAGCCGTCTTACACATATCCCACTTTAGTTGGGTTGAAAAACTGATCTGACAATCCAAGATGGAAAATTTTTTCTCTCTCTTTATTCCTGACATGTTTGCGACAGTGTCTTCGTTTTGGAATAGCTGAGGGGACTAACTCTTCAAGTCTTAACAGCTCTTTTGAAAAAGATCTCAAATGCATCAGTTGTTTGCGGATTTGGTTTTGTGTCAGTAAAGTGTTTCGAATATTTAGAATAAATACACTATATGTACGTATGTGGACACCCATGTATTTTTATGTTCTTTTGGTGTGGGAATGTTGGAAAAAACAAAAGGTTGGCAGCACTCAGTTTCATAGAAACACAGTGTTTCTTTGTCACGCATCATCTTTTAATGATGTTTCAACCTTTTTTCCACATGATTTCATTTTCCTGCTCAGTTGTCCACCAGGTGTGTATTAGTTAACACTTAGTTTGGTCTGGGGATGTTGGTCGTGGTTTGGGAAATCTTATTGGTAGATAAGAGAAGCATAGAGGGATTTCAACTTTATGGGGGAACAGTTCAGGGAAGTCTCTTCCCAGTTTCTTTTACAAAGACAGCTCCAAAAAGAAATAGTTTTTCCATTTTGGAGAAGAACTTGACTGGCCTGCACAGACTGACTTCAACCACATCCATCACCTTTGGAATGAAATGGAACGCCAACTGCGAGCCAGGCCTCATCAGTGTGGCAAATCCCGGCAGCCGGGTTCCCAGTTCTGGTGTTAAGTCTGAAACCAGAAGAAGTTAATGTCCATGATTTTGGAATCACATATTCAACAGTCAATGAGGGTGTAATGCTTTGGTGTGCATATACATTTGGTCATGTATTGCATGTGTGCAAAAATTATGACATCTACATACTGTATGCATAATGTACTAGACGTCAATGTAACGTCAGACAGATTTTAAAAATGAAAATCGGGTTGAAATCAAAATCCATCCCTGGCTAATTGACTTTGTGACGTTTAGCAGATGTTGGGAGTTGTCTGTATTTTGTATGTCAAGATGGAGTTGGCATGAGACGTTTGGAAGACGTTGGACTTTGGTTATTTAACAAAACAACATAAAACCAACAAAATATCATCGTCAGCTGTCGTCAGTATTCAGCGTGAGACTTTGTCGTGACATTGAATTTTGGTCACCGGACGTCACAACCTGCATTCAACCAAATATCAAAGTCTAACACAGCTGTCGATGGCCAGCTATGTTCCTGCAGGGTAGACACAGAGACCTGTTGACCAAAAAGAATATAGTGTTATGGGGTTTTATTTTCAAGCCCTTAGTAAGTCTTCACTTGACTCCCCTCCAGCTCCAGGGAGGGGAGTTCAGTTCTTGACCTCTGACCTCACCTGTGGGTTGAAGGAATTCTTCTCACTGACACCAACAGCAGATTAAATAAAGCATTTTTCATGGGTCTGAAGGCTCCAAAGAGCCTGCCTGCTCTGTGTCACGTTCCACAGCTGAGTGCCGTGCCTGACATCACATCCCAAATCTTCCACTACACTCAGACAGACTGACTCACAGGAATTTGATCCTAAAACCAGACGTTTTACCATGAGGAAAAAAACAAAGCTGACACCCCCTGTCTGGCAAAGCTACCTGCAGGCTGCTGTGAAAGGCTTTGACTTACACGTTGATGCACATACATTACATTACAATGCATTATTTTCTCCCACTTGTTACATCACATTGACTTTACTCTATCTGAATCTTAATATTCCTCATTTTCATCATGTTTATATTTATTATGTTTATTTTATTTTCACATCCATTAAGTCTATTAGGGTGACAACTAAAGAGGATTATATTATTATAGCACTTTTCTAAACCAAAGTTAGAAAGTGCCTCCAAGTAACAAATGAAAGAATGTAAATACTAAGTTTCACCATATATGCAATGTGAAAGTTGTTTAAGGCACATGCAAGAATTTTTTAAAAATATCATAAAGTTGTGAAAAATGCCCATCACAAAGGCAGTGTCCTGAGATAGCTTGTTTTCTCCAACCAACAGTCCAGAGCTCTATATATCACATTCAATATTACAATAAAATGACCCAGAAAATTCTCATTTGTGAAGCTGGAATCATCAGATGTTTGCAATTGTTCCCTGTGCAAAAAAACTTCAACGATTAATTGAGTATCAAAACTGTTGATTCATTTTCTCGACTGACTCACTGGTTCATCCACTAATTGTTTCATCACTAGTTACATAAACACGGTGCCGTCCAGGATGAAATGAATCATCTTGTGAAATATAGAGGAAAGAAAATCAGTCAGTTCAGTAACGAGTTTCATTTTTTCTGTGTTCATATTGGATGATATATTGTGATCGTATTGTATTGTACTGTTTTACATTCAAGTGTCCTGTTTCTTTAACTATATATTCGAGAACCAGTTGCACCCAGTTACATGTATTAAAGATCATAAGCATCATGTAGTTCAGTTAGTCTTTGATGACTCTCATACTGTTTATTGTTTTGTAGGATTATGTGATATTTTTTAATGGTGTTTAATGTTAATACCACTATAAGACAGAGATGTACAGTGGGAGTGAGGATGCAATCCAGAGGCCACACATTTAGACGTCTGGGTTTTACTGTGTGGCTACAAATAGCAGTAAATCAGATTAAACTGTGCTACTAATGTGTTTACTTGTAAAAATTAAACATTTCCAGTTTGTCTAAACAGTTAATGGGAGAACCGCATTAATAGCATGTTTTATAAACATGAAGCCACCCAGTCTGCTGCCTCAGCTTCCTCATCACACCGAAGGAAAAGTTGACGTTAAGAACTTTCAGCTGAATCTGTTGTTTTTTTAAAGAAACCAGAATAACCTAAATATGTGGTTTTAGAATATGATCGTTTCATCTTCTACAGTTCTGTCTTTTAACGGCGTCTCTGTTTTACACCTTCAGCAAGCGCTGGTTCGTCTTCGCGGTGGGGCCATCGTAGGCGAGGGCCGAGTGGAGGTGTTGAAAAACGGAGAGTGGGGCACCATATGTGATGATAACTGGAGCCTGCTGTCTGCCACCGTGGTGTGTCGAGAGCTGGGCTTCGGTACGGCCAAGGAAGCCCTGTCTGGAGGTCGCCTGGGACAAGGTATACTGGTTTTATACATCACTTTTATTTGTGCAAGAAAAGTCAGCTGAGTCTTTTTCCAACCTCTCCTAACTGCACGCTCTGAGGAAATGAACATTTTAAGGATTTTTAAGAGCTTTTCTAATTAAACTAATGCATGATAACAAGCTTGCAATCTAAGCTGGAGTGCTGCTCTCTCCCACCTCCAACTCTGCCACAACACCCTCTTCTTCTGTGGTAATCAGTTGCATAATGCAACCAATGGGGAAAACATAAAGACATGAAATGTGAGCAGCATACATGTACAGAAAACCTAAAAACAGCCTGGACTAAACACACAGTACTTAGTGCACAGACAGTCTTTACTGTTGGAACGACTGTCCGTGTATATTGCCTACATGGCATGTGATGGAAGGTTATGACTGTGTTGCAAAACCACATATCCCAAACATTTCAGACAGTAATTCTATCCTTTAATCCGTCCTCCGCATATCACCCGCTTTTGTGCCGCTGAGCAGAGTATCATGAACTCACAGACCTGATGGTAAAAGTGATTTAGCTTGGTGGAACAGGATTAGCTCCACAGTGCAGGTTCAGTGAGGATGGGAATCCGTTCCTGAGCTGGTATGAACTCACATATCTCTCTGCAAAGGACGCATGAAAACTCTTATGCGTTCAGTTTTGAAGTTACTGCAAGAGGGAAAAACAGACGGGGCAAACGTAGCTCAGCTGGACTGTGGACGGAGCCTGTGGAGAAATAAACCTCTAACCCATTGCTCTCTGTTCACATGTTTGGTAGAAAATGTGCTCTTTGCATGAAATTGATCACTATCTATACATAGAGGAAGTTTTTATTTAAAGGTCCCATGTTTGACACCTTTCTGGTCTTTTATTTGAAGTTTTGATATCTATAAGAAGATACATATGTGGTTTTCAGAACCAAAAACCATCTCAATGTAGTTTTACATCTCCTCTCTCGGACTTCTCTCTGGAGCTCTAGTTACAACAGGTGGGTGAGCCAATCAGAAGAGGAACCAAATCCTGCAAGGCTTGGTTGGTAGGTCCAGGTGGGCGGGGCTTGGGGCATGGCTGAGAGCTGTGAATGCTTTATTGTGACATCACAAAGTTCCAGAAGTCCTGGCGGCTGGTTTTAAGGTTCAGTCTCTGAATACAGGCTGTGTGCATTTCTCTGTGGACTGAGGCTTTGATACTTTCACAGTATTAATATAGAACCTAGACCTGCTTTACAACACATGGACATCTCACTTTATACAATGCAGAACCTTTAATATGAACGCTGCATACCACCCACTTGGGGTGTATGCAGTATAGTGAAAGTAGACTCCATGCTAAGACTCCAGCTGTGTGTGCCACTGGGTGCAGCAGGAGGCTCTGAGTAATGCAGAGTGTTGGAGCTGGATTGGGGCCCAGGTGAAATGTTGAGTGACAGAAGAGGCTCGGTGCTAACACTTGTTAGCAGGGTTTAGGTTTTTAGGTTATGGCAGTTGTTCCTCTTTGCAGACCACTTCTGTTCCCTTCTTTATAGCTGCGTTTCCATGTTCCCAAACATCAGCAATTACTTTGGTTTGTAAAGTGTCATCATAACTGATTATTACAAGCACAAAACTAAGACACAAGCTGTAATGAACCACAATTATCCTTGTTTACCAGACCAGGTTTCACTTTTTGGAATGAGCATGTATCATTTGAAATGTGTGAGGCAGGTTTTCTGCTTGCTGAGGGTTTGGGGTGGGTCCAGAAGAAGACGTCCTCCTTTTACTGACTAGTTCTTTTTCTAATAGAATCTTTCAGTCTGAGCAGACTCACTTTATGGTCTCCTCTGAGGAGACAGGCAGCACCGGCAGGCTGCGTGGAGAGTTTTACAGCAAGCAAAGCAGGTTTGGAAGTTGGGACCTCCCACCCAATTAAAATGCGCTACTGACCCATTTCTAAATTACACACTCTGTATTTGCACATTGTTTTTAAAGCCCTAGCTCACCTGTTAGTAAGATATACTATGTAAAAAGTATATTTCCCCCAAAGGGTATAGCAATAAGAATCCTACACATAATATCCACATATAATAATCCAGCATAATACCTCTGAATAGAAAGAGCTTTCTTTTTCATAAACAGGGACATGCTGTACATTGCTGCTCATTCCAGTGATATTAGACATGGAAAAAGTTGAAACAGAGGCAATGTTCTTTCTCCAGAATCATTTTCCATCCTGATTTCTCATCAGTGGCTCTCTGTAACTTGGTGGAGAAAAACAAAACCCAGATGGAAATAATAAGAAAAACTCAGATGATAGTAGTGCGCCACAACAGAGAGGGAAAAGATCATCATGAATGCCAGGCTTATTAGTGGATACCAGACATTTTAAAGATTTTGGTGACTCTTAAACTCTTAAAAATCTTTTATCACTTTTGATTACATTTTTATTTCATATCGCTGCGTATGGAACGAAAAATTATTTGTGATGCAGTACCTAACAAATGACCATGTGAGGGACATTCCCGGTCATTTTAAAGGGGGTAGTGCAACAGATACATTTCTGAGTGTCAGAGTGATGTGAGGGTAGTGGAGGAGGAAGTATTCAGGTACTTTACTTACAGTAAAAGTACTAAAATACCACACTGTGAGAATATTCCACTGCAAGTAAAGGTCTTGAGTTAAATTATGTGTTATCAGCAAAATGTATTTAAAGTATCAAAGGTAAAAATACTGATCTAGATAAGTGGTCCCTGTCAATGTTTTACTTTTATACATTATATTATTATTATTGCTGCATTAATGTGTGTGTTGCATTTAAGGTTGAGCTCATTTTAACTACTTTATATACTTTTGGGCAGTTTAATCTAAAGCAATACATCATATTCTCATATTCTGTAAAATCATCATACGTTTGTAGTGCTGCTGTCCTGTGAGAACCACATATCTCTTAAAAATCAACTGAGTCATGAGATGAGAAAAGCAGTCTGTTTTCAGCTTTGCGATGATGCATTTTCCAGCTGATTCAAGTGGTTTTCAATTTGTTTATTTAACTTAAGAAGTCTTTTCTAAACCCTTAAAGGAACATTTAAAACTTCAGTTTATCAGAAACATACACATTCAAAGGCAAGAAATTTGGAGATATGTACTCCAAACAAGTACTTCAAATTTGTACTTAAGTGCAGTACTTGAGTAAATTTACTTTGTTACATTCCAACAAAACTCCTTCTGGTGTCTGTGTCTCTGGACCTTTGGACCAGGCGGAGCTCATCAGCTGGTTAAGTAGCTTAAAGTTGGTGTTTAAAGGGCTTCAAATCATGTGATATTTGATATAATGTGGTGACTCTGCTGCTGTAGAGTTATTGTGCTTGTAGGGTTGTTTGATTAACTGACTACTTGTTGTATGTATGAGCATCTCTTTCCATGCTTAGTTGACCTTAGCTGCTGTCTTCTATTTAACCTTCCATTAAGAACACAGCTTGTGTCATCCTGATTATTTTACCTCGTTAAAGAAATACTGTAGCTGGACATGGTGGAAAAGCTCTTATTTGCTTTCTTGCAGAGAATGAGATGAGAAAATCAGTGACACTGTCTTACTTTCTCTATGGTAAATAAGAAGCTAAAGCCAGGGGCGCCCCAGTGGTTCACCTGGTGGAGCACATACTGAGGCTCAGTCCGAACCGCAGCGGCCGGCGTTGGAATCCACTCTGGAGCCGTTTGCTGCATGTCATCCCTCTCTCTCTCGCCTGACTCCGTCTACACTGTCTCACTGTCCCCGTCGCATTAAAGGCAAAACTGCCCAAAAAATAACAAAAAAAAAAAGAAGCTAAAGCCAGCAGCTGATTAACTTAGTGTAGCTTCTCCTGCTCATTATGCTAAGCTAAGTTTACTGGCTGTTGGTTCTAACATATTTACCTGCAGACATGAAAGTAATTACAGCAAATAAGTGTATTTTTCCCAAAATATCACTGAACTATTTTTTATTTTTTTTATTATAAAATTTTTGCTTTGATCAGAGCTGTAGGATGAGCTATCAGATGTAATTATCATTTGATTTCCTTTCAAAACGCTTTCTCTCGTCTGTGTTTTTCAGGTATGGGCCCGGTGCACATGAACGAGGTGGAGTGCTCAGGATTCGAGAAGTCCATCACAGAGTGCTACTTCAACAAGGATGCTCTGGGCTGCAGCCACGAGGAGGACGCAGCCGTCAGATGTAACGTCCCTGCTATGGGCTTCCAGGAGCGGGTCAGTCTCAACACCACAGTAACATACTCACTAAGAAACATGATCGAAATACAAGATGCTGCATGCAAGATCAGCTGTTCCTTCTACAGTATGTCTGCATGGACACACACACACAACATGCTCACCCAGATCTCTACTTTACTGCACACATTATCTAAATCTACTGTTTTTTTTTTTTTAACTTTGGACCATTTAAAAAATAGAAATTGTTTGTGAGTGGATTCAATCTTTTAAGTCGGCGCCTCTGTTGTATTTTTCATGACCTTAGCTGCGTCTGAGTGGAGGTCGTAACCCCTATGAGGGCCGTGTGGAGGTGCTGGTGGAGAAGAATGGCTCTCTGGTGTGGGGGACGGTGTGCAGTGAAGGCTGGGGAACCATGGAGGCCATGGTGGTTTGCAGACAGCTGGGCCTGGGCTTCGCCAGCAATGCTTTCCAGGTACGAGTCGCAGCAGCCAGGCTGGGAGGAAATCAGCCTCTTTGTGTCTATTGTGAATTGAATTTTGATTTTTGGTTCAAATGTTACAGCTTTTAATCGAATGTTGTTTAGAACAACAACAGTGTTCGATGTCCTTCCAGTCAATCAAACCTAGGCAATAAAAATCTAAATCTTATAAATTAGCTTTTTTGGAAGATCCAGATCTTCAGAGTCTTCAAAGATCAACTGACTGGATTGTGTGGAAACACTTTACAAGTCCACAATTTCTCACTAATTAACTGTAGGAGTTTTCTGGAAATAACCAAGTAATTTCTTACTAATAGGAAACAAAGAGACAAAGTATAGAGACAGTTATTTGATTTGAGGTTTTGAGAAGTTATTGATTTTCAGAGTTGTGCTTCATTTAAACTCAAATAAATTTAAATTCATTATCAATTTATTATTTGAAACATCATTGAAAGTAGCTTTTAGAAAACCACTTGTGTTGTCAATGCAAAACAGGATAAATTTATTCATATTTAAACAACAAGAAACTTTATTAAGTGACTGACTTCCTTGCTTTAGTGGTAAAAGTTGAACTTCAAGAACATTACTCTATTTTGTCATAGCAGCATTTTATCCCACAAATTGTTTTTTAATACTAGTTTTTATTCCACAAAACAGTTTATTCATGGACTGCAGCAAGACAGTGAACCTGAATTCATGTCACTGAAAATGACGTACACAAATGATGGATATCAGCACGTTGTTTTTTTGACCACTGGGGGTTTAGAAATATAAAAAACGCCAAGATAAAGAAACAATGAAAGTTGGACAGGAGAGGTTCATGTGCCACTGTGGAGCCGGTTGAGAGAGGAGACTGTGAAGGGAGAGACTCTGCCTCCAGAGGGTCACCACTATCTGCCAGCTGCACTGAAATGCCCCTGAGCGAGCCAAGAAAAACCCTACCTCCTCCAAGTTCCTAAATACACAGTGTGTATGGTCCAGCAGTGAAAATAAACCTGCCACATCCCCTCCTTCATTTCAGAGAGTTTTCTCCTGATTCGCTCTAGAAGGGTTTTTCCTTATATTCTCTCTTTTCCTCTTCTCTCCCTCCTTAGTCAAACTCAGCTTCCCTTTTTTCCCTTCCTTCCCTTCCCTCCCTTCCTTCCCTTCCTGCCTAGTGAACTGGGATCTTTGGTGTAGAGTGTGGTCTTCTTTAAGGGGTTTAAGGACAGGTTTTATTGACACACAACCAGCATCACATACTATAGCCCCAGCGCTGCACTGAGTCACACGTTAACTCTGTGTTTCTTGTGTCCAAGTGGCCAAACACAGGTGTTAACAATCAGTTTCATGTGTGGTTCAGCATTTTTCCATCCAGGAGCCAAAGTGAGATCCTTGAGAAATTTTCATCAAAGCTCATTTGAGTTTGAAATAAAATACTGCAGCCAACAGCTTTTTAGTCTCTACAGTCAGTCCTGCCTGTAAAAGTAATGAATGGAACATTGATTTTTGCTGCATAGAGACTGAATAGAATAGTAATGAGACTGAATTTTAAGCTGGATCTTTTCAATCTTAGCAGCTGAAAAAAAATGTAGGTCGAAAAAAATGGTCGAATCCATCTAAAAGCAATTTTGGAAAACCATTAAATCTTCACAAGTGAATGAGATTAACATGATATACAGTAATGTACAGGAATCAGCCTCAGTGGCTTTGGCACAGACACTTATACTCGTAGTCAGTCTGCCATTCTTTACATTTATCTTTTTCCTAGATAATATATGGCAGGTTGCAAGCTGTGAAATTATATGGCTATGAATATTATAAATGATAGATGACTAAATTAAAAATTTAAAGCGCTGTTTTCATTTTCATGTGTGAAAAGAGTTACTACCACAATTAAAATGAAAGGAAATTAAAACTCTGTTTACATATGTTTAATATCGGCAGCAATATACTCCATGCAGACCCACTAAGGACCACTGTCCTCTGTTTCCATGTGTATGTTGTTGCTAAGAGCAACAAAAAAAAACCTTCTGTTAACTGTTTACCCCTGCAGGACATTAAGATAAAGGAAACACAAACACAGTTTAAAGTCCAGCATGATTATAATAACAGTAGGTGGGGGTGAGGGGGTGGGGGGTCTCTTTGTGGTTTCTGTATGAGGAGAGGATGGTGGGACTGAGTGGGACTGTCTGTTGTAAGGGTGCATTTAGGCTCATTTCCTCATCAATAGCTCCATCACATATTAATTCATATATTATAGACATGAAGGCACAAGTTGCACAGCCCTTATTAGTCAGTTCAGGTTGCTCTCTATACTAATAATGGTAATTCCATTCTGTGCAGTAGCCTCCTGTAAAAAAATAGTCACAATCAAGTCATCTATTTGATATTGTGGTTGATGTTTGGGCTTTTCAACCATCAATACTAAATTCCTCATGATTCTGTAGAAGGGTACGGTGCGCCGCCTAGTGGTCACTGTGGAGAATCACCTTTCCTCACGACAAATTCATTATATCCTTAAAGAAGGGCCCAAATCAGCTTGGTATCATCACAGTAAAATATTCTATATTTATAGATGATTTGGAATTATAGTTACTTGTTACTTAACAGATTTTTATCATTTCCTAACTACAACATATGACCAGCCTATGTGTAATCTAATATGATGCCTTTTTCAGATGAAACTGCCCAATAGTGTCAGTGTTCAATGTGAGTTCAACATTATTCATTAGTAATAACCCAGGAATATAATAGACATAATAATAAAAACTTTCAAAAGGCTTATTTGCATAATGAGTATGTTTGCTTTTGGTACTGACGTTCAGTCTACTGATGATGAATTAACAGGAGTAAAATTTTAAATACGTGACTTCTACTCATTATTGTCACATCAAAGGCCCTAAACTGACACAAATTAGACCACAGACCCATCTGATACGATTTTTGCTTTTACATATGTTTTATTACAGAAAGGGTTTGAAACCCACAACCAAAATAGTCAGACATTCTGTTATTGTGTGACTTATGAATTGAGTTAAAGTGAAAATAAATGATTTCCCTTTTTGCTGAGGACCCCCAGAAACCTCCTCAAGGACCCCTGGGGGTCCCCAGACGTCATTTTGAGAACCACCATAGTGGTTCTATAGTGATACTGCCACTTTAGTAAAGTACCTGAAATATGTATTACACTGCTAGGGAAATGAGGAGTAATAATAAAACAATAAAGTAATAATAATGATGAATAAGCATGGTGCTTACATAAGGTTTCACTGCAGGCTTTGCAAACTGTTCAGTGAAATCCTCCTACACTTCAAAATAAAACTAAAATCCTGATTCTAGCTCTGATCAGTGAAGCTCCTTTATCATATCTGAAGTGGATTACATACTCATGCATACTGTATGTGAGGAGTCCTATCAGTCTAATCAAAAGGTTATAATACAATTTCCACATGAAACAATTCTACATTGTTAACAGAATGTAGTCAGTCAAAGTGCATCGTATCAGAGGTGGATGTTATCCTGATGTCAGCTGTGAACCGAGGGTCGTGTTTTCTCAACAGGAGACGTGGTACTGGCCGGGGGAGGTGAGCGCAGACGGTGTGGTGATGAGCGGCGTTCGCTGCTCAGGTACAGAGATGTCTCTGTCCTACTGCCTGCACCACGGAGCCCACCTCAGCTGCCCGAAAGGAGGAGGACGCAATGCCGCCGGAGTCTCCTGCTCCGAGAGTAAGACACTAAAATTCACTCACATTCATCTGTTGTGTTGTGTTGATGTAGATGAATGCTTTCAGAAAATGCGCTGAGAAATCAAGCAGTATTAACATCAGTAAAGTAAAACAAGGAAGTAATTGATATTTACACTTTTAATTATGCTTTGAACCAGAGTCACTGTCATTCAATTTGGCATTAAGCTAACACTCACACTGAGAAGCTTTCCCTCTTGCTCCGCAGACCGAAGTTTTAATTCAACAAATGAAATTATCTCTGCCACAGGAGAATCTCTGCCTTGGAAAAATGTTTGCATAACTGAAAGTCCAATATCCTCCTTTCAGAGCAGTTTGAAACAGAAACCACTCATTCACTTGCCAGAGTTTTTTTTTTTTTTTTTTGTTGCCAGAGCCATTTCACTTTGTTTAAATATGTTTTGTCTCCAACGGCTTCTCCATGTCTTTTTTCTTTGTCTTTGATCTTCCTGTCCACAGCGGCTCCTGACCTGGTGTTGAACCCTCAGGTGGTGGAGCAGACCACCTACATGGAGGACAGGCCCATGTTCATGCTGCAGTGTGCCTACGAGGAGAACTGTCTGGCCTCCGCCTCCAGCGCGGTTCCCGCCAACTCCTACCGCCGCCTTCTGCGCTTTTCCTCCCAGATCCACAATAACGGCCAGTCTGACTTCAGGCCTAAAGCCAGCAGACACTCCTGGGTGTGGCACGACTGTCACAGGTCAGTGTCACAGAGCACAAGGACTCTTTTATACCAGATTTCATCATATGATAAGTCCACTGGCTAGTAGCGATCTCTCTTCATTTAGCAGACACCAGAGCCTTGTGTGTGCTGAAATCGTCTGTTAAACCTTTCAGAGAAATTCTCTTCACTTTGCCTGAGAGGAGTAGTTCAACATTTTGGGAAATGAGGTTATGGAAATGTTTTGCTTCCTTTCCAAGAGTTAGATAAGAAGATTGATACCACTCTCGTGTGTGTGCATTAAGTACAGAGCTAAAGCCAAGAGGTGATTAAGAGCGATTAAAAGGGAATAAGTTAAAGATATTTAAATATAATTATGTAATATTGGCAGCATGAATATTAAAAGAACTTACACAATGCAGAACCATCTTACTGAACAATGAGGACGCTGAAACATATTGGAAATTGAAGATGCAGAGGTTGCCGTTTAACCGTGCGAGGCAGCTGGATTTCTCACAAGCAGAAATCCATCTTGCCAGGCTCCAAGCTACTATGTCATATGATAGACAGATGCTCCACCCAATCACCTGCCAAGTTTTTTGTTTTTTTTTGAACGCGCCTGCCCTTTACCAAAGGGTTTCCAACGAAGCTTTCCCAGATGGTTCTGTGTAACAAACCATCTGGCACATCAGGTTAGCTGACATTTATTTATGGAAGCACTTGTAACCGGTGATATTCCAGAAACATAAATCACATCTTAATTATAAATCACAAGCAAAAAGTCCTTTGAAAGATATTTTTATTTTTATGAATGATTCTTTTTTTATTGATTATTGCATTTGAACTTCATCAGGAGATGTTGTTATTCGATAATTTGACCACGTAATCGAAAAAGACATTTGAATGATTCAGAAACAACATCTCAAATTAGACATAATTCAAGAAGAGACGACTCAGCCCCCATCATGACCTCTTTCTGGAGCAGTTTTCCCCCTCCATACATTCTGCTGCCCTGTAATTGACCGTGTGGTGTAAGCTTAAGTTACTGTACATAGCTCTGCAGCAAGTCCAACATTTTTGTGGTTCCTATATTGGCTGGAGGAAGAGTTCACTGTTGGCAGCGTCACACAGCTACCAGCTTTCCACACATCAAACCTCTGGCACCTTTGACTTGCAGAACTTACTTATAGAGCACAGTCAAACTACTCAAAGCAATCTTGTGCATTACTGGTGCCAAGTTGCAATTTTCTTCTGTTGATTTTAATGAACTTTGGTGCACTTTCCTCAGCAGAGACTATAGAGCTACAGTAAACAACAACAAGATCCATTCTTCTCTTCTGTGTGTGTGTGTGTGTGTGTGTGTGTGTGTGTGTGTGTGTGTGTGTGTGTGTGTGTGTGTGTGTGTATAGGCATTATCACAGCATGGAGGTGTTTACGCTCTACGACCTGTTTAGCCTCAATGGAACCAAAGTGGCAGAAGGACACAAAGCAAGTTTTTGCCTGGAGGACTCAGAGTGTGATGAAGGTCAGACCCACAATAAAATCGTGAAAAAACTTTTGCTTCTCAGAAATGTTCACATAGTCAGTAATGGGCTTTTAAAGCTGCACCACCAGCATTTTGGGGAATTATCAACCTAGTCTGCAGTTCCCCTCAGATCTAATGAGGTTTTTTTTTAGCATCTTTCAGCTCATTGTTTTGGTTTTCTGGCCCATGAATTCACTGACTGACAAGTTCTTTAAAGCTATTTTCGGCTAAAACACTGATAGGCTGTGTGCTAACTGCTCAGCACCAAAGGACAGACACCGTTAGCAACTAGCAACTAGGTGAAGGCATTTTTCTTAGAAGCTGGGGAGACTGAAACACAAAGAGGAGGATATTGAAGAGGATATTGAATGTACATCCATCAGATGGTCAGAAACACTTGCACTGTGTCTGCAGAGGGTGTAAATGAGCAGCTGTTTGCTAACATGTCCACCATAACAACTTCATTAATGGTAATATATAGATGATGATATGTCAGGGTAATGTTTGCATGTTTGCGTGTCCGGAAAAAATAACAATGCAATTTCAAAATCTGATATTTAATTACCAACTAATCTTTCATTCTTAATGTCTCATTGTAGGTATTGAGAAGAGGTATGAATGTGCTAACTTTGGAGACCAGGGTATCACCGTGGGCTGCTGGGATACCTACAGACACGATATTGACTGCCAGTGGATCGACATCACTGACATCAAACCTGGAGATTACATTTTCCAGGTAGGTTCCAGGTTCCAGGACTGAAGAGTGGAATTTTCTGCACACTGCTGCCAGTAGTTCTGGCCTTTCACATTCATCTTTCATCTGCCTCCTCCCACAGATAATAATTAATCCCAACTATGAAGTGCCAGAGTCAGACTACACCAATAACATCTTGAAATGCAGATGTCGATATGATGGCCATCGCGTGTGGATGTACAGCTGCCATAATGGTAAGACCTCGCAGTAATTCACACGAATATCTGAAAGAGCTACTGTCCCTGTGATGCTGATGATCTAAAAACTGAAGCTTATTCTGCTCTTATGCTTCAGGTCAATGCAAAATATAACTGTAACATATGGTACATGTCATTATTAAGCACATATGGTAGCTACATTTATTTTTGATATTATTTCATGCCATTTCAGTGCATCACAGTAGCAGTCATGTTGGATTAAATGGTATTGATAAAATGTATAACAGTGAAATACACATAACATACCCATAACACAAAATACACACCAAGGCATTACATCAGTAATCTGTCTTAAAATGTAACTTTAAAAGAATTAAGACATAACTTTGTTGTTAAAGTAAAACTACAGATTCCTATCAATAGAAGTAACAGTACTGTCCAATTTAATATTGAAGATCTGACAACTTGCTTACACTGTTAGAAATACTTGGCAAGAAGCACAAGTGGTCAGGTTTAAACAAACCTGCAGGTTAGTCAGACTTATTGCATGTGGAAGAGAAGATGAAGACAAAGGGTAAAATTATTGCCAAAATTGTCAGTATCATTACCAAATTATAGGTTACACTAATTTGGTTTTACCTCCAGTCTTGTGTCAGTCAGATTTCGTTGTAGCGACTGTGCTGTGCTCCCATATCTCCAAAATTATTTTGGCAAGTAAAAAGTTATCACAACCAACAGGAATGATGACTAAGAAAATGAAAGAAGATGCAAGTTGTAATTATCCCCTAACTCTTATGTTCTAACTGAAAATAATTACAAGCATGTTCTAATTAAGTAACTACCAGAGGTCAGAAAACCTCAAAACCTCAGCTCAGTATTATTGTAGCTACACTAGCGGACTAGACTAGTTGTACTTCTACTTCACTGAGCTCAGATATTACATCAGTATTATGAAAACATCTGAATTCATTCCACTAAAGATGTTCTGAGATTCATTATTTCTGCAGCTGTTTTTTATTTACCCACATCACTCTGCAGTCAGTCTGTTTTGCTGCTTTAGCTTGATTTAAACTGTTTACCATTGATCTTACTGAGGTACTGGTCAGTTGATAGTAGTGATAGTTCATTAATTAAAAAATAATAATTATAATAATATAATTAAGTACTCTTACTGGCTTTATCTGGGGCTTTCCATTGCAACTCATGTACTTCATAAAGAGATGGTATTATAGGGCTTCAATCCTGGTCAAAATGTGTTATATTGGGGTTGAGATTATAATCTCTACCTCGCAAATAAAGACCGTAAAACCTGGTTTAAATTGATTAATTATTGTGTCAAATTACTGTTCTGAAGGTCTAGTATTTTATATATATTACAATATTTATGGTAACACCCAAATGAGACAACCATTCCACATTCATTTGTGTTTGTATTTGTATTTTTTATGCTAACTGGAGGCTGAGCATTGAGCAGGCGGAAACCCTCTACATGTACAGTATTAGGCTTGACAGTGGAAGTGTTTGAAACTGGTATCAGATATGGAACAAGGACAAAGTGTTTTAGGTTGTAACTGTCTGCCTGTGCTGCTCTGATAGGTGGCTCCTTAAGCACTGAAACAGAACAAACGTTCCCAGGCCTGCTCAACAACCAGGTGACCCACAGGTAAAGACAAAGCAGAGGACGACTGGCCGTTCCCTCCAGCAGGGGAGACCGTCTGAAGCCCACCAACCACTACACAGCTCCATCAGTGGTGGATTCTTCCTGCTAGCCCTGCCCTGGTCAAACCATCTTTTTTTTATGTTCCCTTCGTCCGTGTGGCAGCAGCTTTCTTTGACCCTCCACCCTCCTTCTTCTCCCAGTAGAAAGAATATTTGATTCTCCCTCCGTTCCGAACAGAGGCAGCTGCAGCCTCACCAACACTCCCTGGTTAAGATCAAAGCGAAGCTCTCTGTGTGCCCTGTGTGTTTTTATTTGAATATTTTGAGTGATGGAATAAACCTGCTGGGAGGTGGCAGGTATTTTACACAAGGTGTTTTCTTTGAAGTGCAGCACTTTAACAATGCCCTGCTGCTCACCCTGGAGAGTTTGGATGTCTGTGCCAGGTCGCCTGAGGATTTTAAGGAATCATCAATAGCAACAGCAGTGGTCTGTGTTCGGAAATAAATGCAGTATTCTTCCACTTTTCACACAGTCTCATAAAGTGCCTTCAACACACTGAAGTCCGCATACACTGAGGGTATATCACACAGGCAAAATGAACATTTCTTTTGCATGACAGTTAATTAAGCTGAAAATACAATTTGACATCTTCACTGAGGAGTTTGTGCAAATTAAGCTGGGGCACAAGCAAGTCCTCAAAAAGCAAACAGCCTGTTCATCGCAAGTGCTTATTACAAGTGCTACTTACCAGGTCCGCCTGTAAGACTAATCCACCAAGGCTGAAATGCTACATGCTAAAGTGCCGTAAAGTGACCCAAAGCTTTTAACAAAATAATAATAATTGGGAAATTTATTTCATATTTTCATAACATTTTGATCTGCTCTGCGTGAAGTCTGAAGTTCACATTTCAAAGAGCAGATGCATCAGGGGGAGGTGGTGTTGCAAAGTGAGTTGGGAGCAGTCTCAGTTTGTCCAATAATAAAATTATGTGATCAAAGAGATTTCGTTTTTTTACCAGCACTGGCCGATAGCCTTTCAGTTTTTGTAAACAGCTAGTTAGAAGTAATATTCTGATTCAGATTTGGGTAATTTTGTGTACTTTGTGTACCATTTGTCATTGGGGGGAAGATTATCTTCCGGACATTGTCTCGTTGTCTTGATATGTTCATAACTCTTTCCTCTTTATATTTAGCAATATTTTGTTTTTGAAGCTAACATGGGATCTCATGTTTCTTTTCTCCTTGTTCAGTGTCATTACAAAATTTCCCATATCAATTAAACCTACCATCTTTAAAGAGCAACTTAACATCTCCTAAAAATCTAAAAAGCTCGCCTCCAGTGGTTTAACATCTTATCTTGCTGCAGTGATGTAGAAGTGTACTCAGGGTGTGTCAGTACACCGTGACATCACTGTCGGGTGTGGTCACTGCTGCGACAGAACCAGGGATGTATAGTAAGAACTTGAGACTACAAGATGACGCCCACTCACAGCACATGTATTAGTGTTTTCCCTGTTTGTCCCACCTGTCTGTTCCCCCTCAGCCCAAAGACTTCATATTGCGAAGATGTCACACAGGTAGAAAGAGTAAAAACTGACCTTATTTGCAGGTAGAACTTACCTGCAGATTCATTTTGCTGTATCACTTTCTGGTGTGACCAGACCTCAAAGCTGAACAACAATCCACATTAGCTCTCTGGCTAATGTTTTCTTCATATCTACTGTACTAACGTGAACCTTAGTTTAGCTTAACTGCATGAGCTATCAACAACCAGGGCGGCTTGCAGGGTAGATAGCTTGTTAGCTTGTCAGCTGCGAGACATTGTACAGCTTAAAAATTTACCAGCACCACTGATAACAAAATGCAATGGGTCCTAGCTCGTAAACTAGAGTTACCAGAGTTTGTAAGTTTGTTTACATATGTGCCCAAGCCCCTTGCAGCTCAGCTGTCAATCAAACATGTGCACATGTACACCCATTCAGAGGCTAAGGGCATTTCTGCTGCTTCTCCACACAGCCTTCTTTCTTTTAATAATAATAATAAAAAAAAATAATGATCTTTCTTTTAAAATCACTTTGATTTGTGCTTTATGACACTTCAGACTATATGTTGCTGCAGTGTATCTTCAGTCTTCCACAGCCAGTGGCACTCTGTTGGTTCCGTTCTACAGTAACATGCTTTCAAACAAAGGAAAGGTTTTAGCCATTTCCCCCTCACTGCTTTATATGGTGTCTTTACACGGAAACAGAAGAGCTGATTTCCAGCCTGTTGTGGCACAGATAGCATCTTCTCTTCACAGAGAGAGCACCTGCAGTAGTATTTCTCCATGTTTAGACAGTCAAAGTTGCAGATATTCTTTTTCTATTCTCACAATTTAAATAACAAACATGCTAGATACTTAATGTTATTGAAGTTACATTTGTATAGGTTTATTCCTCGTTTTAAGAAAAAAACATTGTACAATATTGTGTGTGAATCCTATTTTATTGTACTTTTTATAATGGTGCTATCAAACTGGTCCTCTGTTTTCTGAGGGTACAGTACATGTTGAACAGCTACATTATGTATACTAACAGTATACTTGAACTGAGCGTAAGAAATAATGTGCTTTGTGCGTTCAACTATAATAAAGGTCAGAGTTACAGAGCAACCAATCTATGCTGTTCAGTGGTCTTCATTTTTCTTCATTATCACAGTAAAGGGTTTTGTGTGTGTGTGTGTGTGTGTGTGTGTGTGTGTGTGTGTGTGTGTGTGTGTGTGTGTGTGTCTGTGTGTATTTTTGTATGCATGTGTATGCATGTGCAGGGGTGTAGCAGAAAACTCTGGGCCCTATACAAAAGCAGTCTCTGTGGGCCCCCCTTCCTCTCTTGATCCATGTATCTCACACGGTTTTTTTTACAAATAATTGGGCGAACAATTGTACACATGGATCTGCAGTGGTTATTAGGCCAGTCACTAATGAACTGTTCATACCACATTTAAACAAGTAATAATAATCTGTGATATGTCACTATATGAGCTCACCTAGTCTCACATCCTCAGTAACATCAGGAGATGATGAGGGAGGAGTTGCTTTCCCTCAGCTTGCTTTTTTTTCCTCTTTCTTTTCTTTTTTTGTGACCCTGATTTCCCTTCCTTGGGGAAAGACATGACTATCGTGGTGCAAATTAGCCTCCAGCATTAGCAGTCACTCAACTCCTGATTAACTGCCTTACTGTTTTGGAGAATCCTCGTGCAGGGCTGGACTAAACCATTTTGGGCCTTTTGTAAGGGGTGACAGTGAGTCTCCACTATTTTTTTTATATACAAAATTCAGTCACTCAAATGTTTTATTCAGCCAATCTAAAGTTGCTTACAACATTAATTACTTAGAAATAAAAAATTGCAAACAAACAACAACTTTTTATCCCAGGCTTTTCGAGAGCTCTCCCCCCATTGGGGCCCTGGGTACTCAGTCCCACTTTTCCCCCCACTATGACACCCCTGTGCATAAGTATGTATGTATATATGTGCTTGAGTATGTAGGCACCACATTTTAACCAGAAGTTGCTACCACAAGGTGGCACACCAACCACCAATAAACACAAAAGGAGTAAAGACGCAGGTGGAGGCAAAACGCATTATGGCGGCCAACAATGCAGCTCAGGCTGAAGGCTGCTGTGTACACAGACAGTCACAGTCTAGTCTAGTCGAAAGTAAGACAACAGACATCACTGAAGTGGTAATAAACATCACAATCCTCTACACTGAGGTTACAGCAACACCACACACAAGTTCATCTGTTGGTCCAAGACACACCGAGCAAGAGAAAGAGAGAGAGGGGGGTACAGAGAGAAGTCTTTCCTTCTTTGATCAAACCCGCACACGCATACATACTCAAGCACACACACATATATACATACATACATACTCAAGCAGCACATACAGACTATGACGGGCCTCTGGCTGAAGACACATGTTAATACCAGGTCTGAACAGGGCCTAGGTTTGTTTCGTCTTCGCTTGTTGCTGTTCAGTCTCCCTTCAGGTGCTGGCAGGCGGAGTTGTCGTTAAGTGCAACTGAGTGCACCTGGCCAGTCAACCCAGCATGCACCCGACAATGTCTCTGTCTCACTACATCACTGGATTTCCCCTTGCACCACATTTTCTTTTGTTTGGTTTGGTTGTACCTTTTATTTTACATCATACAACACTACCTTTTCACACATCCACTCACAAACATTACTGACTAACAGACTATCCATTGCATACATCTAACTGAAAGGTTTGGTTTTCTTTTATGTAAATAAATATAATTGATTCTTCATTTGGAGCTAAACTGTGGATTTCCCTCCATTTGTCATGGCCTAAGAGTCAGGGCATGACAATACACACATACTCAAGCTCACACAGGCATAACTCTATGTATGTATATACATGTACATATGTATGTATATGCATGATAGTATGCATGTATGTGCGAGTGTGTAATACCAGTATATATGTATGTGCAAGTGAAAGTATTCAGTTTTGGCCTGGGTAGATAATCCAGCTTTACATGAAATATCTATAAATATGACTAATGTGTAGAAAAGCCCCTAAAACTGCATTTAGAACATGACACAAAAGAATATACAGATACAGTGCAATACAGGGGGAATCATTAAAATGCACAGGGACTTCATCTCAACATGCTGCCATCAGCTGGTGTCTTTGAAACACAGACTGTGCTAAAACATTGCTGTTTCAGCGGATTTCCCAAGAGCCCTTTTTTTTCCCCCGCACGTTTACCTGAGGTAGAAGAAACAGTCAGTCATATCTGGCAGCATTTACACCGCAACAGATGTGATTTTTAACCCCTCTCTGTCATATTTTCCCAAAATGCGAGATTCTGTGTACATCACATCTTTGCAGGCATATGTCTAACAAATACCCTATACAAAACAAACATAAACATTCGCCTCCAAATGTGCTTCTCAGATTTGATTTCAAACAATGAAAATGGAAGAATGGGCACAGCCTGTCTGCCAAAAAAAGCTAGCTCAACCTTACCAACAAAGAGTATATAAGCAGTTTATCATAGCTGAAAACAACCTGACATGCTTAGAATATTCAAACAGTTACTGTGTATCTGCACGTCTGGAAAAGTCTGAAAAAGGATGAAAAGGCATCAGAAGGTATTAAAAAGTCTTAAATTCAATGGACAAATATCAAATATTTTTCTTTTGACTGGCGTTGGCAGAATTGTTAGTTATAGAATGTTTTTAGATGTAAGAGTAGGAGACATTATACACCATAAAAACTACACCATAGAGACTGATAGAACAGTGAGTGGAGGAACCCTGCGTATAACACAAGAATTAGGGCATTATTTATTTAACGACTTCAAATAATTACATTCCACATGAAACATTTTGTAATGTGGTGTATTATGAAGTCAGTGTATCTCAATGAACATTTTCTTGGTAATGTTTAAGTATAAAAATGTAGTTCTGTCAGATTCAGAGCAGATTCAGAGCAGAGTGTGGGGACACTGAAGATTATCCATCTAGATAATCTCAAATAACGAAATAATGAAAGAAAAATCATTTTATAAAGGTAGACAGGAAGTTTCCAGGGAACTTCTCAAAGGTCAGTAGATGTGATGGTGCCTCTTGCACTAGCAACAGAACAACCTCCAGACTGAAACAGCAAATCTAGTTGAAGAAGTATAGGTGCATCACATATAAACGTCCTGTAAACGTCCTGTATTCAAATATAACTTGACCAAAAGTACAGACGTGTTATCATCACAATGCACTGCGGTATCAAAGGTATTAGAATTCTTCTTCTGTTGATGTTATCACTGAAGCATTAGCATAAAAACAGCTCATTAATGCTGTAGCAAGTGGGGCTAACTGGGTGAAAAATAAATGAACTGCATGTATAAGCATATACAGTATTACAATGCTATTGATGCTCAATATAACTACCAATGGCACTCACACATGATGGGTATGTGATAGGCAGATTTTTGTTGGCCTAAAAGTAGAAAAATTTTATAATGATATGGAAAAGTAAGCAAATAAATAGTTAAATGATTTGTTAAACATCCACCAGGCTATTGCTGACTGTAAAAAAAAGTTTCATTTAATTTAAAATAAATATATGAAATAAATTAAATAATATTTGCAAGTACTTTAACTATTAACTGAAAAAGACAAAATATGAAAAATCCAAATAATCAAATATTAAGGGGGAGATGTACTGTGGAAACATGAACCCCCCCATTCATTTGGACGAGACCTGAGTCTATTGTAAAATATTCTACTAATTTAGGATGTATTTCATGTTTGATTCATTCAACTGTAGAAAAAACTATGCATTAAACAGTTGTCCCAGAGTCTCTCTACATGATGGTCCAAAAGCTACTCTGAAACAAATGTATTTTCTTCATCAATTAATTTACATATGTAAGAAAAAATGGTTTTGGGCTAGAGTCTATAAAAAATAGGATTTCTAAATGAAGAACTTACTGTGTAAACTTCACTTCAGGTCCCCAACAACCATAATATAAAACACAAAGGACATGAACTGGTCATGTCCATGGTATCCATGGCAAAGGATTTTGTGTAGCGCAACAGGAGCTTAAAATGGTACAACACTGACCTCCTGTGGCCTGAAACACATTTTACATTTATTTTTTTTCTCTGTAGAAGAAGCTGTAATAGAAGTGAATGAACTGTCAGCTACTATTTTGTGAACTATTCCTCCATTAACTGAACACTTGTCCCGTTCTCTGTGAGAGAGCGCTGGAGTCTATCCCAGTATACGCTGGGGGAGAAGTGGGTTAGTCACAGGGCTTCCAGACAAATGTACATTCACAGTCTTCTGCAGGTATTTACAGATTCTGATTCACCAAACCTGCATGTTTCTGCACTATGTGAAGAAAGACCCACACATACATGTGCACATACACGTACACACACACACCCACACACACAAACACAATTCAGCTGCGGGCCAAAGCTGCCTCACCTAAACAATAGGAGTGGTGCATCTACATACCAAACGATCTTCTGTTTCCCCATCTGCCACAGACAGATCTCATTTCAAAGCCCACTGGCAGAGGGGAGGGATGTTTACAGTAAAGTGCAATTATATTTTTTCTGCGAGAGTACATCCAATAAACCATAAAGCCGATGAATTACAGTTGTCATAAGTACAGTCATTTAGAGCTGAGGCAGTGAGCTGCCCCAAATCTTTATGCGGTCTTTAAATTACGGCTGCTTTCTCTGTAGGAGAACACTAGCTGTCGATGCTGGAGTGAGGCCAGACATTCGATGTTTTGGGCAATCTGTTGTGCTGCAGTTGAAACTGAGCTGAATCACGCATTGGGAGGACCCAGCGCTGCTGCTTTCCCAGACACATGTGAAGCCTGACAGGTTTGGACCAATGCAGTTTCTCCTTCAGTCACTCAATCAGTCACACATGAGGGTAAGATCTGATATCTAACCAGCTGTGGTTCATATTTGATCTCCTTGCTTGTTAAAGATGAATGAAATACATATGATGTGTGGAAAAGCAGCAGTAGATGTGTAGAGTATTGAGGCTGTCAGAGGGCTGTTTGAATCACTCTGTTTTCGTGCCGATTAGCCCACTAAACATAAGATAATATCTCCCTGTTTCTTCAGCCTGAGATTTGTTTTCATTATCGCTGGATATAATTATCTGTCAGTGTTATAAGAAAACAAGGGAAGAGGCTCATTCACAAATCACATTACCACTGAGATAAGATTAACGTCAGATAATACAACATGTCTGCTGGGGTCATTCGCCTACAGCAGTGTCACATTAACACTCAAACAATTAAACAATTACTACATTAGTCAATTGTCAAAAAATTTGCAGAAGCAAACAAGCAGGCAACAATTTTGAATTTAATTATTCATTTAAGGCATTCTAAGGCAAAAATGACAAACATTTGTTACAAGTAAATAGTCTAAATTATTTTTTTATGATTGTAAAAAAGTAAGAACTCTCAATACGTCAACTTGTGTAACAATAGGCATTTAAAGGGGAACTCCAATGATTTAAAAAGCCTGTCTCCAGATGTTGTATGTAAAAAGTTGCCTCACGTGATGTCACTTGAGTCTGCGTTGGTTGGGACTGAGGACCACAAGTTTGAAAATACAAAGATGCTGGATGTGTGGAGTTAAAAAGAAGTGAACTTTCCAGAGCTCTGTAGCTGCTCCTCATCTCAAGGCTACAATAGCTGCTGCCAACATAACACACAATCAAACCAACAATGGGTGGGTTGCATTGTGGGTAATGTAGGCAACCAGTTTTGACAAGGAAAAAGAATGTGTAGAATCAAAATAACAGTATCTCAAAAGACTTTTTTTACAAGAGCAAAATGAACTGGGATTATTTACATTATTGTTATTATTATATTACAGATAAATTGATAAGAAAAGAGATCATCAGTTACAACCCTAAATATTTAATTGTCAACATCATAGCATGTGTGGATGTGATCCTTATCTTTGTGGACTTCATTAGTCTTTGTCCTCTATATATTGCCATTATAGTTTCTGTATGCAAACTTCATTTAAGACACTTAAATGCTAATTCCTAATAACATTTCTGGTGTATTTAGCCTTTCCATCTGTTGCTTTTTTCTAACCCTTGTGCATACCTTTATTCATACATAATAGACATACTGTATCCCTTCATGCAGTATGTGGGTGTGTGTGTATGTATATGTAGGTATTTTACTAACTTTAATAGTAGAAGGATCAACATCCATATGTTTAGAGAAGCCACATTTACAAAGAGTAAAGTACAGTGAGCTACTGACAAATGGAATCAAGTAAAACTGCACACATTCAGAACGATCAAATATGGACTGAAGACTGACACATTTACTTTTCTTCCACAACTATCACACGTTTCTCAGCTTTTGGATATGAACTGAAATAACTTAGGAGCCTCTTGCGCCTCAGCTTCTCTCAACAAGACGCAGTTTGTGTGAAGACCTTGTTTGCACCTGATCATTAAATTGCTAAAGTGAGTCTGCAAGCCTTTTTTCTATGAAATGGAACAATGAGAGATTAAAATATGAGGATCTTGCATAATACACTTTTATATCCAAAGGATTATTCTTCAGACCTGGTGTTGACAAAGAGATTTTTGTCTGACAGACATGCTTGAAGAAATGTCACATCTTGTTCAATGAGGCCACTGAGAGCTGGGATCATGTTTTATATGTGTGTGGTTGGCAGAAAGAGGAGGGCAGTGGGGTCCCACTGTGGGCCTGATCTAAGACATTTTTTGTGAGTTATTAAAAGTCAATTGGTGTGCTTCCATATCCTAAGATTCTTCGTCCTTGGTGGTTTGCTTTCCATATCAGAAAAGTAGTACTCATTTTGAGGCCTCCTCATTTTGGGCTGCAGCTTTGTATAGGAAGCAAACTGCTGAAAACCATGATTTATTGCAGAGGGAACGATTGTAAAACACAGTATATCCATCTAATGTGAATCGTTTCTTGAAGGATTTATCAAATTCCCCAATTGTCTTTGTCAAAATTCCATGACATTCCCAACAAATAGTGATGGCCAAACCATGGGAGGGAAATATGATTGGGTTTTTTTTTTCCATTATAAAACAAAACAATAATCATAATCATCACATATTATTAAATAATTTCCCTGAGATCTGAATGGCATCATTTCTATTCTCCACTTCGGCTGCTTTTGCACAGTAACAGGATAGTTGATTTTATCCTTTACTGAGCCTCAACTGAAAACTTTGACAACCCTCTGTCAGGAGATCAGATTTCCACAGAAAAACCCAGGGTGCTACTCTGTACCAGGTTCAGGTCGCAGGGCGGGTTATTGGTTTAAGAGTCAAATAAAAAACAAAGGCAGTAATGAGGTGAAACACACACACAAACCAATATGTGGCTAATAAAAACCCCATTAAATAGAAAAGGCAGTGATGCTGTGAAGATCAGGAGGAATGTAGTAACTATCAAGATGCCGCCATTAAGATTTTAGAAAATATGTTTCAAATTATTTTTGGCTCAATAGTGTGCTTGATCATGAAAGTTCATTCTTGGCCTTGGAAATCTCACAGGTGGTATATGTAAGGTTGTGAAGCAACTTACATGTGTTAATCACTGCTTTATTGCCAAGGAATGCCAAAGATTGCCTGAGTGCCTCTCTCCCCTACGCACCAACAGTGTGCTAACATTAACTCAGAAATGCTAACGCTAACATCAACAAACAACTGGCTCCGAGCACAACACAGACAAAGGCTTTATGACAGTGTAACTTTAGTTACCTCATCTCTCAATGTGATGCTGGTTAATCACGTTCGGTCTTGTTTATGTCACGTCAGTGTTTTGGCCAACAGCGAGGTGGCTTACTTACTTGTGCCTACCAAGCGGCAACCTGAGAAATGAAACCAACACTATGCGCCAAAAACTGCAGTTCCTCTGATGGCCACTCGAGGCTGGCTCCAAAAATGAGTCAATCCTGTTCAACTTTACAACAAGAAATAAAGATGTTTACAGTCTGGTGCAAAAAACAGTTTTGGTCTCTATAGCTAGTTTCCTCCTTCATAACAACTGTACGGGGGGAGAATGTTTATGAAACTCACTTGTTTAAATGTTATTAAAGCTTTAAGTTATGCATAACTGAGGGCGTATCGCGTCGAGTGATAGGTGGGTGAGCCTATGCCTGCCACAAACTGACATGCACTTGCACTGCTCTATGTCCATTTGTGGATTAGCCATTGGTTAGGGTGGAGTCAGGCACTGCCACTCTGTGACATCACAGAGGCTACATCCATCTTATATATTATCTATGATGCCTAGTACAAGCATGTGCACGAGCAACAGGAAGCTGACAGCAGTTCACTTTATGGCCGCAGGTGTCATTAATAACAAGGGTTTTCTGAATGTTACATATAGAACCTTTAAGTTAAGGTTCATTTTTGTAGTGTTGTCTGTAACCAGCATGCACTTGGTGGGCACCAGAATAAAGACAGGCAAATCACCAGTTTATCACAGGGCTATCAACACAAACCCATGAACTCCTTTGTGGCCACAAAGTTAAGTTTGCATAGAAAAGTTGTAGACAGCTTCTCTGAATGACTAATGTGTTGTCAAGTCTGACAGGGCCCCAAGGCAAACACTATCTCTGAGTTGAAATGGTACATTGTAAGTTTGTTGAGCAGCAGCCAGAAAACAAAGACACATGAGCCTGGATTACAATGCAATGCGCTAGTACGGCCATTTTTTGGCTTCCAAACACAAAGAGACGCAAGACAAAATACTAAACATGTGATTTGTAGTGGCTCCTTATAAAAAAAAAAATTTAAATAGTGTAGATGGGATTGCCAGTGAAGTTCACTGGTGGAATGTGACATATTGTACATTATGCTGGGCAAACAATACCATTAAATCTCAACAAGGAACCAGAACTCCTGTTCTGTTACATAGTAACACACAAATGTACAAGTCACATTACTGAAAAAGCCACCTGGGGCCTCTGGGGCCTGAGGCCAGTTGCCCCTTTGTCCAGTTGGTAGTCCAGCCAGTATTCAATAACACAAATGTACTGTACAGATGTGATCTTGATGTAATCCTCATTGCTGAAGAAGTGAAAGATAAATTAAAAGTACCTTCCAACAAATTTATTATATACCACTAGAAGCACTGTTACTGTTACTGTTACTAAAAATAGTATTTGTGGGCTACAAATCAATCTTTCTTTAGGTTATCTTGCTTTCCTTTGACAGAGATCAGTTTGCAGACCCAACTTCTTAAACTCAGGTTCACACAGTTGAAGGATGGCTCGCCTCCTCGATGTATCACTCTGCTGTTCCTGTGAGAATATAACCTCGTCTGGTCAGGGTTCATCTCCACTGTGAGAAATAGTGCAGCTCTGGAGGAATCAGGAGAGCTTTCCTGCTATATAACTCTTAAGAGACAACACAGAATACCGCCCTTGAAAGGAAACCAAGTTGAAACGAAGCCCTGGAGTTCATTCAGCTCTCAGTTTTTAAGTTTTCTGCATCTAAATCATAACAAGCATCAGGAATTGTGTCTCATAGCACTACTCTCAAGTGTGTAAGTGTGTTTGTAAAACGTAAACTATACATTGACTGTCAACACCAAAATAAAACCAGAAACCAATATGGTGTAAAATATGTACAAGTTTTATTTATGAGGATACAACTTCTGGATTAATAAAACATTTCAATTTCAAATGAAAAAAGAACCTAGAAAAGTTCGATTAACAGAACTAGATAAATAAAGTATGAGCTAAATCAAAATTATTAATGAAACTTTATTTACAAAAATCATAATTCAAGATAAGTGTTCATCCTTTAGCTTCTGAGCATCTGAACATGTCCAGCCATGTGTACAGCGTATTCAACCTTTGCTAAGGTTTCACTAACATAAACCGAGCAACATAAACTCCTGCCTAAATAACAGACAGTTAAGAATCATGAAACATGGAATTTAGTTGCTTGTCAAAAATCCAGAGCTGACTGACATAATCTCACTGTTTAGACATGATCACACCAGAAAATGACACAGTGAAAATACTTGGTATGGCTTTGTGAAATATTAGCTCTAGAAGTTTTGAGACATAGTGACCGTACTCGCAGGGCTAGCTGCTGAGCTAACTGCCACTTTTCTTCATTTTCTCTGCACTGTTCTGTTTCCTACCCCCTGACATTCTGTGCACACTTTTCTTTTACTCAAAATGACAAATAAAGCACAACGACCTAAGCTTATCGTCTGCTGTTTGCTTGCTAGCTTAGCTCGGCCGCTAACAGGACACTATGGCCCTGTTCAGACCTAGCATTAAAATGGGTCTTCAGTGATCCAATCATAAGTGGTCAGCTTTAAACATGCTGGCTTTAAAATGCATCTTCACATGCGTCTCGAGTGAGCACTTGTGACTGGATCTCACTTCCCCGCTTTATGTGCAAATAAACAGGTATGCGTTGTTGGTTTTAGCCAATCCGACAGAAGGGTCCGTTGTCAGTTTATCCAAAAGATGTATTTGTACTCCTGTCTCATAACTGTCTGCAAACCATTCCCCTTCTGTGGAGCAGTTCATACTCTCCAGAGGAGGGTTAAGTTAAAGTGAATGGTACAACAGAGGTAAATAAGCTATGATTGCTTCCTCAATTTTGGATCTTCTCGATCCAGATCTCTATCCCTTCAAAGCCCGTCACTGTCAAGACTGTTTGCTATTGGTCAACAGAGCATATTGGCAGGAAAAAGTTCACCAATGTTGAATATGATGCATATTTGTGCTGATAGACTTTTTGCCCCCACGAGTGAATCCACTAATCGTGTCAATTCGCCTGGAAAAACTGCTGAAAAACTTTGCTGTGTTAAATCCTGGTGTGACCGGGACCTTTAGACTTACACAAAGGCACCATTCAAAGCCATTACAGGCACTGTCAACTAACAAGAGCACTTTAAATACTTCGGTCAAAGGCAACCTCACTAATATATGAATTATATGCTTATTAGACATGAGTCAAAAATCAACAGTAGTCACCAAACACCATGCATAGCACAGTTTACAAATAAAAAAATAACCATGACATGAGGAGTTGCATTAACAATAGTACATGCTAAATACAGAGCAAGCACAAGTTTTGGCTTTTCAAGAAGCAAAAGAAGAATCTCTTAAATCAATGCATAAATAGGAAAGATGTACATGAATATTTGAATCTGTGACCGTTTGACTGGAATGTTTGGATCCCGACAAAGTTAAGCAGTCACAGTAGTAAATATAAAATCAAACCCTACAAAAGGAAACATGCAGAAAAGGTCATACACTAAAACAAGCACCCTTGCAGGAATACATGAATAAGAATAAAAGTACAGAAACTGTGAATAGCGGCACATGCAGAAAACCACACTGATAACTAGAGTTCCTTGTTTCTGTGGTTCAGCCAACACAATCACTTAAAGCATGGGTGTGGTGAGTTGTATAAACCTTCATAAAAATAAGTTACCCTGTATTTTGGCTTCATTATTCAAAAAGGAATGTCCAAAAAAGAAAGAAATATAGAAAAGTTCACACTTCCAGAAATACTCAAAAACTTGAATGTCAATAAATTCTGTAAGTCAGTTAGTCCAGGTTTTGCATGACATCCTTTGCTTTTCTCAAACTTAATACAGGTTTATAACAGACTTCAACTCAAAACTATTAAACGCAGACAGAGATATCACAAATAAAAATAAAATAATACATGAATAACTGTCGGGTACGAAATCTCAAACTCGGTCACAAAGGATACTCTGAATGGGACATGCACACGACGATTAGTGGAAAGGGACAGATTGTAGAGACGCAGTATTAAGGGTGCAGGTCTGGGTGGTCCTCAGGGAGCTGGGCACTGGTGCTGGGCGGCTACGCTCAGCTAAACAGCTGTGACAGAAACAGAAAGATTAGTTAGAAACGTACATGTAACTGATAACAATACCAACGGCTCTGTTGCATATAGATGTACTAGTAAACCGTAGCAGTAGTCAGCATGCTCAGTAAGTGGCCCTGAGGTGGCCCAACTAAATAGAATGCAGTCATTAATGATGTGAGACTTCCACTTGAACTGACATTCAGCTGCTCTCAACATGTTGACTTACATTTCAACAGTTTTATCTCTTTCTCTTTACCTGATACTTCAGCTCACTGCACCTAAACTCCTTTCAGTACTTAATTAACCATCAACCCGCATATAAGTTGCTTTCAGCTGCTTATATTTCAACTGACACTTTATCTTCAACTAATGTTTGACTGATTTTAACGCTAACTATTAAACTGAACACCTAACTCTTTTTAAAAGGTCCTATCTTTTACACTTCTCCAGTGTTTTATTTCAAGTGTTGATCCATAAGAAGATATATTTGTGGTTTTAAGAACCACATCAATGTAGTTTTACATCTCCTCTCTCAGGCTTCTCTCTGGAGCTCTAGTAAACAAAAGGTCAGTGAACCAGAGGTTGGCCTCTTAAAATATACATTTCAACTGACACTTCAAACCCCTTCAGGGCTTCAGCTGACAGTTCAACTACTTAAGTGCTTGAACTCTCTCTCTACTACATTTAGTTTTAAAACGCATCTCTTTTGCTACGTTTTCACCTCCCGTCCACACTGCTCCGCAGTTTCCAAGCCCTGAAACCGGAGTCTTTTGGTAACACTGCTGGCCCCGTTATAGTTTGAAAACTCCGGGGTTGCACTGCAGTGTGGACAGGCGAAAACTAAGACCTTTGGAACCGATGACATAGACACACACAATCGCTCCCTAATTGGGCCTTATCTGCTGTGACGAAGCTCATCACTCCCCTGTTAAACTGACCATTCACTTGCTTTCTGTGCTTTCATGTCCACTGCTTTTATCTGAATCTTCCACTGACAGTTTGGGTTAGCTGTTAGCAGTGCATTTGTTTTTATCACCTTCACTTCACTTGAAACTTAATCTTATTGCAGATATCAATCTTTAACTGACACGTCAACTGATTTCATCAATAACACCTCAACAGACTCCTTTCAATGCTAAAGCCTCAACTGACACTTCAGACCCTTTCAGTGCTTCAACTTCTGCACTTTTCCAATGGTTTCAGGTCTGCATTAGCTTTCTGCATTCACATAATTGTGGGGATGTTAGCCGAGACTCCGGGTCACACACTGTGGGATGTGGTTCCTGACATTAATGTACCGTCACTTTTTCTCCGTTTTCATCTACAGGAACTTTTTAGTTGGTGTATTTTCCCTTTACACAGAACATAAACTGTCTCTGGCCTGACTGACACTGATAGTTATTTACAGTTCTGTTTGCTGGCTCACTGCAAACAGAGCCCTGAGTGAGCTGGCACCGTTTACACAACAAGCATCAAATACAGAGAGCGTTTGATTTCACTCTTATATAAGCACTGGTATCAAAAGCAGGTATTGTTCTGTCAGGTATTTATAATGAATGTGTTAATATGATCTATGCCGACCAAAGTGCTGTACAAACGCTTTATCAAATGTGAAAAAAACGCCAATAAAAATGTAAGCTATGTATTTCAATGAAAAATGTCCATTAGTTCGGCCTGTAAAAATACTCTTTGCAGGTGAGGAAAAACTCGTTTCAGGGAATGAAAAGAACAACACACGAATGATGAATACCATTTATGTAACCGCCTTGTCCAACATTCCCCACTGACACTAAATATTCTCATGTGTGCAGCCTAATTTACAGGTTTGCTGGCGTGCTGTGGCCAGTCGGCGAGTTTGTATGCTGAGCCAAACGACACCTTATCAGGAGCAGAATGTCTTTTGGACAAGATGCCAGGACATCGACTTGGCGCCATCTGCCTCTGAATGAATGCTCAGCAGTCAGGAGCTGTGTGGGCCAAGTCTGGTTTTGCTACACTGCAGTCATCCCACTAGAGGCTGATCCATCACACTGTTCAGCCCTTCACCTGGTAGGCTCCCAGCCAAAACGAAAAGTCCCGCTTTAAACTTGTCAGGCCTTCAGCCATAATGGGAAAGGCGAGAGGATGGGAGAGGACGGTTTGATAGGTATGTGATGATGGTTGGTGCTGGTAATATTTGGATCCGGAGCTACAGGAGACAAATTATCAAGTCAACTTTTATTTATGCTTTCCCACTTTCAAGCCAAAAAGGCTCAAGCAATTAAAACTAAATTAATAATAAGTAAAAAAAAAAAAAATGAAGCTTTAATTTTTGTGTTTCATGTTTATCAGAGTGGAAAGTCTCCAATTGTATCAATGAATATTTTATATATTGACAACTGTTCCAATGGCTATGTATAGTAGTATGTAAAAAGGGTAACTTGTAGTAATGAACCCACAATAGTCAGAACTGTGATCCAACTCTGCAGCAAACAGCCTATCTTTAAGATCCAACAGTCAGCATTACTTTGGAATCATGTATCTGACCACCTGATGAATAATTCTAAACTGCCTCTCCTTTCAGCTCTGTTTCAGTCTTCAACACCTGAGAGAAGTTATCTGTCACTACGGCAATTAAATGCTCCATTATGTTCAACAGCTAGTTGTGTGCGCTGGGTTTTTAGTGCTTTTTGGCTGAAACCAGCTGCTGACTGTGGCTGAAACCAACACTGAGAGCTGTGGGAGTGAATCAAAACAGTAAAGTTGTGGGATGTAAAATAAAAACAAAACTGAAAGATGTTAAAATGCTCTGCAGAGATAATTCTTTGTGGGATTGCTACTACGATACATATAAATATTGAGTAAAGCTTATTTATAAAAAAAAAAAAAATAAAAAAAAAAAACTCAAATTGTGACAGAGCTTAATAACGACTTGATGGCCAATACAACTTTTAATTAAAAGGCTGATATTGGTCTGATAGGTGATGTACCAGTCTAAGCCTGGAGGAGACAGGAGATGAGACCATGCAGGATTAAGAGGTTTAAACACTGGGTGGGATGGATACACTGTATGTATGTTCAGTCTGCTTGCTGGCTGTGGTCTACCTCGTCTTTGACCATGGCAAAGCTCCAGTGCACTCTTCTTTCAACAGCTACTTATAAAAGAGCTGGGTTTACATTCCTCAACAGGACATGTGTATGTATCGAGGCGCTCAGCAGGAATTTCGAACGAGAAGATTAATCCCTGTATACATCTGTACGGTAGTAGGGCAATGGTTTATCCATCCACAAGGATCTATGGACTCAGAAATTATGCCAAATACAACATTCCCCATAGGTCAAATATTTATGGGGTATGTCTTACTCTGCTTGATGGTGGTGTCTACGCTACAGTGGAGACTGGGGTCTGTCCAGCATCTATACAAAGTACTTTTCAGTATGATTTGAGCCCAGCAGATCTTAGGATGACACCACACAATGAGCTTCACTGTCTTCTTCTGTGCACAAGAAAAAAGAAGGGATTTACTGTAACAGAGATTTAAACAATTTATGGGATGAGATGTTCTCCTGAGTGAAAGACCATGAGGCGTCCGCCAGGGCGAAAAATCTGAAGATATATAAAAGCCATCTGTGGTTCATGATCAGACTGTGTTGTCTCAGAAGGTTTTAGCATTCAAACAAAACAAAGTAAAAAAGTGACATGGAATGACAACTGCTGAGGAATGCTCTTAATGAAAGTAATTTTATAAGGTAAGGTAAGGAAAATGAGGAAGACAATATTTCTATGAAAAACATTTCCCAGAAAATGTTTGTGATCAAATGTAAGACACAACCTCATATAATCATTTTTAGAGACTTCCTGGATGAGCTGGTCTTAATAAGCTCTTATTTGCAGTGTAATAAAACTGAAGGACAAAAAGGAAGATTGGAACCATCAAAAAAGGAATAAATGTTTGGGACGTATGCTGGCAGATGAGAAATTCTGCATCAAGGTGACACTGAATCGTTTTAAAAGAAAATGCAGGAATGGTAAATGTAATTTGGTCCTATGTTGCTGTATGTGTAAGTTGCGCATCACAGCATATAAGTGAATGTAACCAGTATATGACAGACTTTCATGATTGTTCATTCAGGTCCTTTTTACGCCATTTGCTTGACAGCATAAACCCAAGAGCCATCCTGAAGCAGCCCTATGTTCTTTCAGTTAGGTTACAGTTATGTGTCTCTCTCTTTATCTACAATAGCTTTACAGTACGTCCCTCACACCCCCTCAGACACTGTTCTAAATTTAAGAAATCAAAATGCAGATACAGTATGTCTCTGAATGAACAGCCGTTCCTGGGAACCTCTCCTCCATGTTCAGTCACAAGCAAAGTTTTAAAAACAAAAAATAGTCAAAAGTTGCGACAAAGTGCCAGCTGCCACCAATTATGACAAGGCTTCCTGAAAGTGGAATTAAACTTCACACGGTGAAGAAGTCACCCGGACTCACCAGAGCTTCTGGATGAAAACATCTGTTAAATGATTGTTAAAAGTTAAAAAGTTAAAAATAAGTTAAAATCTTAGCCACCGGCACGCAATGAAAACCTGTTGTTTTATTATGGTTAAAATAACAAGGTCTTCAGATGTTACTGTGCAGTACTGCACCGAGTTAACACTGAATATGTTTTTACAAAGACCAAACCCTCTTACAACATAGACCATCGGTTGTGTGTCTCTATTATCTATTGTCTGAAATCTGTGGGAGTTGAGATTTTAATGACTATGAGCAAGACAGCTCCTGTACCCTGCTGCATTCATGTCTTTACAATCTCAGTAAATACAACCTGCCTACTCAGAAGAATCATTCACATTAACAACATGAAATGTGAGAACAATAATAATAATAATAATAACAATAATAATAATAATATGAAAATGTGAAATATCCACTGCAATTTCATTTTGGCTGATTTTAAATTAATCATTGCAAATGTAAATAACATAAGGAAGCTTTGTAGACAGAAATATAACATGCATTAACATTTTATGCTATTCTTTACATTGTGTGTCTGACATTAAAGCTGTAATTCTTGCTTTCTACTTTGTTCTCAGGCAGCAAACAATGCTTTCAAACTGAGTCACCATATCTGACTCTCCAGCTTCCTCCGATTTGACATGAATGCAGTAGAAGCCCCGGCAGCAAAGTAAACAAGGAAATGGGCTATTTTAACTAAAATGTAGTAATTGTTTGCTTACAGCTACTTAAATACATGTAACTGTAGTAAGAGTGCTTCAGGCACTTCATCACTTTTTGGGCTCAGCTACTGGGCTCCATGAGTTCAGATCATAACAACCTCACAATTTTAGACAATGGTGTAAAATGCAGCTTCTATTATGACTGATGGTGTCTAGATGGAGCCACCTTTATCCACTGTAGCGTGGGTAGCCAAGGTTGTGTACATAAGAATGTAGGGAGGAGTGTAACTTAGAGGAAACTGTCCAATTCCAGTTCCAGAAAAGTATGAGTGAAGAAGGACAAAAAGGAAGACACATATAACAACAGTGAGATAAGGACATGTGACATCTGGTTTATATACACCCTGCTGGACAAGACATCCCCAGAAACTGGTGTGAAACTATGATTCACTTGTTTTGTGCTGCTCATCATTTTCTCCTTGGCACCAAGCTTTCAAATAAATACTTGTGTTCGAAACATCTGAATCTGAACTCCTGGTGAACATATTTCTTCAGGTCGCAAGATTTCAACCACAGTGAATGTGTGCTCTGGACAGTGGACTTTATGTGCATAAGTGAAGTAAGTGACAAAACACTGAGCAATATGCAACGTGAAGTCGTAAAGTAAGCAGGATTATCCTTTAATCGCTGATAAAACAACCCTCCTAGCGGTAAAGCAGTTAATTGATATTACTCACAGATGCTTTTAACTTTGATGTGGGATTTTTCTTTGAATGAGGAGGCATTCTGCATGTCAGTAATGGATAGCCGGGCACGTAAAGATTGAACCTATTTTATTACTGCTCTTTGACTCGAGCCCCTTTGTTTGTAATATTTCCCAAAAATGAATCAGAAAATGTGTTTTATAATTAAAAAAATGTCCTTGGATGCTTACAAATGTTGTTTGTGTGAGAACATGTTTAACAGGCCAGCATCAGGTCTGTACTAGTAAGAATGTGTAAAAAGGGAATGTTAATTATGACACTCACCGTGGCAGCTTTTATCTAGTCAGACTTCTGTCTTCAAAGATGGTGACCTCAATCTTAATAGGATTCAGTCAAGGAAAAACATCTGGAGCAAGGTTGGCTTCATTTTACATTTAATTACGACCAACTGAAATTTGAATTCTCCTCACTTTTTACATGAGGAAATATACACTATAATGGTACTGAGCAATTTAAACTGAAGATGAAATGGTTTTTGGTGATTATTGTGGAAAAAGAGACTTTCCTTCAAGCCTCTGGGCAGGTGTTGTTCAGGGCTCACTAGGTGTAAATGATTCCTCATTTTGCTTGACTTTAAAACTGTTTTGTTTAAAAAGTCAAAGACCAGATTTTTGGAATAATAATAAAAAAAAAAGAAAAAAAAAAAGAAAATCTGTAGCCGTGATCATGAGCAAAACAGAGTCCCAAAGTGAAACCGGAACTTCAGAGTAATGTTCCAGTCGTAAGAAAACCCACTCAAAATAATTTGGAACTATGTTAATAACCACAAATCCAGCCTTGAGACAGAGCCTCTCTCAACAGTATCCTGCATGGCTCGCTTCGTATGTTTAGAAAAGGATGGGACTTATTTGACAAACTTTTTTTTAAATTATTTATATTTTTAGCGGCCTTTAAAAAACAGCATTTCCCAGCATTTTCTTGATGTAAGCTCTCTATAGCAGTCTCAGTTTAACATAAAGAGAGGGGACTGTAAGTGATTAAAAATAATTTCAACCCTTCGGTCCTGGAGGGAAACATACATTTTCAGAACATTACAAATATGATCATCATATTTCCTTGAGTCAAATGTTAAAGCAACAGTTCAGGTGGGACATTCCTGTCAATCTCCCAGTGCTCCTGGGCCAAAGTCAGCAAAGCAGCTTGACAGTGTCGGAGAAATAATCCAGATCACTGTCAACCCTATAAAATCATAGGCACGAGAGGGAACAAAGCTCGGCTGTGAACAATTTCAGTCATATTTTGTTATCCCTAATCTCCCACTGCCGCCCAGTTGCAATTAATTGGGATGTTGAGTCACCCCACAAACACATGCTGGTAAAGCCAGGATGTTGGTGCACCCGCTGATTTTATGCAGATGCTATGGATTACATACTAACTTTTATCTGGTGTTTTTACAGGGTATCCCTACATAGCTCTGGATTTCCTGTAAGCTGCCCAGACTGCTGCTTTCCATTTTCATCCAGCAGTTACAGGGAAAGACACAGTGGGGGCAGGCGGCCTGTAAATCACTACATCTATTAGGTCATTGTGAAAGCTCCTTGTTCTACTTAAAACTCGGGTGCGATTACCTTCACATTTCCTGATCTCAGGGTACGTTTAACAAGTTACATTTGCTCAAAATATTCTGAACATGCTCATTCTCGCCCCAAAAGGTTGTTTTTTTGTTGTTTTTTTTTATTGTAAAAACAATGTGGCTTTGACCCTTAACTGTGTCTCTAATGTTTGCAAGGTTGGTGCTCTGGATTTAAGCCTGCTCTCATGTTGCTTTCATTGTGTTATCTAGGAGCTCATTGTTGGCAATGGAGGGAAACATAAATATATTACTGAACAGCTACATGTGGCATATGGAAAATTAACACCTGAGAGAAGATAAGAAACTGTATTTCCTGGGTGTAACAGGCACTGAAGTGTAGGATACAACTCGCAGGCCTCTCTCGATGGGGTCGGTGAGCAGGAGGCCTCGTGGTGCATAGATCTTGTCATTCTGCTCCTGAATGTACTTTGCAATCTTCTTCAAAACCTAAAAGGACAGACAGAGATCACAGTTTCAGATGTCGTTTCACATTGACCGCAATCCAGTGGTATGCTAAACTCTCACAGAGAATGCATATGCTTCATTTTGATAATTTAAGAACCTGAATTTCTTATTTTAGTTTTTTAAAAGCAACATATGAAAACAGGTATTCCTTCAGAGAGAATTCAGGATTGACATTAAATTATTTTGCACAATAAGCTTAGCTTTTCTAATCCTAGCTAATCCTGACCCCATCATTTGGCTGTAGACTTAGATTAGTAATGTATGGCATTTTTAATAAATGTTTCTTTTAGTTCCATCAATCAAAGTATGAGTATGAGTAAGACATTCAACCCCTTATACCTGCTTAAACCTGCTTAAACCAGACTGGTAGAACGATAAAAACATGGATACCTGAAGGTTTTATTCTGATTGAGACGTCATCCTTATGCTTCCTTATATTTTTCTTCAAGTACATACGAGACTCGCATTAACATCCTGCAACCAGTGTAGTCTTAAACATGTTCTGTGTTTTAATATTCAGAATTTCATAATATGAGATTAGGGTGTAATTAAAAACTATACTTTACACAGGTTGGTATCAAATATCTGGTCAGACTTGTTTTTGATGGTAGAATGGATTCCACTAAATGTCAACAAACTCTGGATGCAAATGTCCTACAGTCAGTCAACAAACTGACAGTGGAAAGAGGCAGGCTTCTACAACAGGACAATGATCCAAAGCAGACATGAACGTCATGAACGACATGAATCAAAGCATGAACGATTTTAAGAAAAACAAGCTAAAGCTTTCGGAGCGACCCCCCATGGTGCCCTGACCTGAACATCACTGAAAATCTGTGGGTAGATCTTAAACATGCTGTGTGTGCAGGGAAGAGTGGGTGAAAAATCTTAAATCAAAAATAGAAAGAAAGCCTCTTAGCTGTCTACACAAATTGTTTGCAGGGGGGTGGTAGTGGTGGCGGTTATGTAATTACTGTAGGGGTTGTATTTACTTATTTTCACTTGAGAATCAACAACATAAGTTATTTGCCCAAACGTTTGCATACACCTATAAATGTGAAGGCAAAGTGTGATGAATGTGATGAGGATAATGGTGCACACAATGACAGCGTTTCCTCAAAGTTACTCATGCTGTTGCATTTGGTCATACACACAAAAGGTGATTGAAGTGATTGTGTGAACAGGGAAAAAGAAAGCTGAATTCCTGCATGATGCACAGTCTTATCTGACCTGTGAAACAAACACACTGTACTGCTGATACCTGGAATCTAACTAGCAAATCTCTGTCTGGCTAAGTAGGCGACAAGAGGATCCAACTAGCTAACCCCACCACATTCTTGAGCTGAAGTGCTGAATAACAGACTTCATTTTTACTTTGGTAATGACCAGTCAATTTAAATTGCATGACTTTATGAGTGCTCATAAAACACAAACCAAGCCAAATGTTTTTTATCCCTGTACACTTCTGTCCACTGAAAGACGAATGCATAAGACAAGAAAAGACCACTGACATACTGATCCATTTACATTCCATATGAACTGGGCCAAAAGGGATTTTAGTTGACTATAAATACAATTTATTTGCCAGCTCTCATAGAGGTCATAAAATTGTTGATTTACAGCCAAGCTCAAAGATTCCACACAGCAGCAACACAACTGCTTACAGCACTAAACCGCCTCAATCATCTTCAATGTTGACTATAGTGTGTCATTAATATGTCTACAAGCAGAAGCCAGAACAAGATCCAGCATGTTCATTATTAGGGGTGGGTATCTTTTGGATATTTTTAAATATTTGTGCCCATATTGTATATGAGTTTTACCAAAATTATACTTTTTCTGGAAACTCATTAAGAGGTCATAATTCTCAGATGTTACACATTGTCTCAATACAGGCCATAATACAATAGTCCAAAGTTGTGCCTGAAGCCATTGTTCAGTCAAAAATGCCAAAAACGTCCTACTCACAGCTTTTTAATTGTGAGGATTTACTGCTTTTCTCTGTTTTCTATCATTGTAAATTTAATATCTTGTTGTTTTGGAACGTTGGTCGGACAAAACTAGTAATGTGAATATATCACCTTGGGCTTTAGGAAACTGTGAGGGATATTTTTTTTATTTATTTAAACAATATAATTGATAACTTCTCCTCCTGTATGCCTGGGTCATCTTCCCAGTAGCAGCACAGCGCCAACAGTGCTGGAGCCTGGAGCTGGCCGCACCCTATGACCTCAGGAGCTTGGACAAGTGAGCAGGTGACGGAAAAATAAGTAATAGTAACAGCATGTCTTGGCAGGTACAACAAAAAAAATAGTTTGGACCTTGTCTTGACATTATTGGGTAATAATACATTACACTAGATTGAAATATTTCACATAATGTGTATTGATCAGTTTTATTCAACAATTTGGGAAGAGAAAAAAGATAGAAGTTCCATTCATCTGAGGCCTACGTCATGTCGACATCGTCTCTGTATATTAAAAACGAGTAATCATACAACCTGTCGGTCTGTAATTAATTTTCATTTCTTTTATAAAATCAATCTAAAATGTTCAAGTTATGTTCTAAAACTTTATTGACAATACAACTGGAAAAAACCCCCCAAAAAACTACTACATCAGCGAACAAAGTCGTGACGATCGGAAAATCACAACACTGAAGCTTCTGAGAGGCAGTGTGCAGAAGTATTTTGAGTTTTTCACCATAGATGGTAAAATGACCTTAAGGCTGTTTACTCTAAAACAATAACAAATCTGTTGACTCTTCTGCAATTAAATGAGACAGCAGAGGCACCAGAAACAAGTAAAGCAACATCAACTGTACAACCTCGTCTGACTGCCTGTATTTTGCCACACTCACTCTTGAGGACAAATAAGATCTATGTACAAGGATATGTGGATTACCTTTGAATTAGTTAGGCCAAATAAGATGGCAGTTCAAAGTGATTTTTTTTTAAAAAGGGACAGCCCTAATTTGGCCAGGCTGTAGTTCAGATTAGACTATATGCATGGTTAGATATGACAATGGCTGTTGCGGTGATCATTGTTATGGTTGTAGCTCTTGTTGTGGCTGTTTTGATTAGCAAGGCTGTGAGACACATGTTTGTGTAACACTACACCTTCACGCCGGCAGTGTGAATGTTGTGATGCAACTTTATTTCTGAAGTCTCCTGGCTGGCTTGTCTGGCGTTACAATGCTGTCTTAACAATTCCCAATGTTACTGTTAAGTGCTGTGAGAATAGCCAGCTAGTCACAGCCACAGCTAATGTTATAGCCATAGCCATATAGCCACAGCAATAGCTGTATTCATAGTCAAAGCCACAACCGCAACAATAGGCATGGACATAAGCATAGCCACAACACTGGGTGCACCCACTCACACTGCGGTCACAGTAAGAATTCAGCCCCTCAAAAAGTACTATGTTCTGAATACCCAGCTCCATTCATTACTACTGTATTTAAACCTATGCATTTACAATGTTTGTCACCTTTTCATAGTGAGTCTCCATACACAGGAAGATGGTATATGCTGTGAGGCAGGCCAGACAACCTTCAATATATGACTGGCTTCCCAGCTTCTCAGCTTCAGCATACAGGTTATTGAGCGTCCGCACTGTCTCCTCAAACTGCTGCTTGTCAATCTGAAATACATGGAAACATAAAGGAAGACCAAAGGGTTAAAAATCACAGGACAAGGCACGGTGTGTGAGTGCCTTCTGCCCTGTCAGGATATTCGAGGGGAAACATTGTCTTCATAGCACAAGATCATTTTCTCCTTCTCTTTCCATCTCTAGATAAATGAGAGGCTGAATTTTCTTGGACTGGTCATACATCAAGGGAATGCTGGGCCTCCTTCCCGCACTGGAAACACCACCTGAAATTATTAGGATGCCTTTGCCATATGGTCTCAGAAAGTTTTCATTTAATAACTGACACAACAAACGCACTGAAAGCAGGACACACAGGGTGACAATCCATCGAGGAATATTGATGCTTTCTCCTTCGCCAATGGCACAGACACACCTTGATGAAGATAAAGATGCAGCTCAGCTGTTCCCTATACTGCAGACAGCTTTTTGGGATACAAACTAAAACCACAGCTGGCTGATAATCAAACCAGTGTTTCTGAAGAATTCCTCAAATGAAAGTCTTCTGTAGGGAAGACTGATGGAGGGTGGAGGACGTTTGAACTCAGAGGCGGTTTTGACTGGGGTGTCGACACTAGTCCCATGCTGGCCCAGAATGGATCCGTTGATTTTTCTGTGATTCGGAGGGAAAATGAAGAAGGAGCCTCCAGAGCAGATGAGGAGCCAGCCAGGGGCCTCCTGAGCCTATGAAAAGCCTCCAATGTTCTGCTCCCTTGTGCCCAAGGAATGCAACAACAAGCTCCAACACATCAGTAGTCTAAGGCGTGTTTGGTACCCGCCATTGGGAGCCTTTGTTCTCCTCCTAATTTTCCAATTCAGAGGCTGCGATTCAAACCACATTTTTCCATCTTTCCATTACGCCTGATGCCTGATGAGAGTCCAAAGCTGAAGAGGGTTTACAAATTGAAGTGAGGAAGGGGGCAACTGGAGCTGTCACTAAACATATCCTAAACTTAGGATATAAATATTAGACACAGGTCAGAGAAAACTGTCAGTTAGGGTTAATGAAACACTCTTGAATGGTTTGGCAAGCAAACTGCCAAATACATTTACAAAACTCAGTGCTTTCCAGGTTCTTTGGTACAATTCTCCAAAAGTATTTAAACAGGAAAGAGCTACCAAAAATAATAAATCCCACAGCCTGAGATAATTGTCTGCAAGAATGTGATGTTACAGCATGCAGACCTTTGCAAAACAAGGCAACTACATGACAAAAATCAGATATTGGGATAAAAAACACTGCCCCAAATAAAATGAAGCTTTTTTGAACATTGTGTTCTGCAAACATCCTCACAAACTGACATAAACAACTGGCCTAAATTTGGAAGCCACTAAACACTTTGGCATCATACTGCATATTTCATAAACAGGGATTACAGAAAATCATTAAAAACATACAGTATATGTGGGAAGAACATTTTATGGTAGGGGACTCAAGCTTTTACCTCCCAGAGGAAAACCATTCGTCCTGCAGTTGAGTGGGCGTGTGTGTGTGTGTCTGTGTTTGTCATAGGCTACTTTTTGGGTCACTGGTTAAGGTTAGGGTTTGGTAAAGGTTAGGTAAGCAGTGGTTCGGGTAAGTCTCCAGGAAATCAATGTAAATCCATGTAATCTCCCCCAAATGTGACCTATGACAATGTGTGTGTATCTGTGTGTGTGTGTGTGTGTGTGAACCGAATCATCGCGAAAAACATGGGAGACCACCCAATCAAGAAGGAAGTGCCAATAAACCACTAGTTTAAGTGGTTGAAGTGTTGTGAAGCTGCTCTTTTCATGTGGTGCGTGCATTTCAAAACTGCAGTTCTGTGTCCTGCGAACTCTGGACTGTTTGGCTGGCACCATCTTTAATGTGGCGTAGAGCCTGTTCAGGCTCAGCGACCTGCTCTTCCTCCTTCACATCATTACCGATGCCTGCTCTTAACCCACTTCCACCATGAAGTTCACATAAGGACACAGTCCAGCAGGGTTCCTCAGTATTTTTCACTTTTGGCTCCATGCGGATTTCAGCAGCAATTTTCTTTTTATCCTAGGGCCAGAACAGCAACTCTTCATTCTGATATGGATAATTTGCTATGATAAATGAACCATTCAGCAGTATTTTCCTGAACATTAAGCAAAATTATAATATTTCATTACTCTTCTTCATCCCTATGGTAATGTTTTTCTTCCTATCTGAAAATAGAGAACGATCTGGTTCAGAGTAGCTACAGTCTGCAGGTTACAATAAACCAATCAGACTGAGCGGCTCAAAGGTTTACACTGCAGCCTCAAAGCAGTCCTGTGTTTGAATGTTCTCCGTGTACACACAGGTTTAACATGTGTTTATGGAGAACACTCTGAACTGGCCCTTAGATTTTATTGGCAAAGTGTCTAGATACTGTATGAGCCCTGTGAGGGACTAGTGACTAGTTTCTCTGCCTTTCACTCAGTGCATGATGGGAAGGGCTCCAGCTCTTACTGCGACTATGACTAGGAAGCAGATATGTAAAGGATAATACAAAGCCAAAGTAAAACCAGAAGTTCTTTTTGTAATTATTAAGTAATACCATATATAAGGTGTGGCAAATGAACAATATACAGCTCCACTTCTTCATGTTGTGTCAAACAAAGAAGTTCTGGCATTGACACACAACACACTCTCATGCACACCCTGAATGACAGATATTCAGAAAGGGGTAGTAAAGAGACAGACGGGGACAGTAAAAGCTTTATGCATTTTTTCATAGTCTACTGGCCCACTGATGCAACAGGATTTTTCCTGGTGCTCCCAATGACGGCCAGTCCAACTATGACAGATGGATCCATTGTCAATGGTTTGTGTGTTTGTCAAAGGGAGAGAGAAGATGGTGCTCTGCCAACCATTTTTATGCATTAGTGTGATGGAAAAACTCTGAATAATAAAGTGAAGAGGTGTATCCTACCCTGGTCTCCAGCTCAGAGGGGAACTTGGTTTGGAATTGGCACACAGTGCCATTCGTATAGTCTCTCTGAAGGAAGACTTTGGCAGCGATGGCTGCCTGTTGCCTCATGTCCTGCAAGCTGTGAGTCTGTGGAAACAAGAGATTACAATTTTAATCATCTCTACACTTTCAGGGTTTGACAATCTAAAAATTAATCTATTCCAAATTGCACATATTTTTCTCATAATCTGTATGAATTACAATGAACCCTGGTGTTATGGGTATCATCTTGGTCAAGGTTCTTATGTTTACAGCATAGTTACAGTGTCTCCATGTTGTGAAGACATTCTGCAAAGCAGGCTGTTTGATGTAAAGCAAGAAAACAAACAACTAATGTATTACAGGCTAGGTATTCAGACGTTTTTTTACAGGAACATGTTGACATGCCACAGTAGAAAAATTGCAGGTGCAAAGCTGAAAAGTAATGCTTATTTTTAATATCTGCCAATGATGTTATCTATTAATCCATCAATAATTTCATTAATATAGAATCAGATATATTGTAGAACATAAAATGATGTGCTTAAATGTCTTGCCTGTTTTGCCTGACCAAGGTCCAAGATCCCAACGTATTCAATTGGCATTGCATTTTTGATTTTAAAAATTATGTAAATGATGAATCAATTAACAAATCATTTTAATTTTCTGTCAATCGATTAATCAAATAATCCCTGCAGCTCTTGGTGTAAATAATAATAATAAGTCTGAATTTAATTTAGCTTCTTCAGTCTCAGGGTCCTGTATGTGCAGTATGACTGCCACATCTCACTGGGACACTTTAGAACAGAGCCATCATTAACGTAATTAGTCCTGTGCTCTTCCCATTATGACAAGTCAAAACGTCTGCTGTGAAAAAGGCTCATTTACTATTTAAGGTGTGGAATCCAGGTGTTTCACATTTCTTATGTTTATATGGGATGTTGTCCTTCCAGCACTAGACCACCATCTAATATAGTTGTCTGTGAGATTTATTAAGTCTCCACAGAGCTGTTGAGAACTTGTGTTCACTGTTACTACTTCAGCACGCGACTCCTCCGACACTGCCATCTTTGTTCTATCAGGGAACAAAGTTTAAATGATGTATCCACAGCCACATCCCTGCCCTGGAGCCAGTATGTTGCTCTATGGCCAAGCTAAGCCGGTAGATAAGGTATTAGCAAATTACCAATTACTTCTCAAACCAAGCTAGTATCTATAGGCAGCTTGGCTCCTCGTTGAGATAAAACATTTTTCCGAAACTGCCGCATATGAGTCATTTTATACATATCCCAGCGTGTTGGCAAAGATGTAGTAAACATTACCAGGCAAGTTACCGACCGACCGGTGAGCTACCAGGCTCACGGTGGTCAACTTTCCCGCTGTCTTTCTATCAGACATACTCCGAGAAAACGTGAAAAACTGTGACGTTAGTAATAAATTCTTCACATACTACTGACGTATGAAAAATAAGGTTCAAATTCATCGTTAGCTTACCTCTGCCATGTTGAACAAGGTTTCTGTTTATCTTCCGCTACCAGTTTTTAGCATGTACTACGAAATATCTTTTCCGAAGGGAAACTTTTGTTTAATAACAAAGGTTCCGGGTGCAGAACGCTATTGACAACAAAAATCCACTATTGAAACAATTGAGCCCTAAAGCTTTTCAAAATCATGTAACACAAGATACAACAGTGTCAACAGTGGTGGGAGGTCAGTACATTAATTCAAGTACTGTATTTAGGGCCTTTTTCAGGTACTTGTATTTTCATTTTATGAAACTGCTATTGTAGTACATAAAAACAAGAAATATTGCACACTTTACTCCACAATACTGATAACGGCTTTTATTCTTCTGCAAATTAAGATTTTTAAAATATCAAATGCACTGCAATGTATGCAATGTTATGTATATTAAGTTAAATCTGACAGAATCAGCTCCGTTGCAGTCAGCTACAACCTAAAAGGCTACCCACATGTTAATGCATCAGCAATATTAATCTAATAGTATACTAGATATAGATTATTCTGATAGTATTTTTCCTGCATATTGGTATTATACTTTTACTTAAGTAAAGGATCTGAAGACCTTCTGTCACAAACTGTTGTGTGGTAAGGGGGGGTAGTCTATAAATCAATTTATACCTGCAGCTGAATGTTACAATACTACAAAGGGACTTTAATAACGTTTACCTAATTAAAAGTAAACATCTGATTTTAAAGCTAAACCTTTAACTCAGCTATGATCACTGTGATGGACTGCATATCGATTATAACAACCAGGACTACTAGTATTTAATAAGACATGACCTTTTGTATATGACTCAGATGTTTTTCTGTTTCAAAACGAAGTCTGGGGACAACACAGAACTCAGTTTGGGTTTCTGTTTCCACAACAGCATCACACATTAATACCCAAAAGAGGCAGATGCTCCTGGCCTTGGACCATCACAGATCCCTAAAGCCACAGATGTGCAAGCAGATACATTTGAGAATTTGAGTAAAATCCATCTTTAAAATGGGCTCCGGGCTTAGACACAGGTTTGAGAAAATGCAGAGCACACAGCAAAATATTATATTACTTCAACATTTGGAAAATATAGTGGCAAGAAAAAGTAAGCGAACCCTTTGGACTTATCTACATTGATGTATATGTATACCTATGTCTTAAATATGGTTAGATCTTCATCTAAGTTACAATAATGAACAAACACAATCTGTTTTAACTAATACACATGTAATTGTATTGGTCTTGTCCATATTGAAAACATAATTCAAACATTCACAGTGTAGGTTAGAAAAAGTATATGAACCCCTCAACTAATATAATCAACAAAAGATAGCTGCTGTCAGGATTTATCAAATCTGGAGTCCACTCAATGAAATCAGATTGGAGGTGTGGGTCAGAAGCACTTTGGCTATAAATACTTATTTAGAGTTTGCTAAGATGGATCTGCTGATGTGAATCAGGCCTTGCAAAAAAATATATCTAAGAGGATCAAGAATTGCTGATTTGCCTCAAGCTGGAAAGGGTTACAAAGTCGTGTCAAAAAAGTAGCTGTTCATCAGGCCACAGTTAGACAAACGTTCTATACATGGAGATGAGTTAGTTCTGCGGCAACACTCTCTAGAAGTGGGCGTCCAGCTAAGATAACTCCAAAGACTCAACACTGAATAATCAGTTATGCAACAAAGACGCTCAGAGTAACAGCTAAAGGCTTAAATGAATCTGGAGCTGGTTAACATAGCTCCACATGAGTCTACCACATGCAAATCATGGTGCCTGGTTGCATGGAGCATGGTGACATGCCACGGAGGAAGCTGCTGCTCTCCAAAAAAAAAACAAAAAAACATCACTGTCTGTCCGAAGAGCAGCTTTACACTCCACAACACTACTAGGAAAATGTTTTGTGGACTGATGAAGCTAAGGTTGGATGTTGCTTAGGTAGAACATGCAGCACTATGTATGGTGTAAAAAGGGCACTGCAGACCAACATGAAAACATCTTCCCAAAGGTGAAGTACGGTGGAGTGAGCATCATGATTTGAGGCTTTGCTGTCTGGATAAGCTCCACATCATAGCTGGGGGAAATTAAACCCTAAACCGATGAAGTAAATCTACTACTGAATGACTTCAGACAAATAAAATCCACCTGGACTGGCCCAGTCAGAGCCCAGACCTGAACCCAGTAGAGATGCAGGGGATTGACCTGAAGAGAGCAGCTCACACCAGACATCCTAAAAATATATCTGAGCTGAAGCGGTTGTGTAGCGAGAACGATCCAAACTTCCCCCTGAACACTGAGGAGGTCGGATCAGCAGTTAAGAGCTTGTTTGAGGTTATTGGTGCCTAAGAAGGTTCAAATTCAAGGTTTGACTTACTTTTTCCATCAGCACTGCGAATGTTTAATGGCTGTGTTCAATAAATGTACACAAATATATATAATAGTTTGTTATTAGCTTAAGCACATTGTGTTTATCTATACTTGTGACTTAGATAAAGATCAGATCATAATCTTTAGCATTAAAAAAAATAGAGGTAGCCTAATTCCAAAGGATTCATTTACTTTTCCTTGCCTTGTTGTCTGAGAGTCATCCACTTACCTACCCCCTCTAAAACATGACATGTTGTTATAAGTTAAACTCCACACTAAGTAGCAGAATTTGAAACCTCCCGTCAGGCCTCGAAGGGTATTAGAGCAACAGTAAAACAACTTTGGCAAAGTCAGGACAGATTTTCACAGTCTGTCAGGAGCTGGTGTTCGGCTTGGAGATCTGAGTGACTTGCTCATGAGGAATGCATTTTTCACAACCATCCCATGCATCACAAGGCCTGGGCCTGGGCTTTCAGGGAGTAATTAGTGGATCTGTATAAATGTAAAAATCCAACTACTGCCCCTGAACTGCGCTTGTTTGTTCTCCTGGCCCGGGGGGGGGGGGGGGTTTGGTGGGGTGGGGTGGGGGCCTTTAAAGCCCCTGTCCTCTGTGATGGCCGGCGTGGGAGAGACCGCTAATGAGCACCATTTGGACCCTTCATTTACAACACATGCTGGTTAATAGCCCACGACAATAGTTTTACTGCTGCTCAGGCCACTCTTGCTGAAGTGGCTCTCTAATGGAAACACTATACAACCTCTCTGGATGACCACTCCACCACAGCCCGCTATTTATAGAGAAACCACAGCTGGATCATTCAGCTTTCTAAATGTCACTCTTAGAGGGAATATATATGTGTATATATATATATATATATATATATATATATATGTGGCAGTGCCTGTTTGTGAAAATCAAGTTAGTAAATGAGAACAGGTAGGGTATGCAATGCTATGCTGCACACTGCAGATAAAAGGAAGAGAGAGATAGCACTATCACTGAATTCTAGGTGTTTGGTTTCCACTGGGACAATGCAAAAAAAAAAAAAGGATGCAGCCTCGTACTGTGAAGTGGAGTAAAATTGGCCTTCAAACAGAACTGTGTTAACGTTAGGGATAGAGGTTAACCTCAGTCTGTGAGGGAAAATCTGCTCAATTAAATTTTTATGTTTTTCTGGCAATTTTTAGTTTTCATGACTTTGCCTACAGCGTCTAGCTCAACCATAATTGCTCACATCTTGACTCTTGCACTGAGCATTTATTGCCAAAGATAGAGAAATTAAATTTATTGCCAAAGATTATACAAATTAAAAAGAACATCTCACACCAAAGAGTAGATGAAGCACTGACGATGTAAAGAAAAGAAACAAGGGGACTTTCTCATCACCACTTCAAAGCAAAGCGCCTTCTGCCCAGATCCTGGACAGTATCCAGAGATCAGCAGTGAAACGTAAAATTTCAATTTACTTGTAGTTTCTCTTTTGTGTTGCTTCATACAGCACTTCTCCTCTACATTCATCAGCCAGTCATATTTGTTTTAATTTTTAAAACTGTAGATACAAAATATATGATCAGTTTACAAAATATTATGCAGTAACAAACATAGAAAGTCACTGAAATTACCTCCATGTCAACTAGCTACATTAAAATTCTGCTTACATTGTTAATGCTTCAATAACAATAATTCAATGATAATATAAAATGTCAGTAGAGTTTCTGCTGCATAACTTAATATAAGTACATATAATATATATATGTATAATTTATGTCTAATATGGTTTTTCTACAAAAAAATTATCTGGTTAAAAATTCTTAAAATTACCGAATCCTTCTCCCCCGAAGTTATAAGAATGCAAATATTGTCATAGTGTAATGTATTTGTGCACTGGAGGCGTCAGCATCACACTGATGTGTGATACTGGACCGCAGTTGGTTTCCAAACTAGTTGTAGTACACGTATTGAACTCAGATTTAAGGTTTTGCACTGTGCACCTTTCCTCCTTCAGTGGATGAATGCAAAAAGAGTCGTCTAGTAGCAGACACCATTCTGCAGAGTGAAGCTCAAACATCCAAGTGAAGTAACAATAAGCAATACTGCAGAGTGCAGTTGGTTTCAATAAAATTTTGAATGCTTATAATGAAGTACTTTTACATGCTGCTATTGGATCCTCTTTTTGTGTGAAGGATCTCAGCACTTCTAACACTTGCACCCCTCATAATCTTGCAGGGGATAAATACTGTAATGTGCACCGACCTCCCTATTCCCACTTGGACTTTTTGAACCGATCCAGATCACACTGAGGTCTTTCATGCCTTGGCCTGCAGTCCTCACATACAGGAGTCCATCCAGACATATGTTGGTTCCTTTTAAAACTGAGATTTATAGTCAGTTTACTAACAACTAAGGAGCTACAACTGGAATGCATTAACATAATCAGAATATCAAATAAAATTAAAGCCATTTTTCCGCTGCTGTGTTGAAATCAATCTATCCCTTCATGTTCTCTCTGGTTCCAAAGCTCCAGATTTTTTTTCCCTGCGAACATCCACTGAAAGCCAAGAAGAAACAGCGACAGCGCTGCGCTGCTTCTGACAACAGCCAGCACGTTTGTTTTAGGTGTTTTATGCCTTAACATCATAAAGAGGTATTAAGACATCTGTGACTTTTATTGACCTCTGTTGGCAGCCTGTAGAAACTGCAGTAATTTGAACTGGTCTTGCACATGGTGGCATGTTACTGAGAAAGTAAAGCCACATTTTCAGTGAAAAGAGGAGTAAAGAATTAGAACAGACATTATTATTATTATTTTGATTTCAGAAAATTGCTTTTTTTTTTACTTTGAATCAGTGCATAAGTACAGAGGATAAAAATGACTAAAATAAAAATGTTAAAATACAGAAATAAATAAAAATGGAAATGTAGACGTGCACAAATAACAAAATAAATATGGCAATTAACACAACACTGAAGTGAATACAGACATACATAATTAAATACATGTTTGAATGCATAAATAAGTAAAATTTCGGTAATAAATCAGAACACAAATAAAGTCTTAAAGTCAGTCTTAAATTTATTTTCAAATTTCAATACATTATTTATTTCTTTTTTTTATTTCTTTTGGTCTTTCTACTTCTTCTTCTTCTTCAGAAAGAAAGACATATAGAAATACAGGAATAAACCTTGTTGAAAAGAAATAAATGAAGAAATATGTAAATACAGAAACAAATGAAAAATGGAAAATATACAGAAAAATAAACATAAATGCAAAATTCCCAACATTCATTCATTTATGCACTTAATTGTTTATTGTTGTATGTATTTCAGCATTCATGCTTGCATTTATTCATTGCTGAATAGATTTATTTATTTCTGTAGATATTTTGGCGTTTATTCATCCATCTATTTATTATTGATGAAGTCATTATTTGTCCTTGGTAGTCATCCTCCTCTGCTGAGCAGTTGAAAATGTCAGTATGTGGAGGAGTGTGTTGAAATTCCTCTTAGTGTGGATATTTTTCTTCCAAGTCAGGCTGGTAAATGAAAGCCAGAAATCTCTGCCCACATAATCATTTAGCCATTGGCATTTATCACCAACCACACTGACCACCATAGATAACATGCAAATGAACTCTGTGTTAATCATTTCATTTAATCTTATAATTTAGGTTTCAAACATGAAGTCCAAAGAGCTGCAGTATTTCTTTAAAGCTGAGCATGAATTACAGAACTGAGAAATTTGCTGTATTTCATGCATGAATACCTCAGTCACACGTGGTTTACGTGTACCACTCAGGGGTCCCTCACGCCACCCCAAATTACCAGTGTAATGACATGACGTTATTACCTCACCTCCATATGAGTCACTTGCATCAGATGTGGTCGACAGCATGCATTCAGCAGCCCGTGGAAATTCAAACAATCACTTTCCTCAAGATGCCTGGAAGGGATTTAAAGGGAAACATACATGCCTCTAAATGTTTATTAGCTGTTTAATATCCTGTTTAGGGTGTCTTTTTATCAGTTTGGTGCTGTTAAGTCCCACTGTTAAGTCACCGTTTCCTGTAGGTACCAGTGTTCCCCTCCCGCTCAGCCATCGCGTTCCACCGGGCCTTGAAGAAACACAAATGATCTCAGATGAATCCACACATTCACGTGGCATATTATGTGCTGATAGACACAACCTTTGCAGCTAAAATCAATATTATATACTGTGTTCAAATTCAAATTTTGTGGAGCAAAATACGACTCAGAGAGGCAAAAGGTCCCTATTCATCATAGCAGGATGTGGGTTGCCCTCATGTTGGGCATGTTTTGACTGGGACAGCGGAGTCAGATTACCTCATATTTCATTCAGCAGTTCGAGAGGCATTAATCATCCCGTTAAATCGAGACAGTTTTATTGCATTGTGTGTGAGAGTGCTTATAACCCACATAACTCTACTGCTCACTTAAGACCCGTGTACCCATATGTCCAACTTAACAAGCAGAAATCTTTACAGCTGGGCATTCCTTCACAGTACCAATGACCAACACCTTCCTTCACAAAAGCACCGGCCAAAAACCTTCTCACTAATAAAGTCATTTCACTTTTTTTCCCTGTGTGCCCGGTTTCATTGTCCGCAAATATATAGACACGAGTGAAGTGGTTCAAACTACAGAGCAAAGACAAGAAACTGTTTGCTACAACTGTCAGTACAAAACCTGTGCAGTGATTTAAAGATGGCAACGTTTCCTGCCAAATTACACTTTCAATAATATGAACACTGATTCAGATTAATTCAGGACTGTGGTAATGAAGCCAACAGGAAACATGTATGATTATTACTTGGAATTTCATACAAACCTCCCTGTTGTCCAGGAAATGTCTTCCTAATGGTTTTCTGCAGGGCTTAAATTTGATCTTCTTAAAATAAAATAAAAATTATGCTTGTCTGTGGACAAAATTACATTTTTTTCCCCCTGCCTAGATGACCTGCTGTGCACTGACTAACACACTTTGGGTTACGCTGGCAACTAATTGGAATTAATTGACTGGAAATGCACAGATTAAACACTGTCTCTGGTCTGCTGGTAATTGGTACAGCATATTTCATGTAATGAGTCGTGTTAGTGAAATTAGCTGAACAACTTCTTCATTGTTGAAAAAGTCGTTTTGCCAAGAAAAAAAAAAAAAGAAAGAAACAAAGATCAATTTAATATTTTTTCTCTGAGCCTCTAACTGCATCCCGTGGTCTTCTCTCACAGATGGAGTTTGCTCGGTTGCAGTGGACGGAGATTTACTGAGTTTCTCAGTTATTAAACAAACGCTCTCTGCTGAGGAAGCCCAAGCTAGTAAGTGGACCTTGAGAAAAGATTTTTTTTTTGTTTTTTTTTGCTCATGATGGGAACTGTTTAGTTTCTCTGTATAATCTTGTAAGATCTTGACCTCACTCTGTAAAAGATCCCTGAGATAGTGATCGAAGTGAATTTTTACAACAATGTGCTTTGCGTTATAGTGACGGTAAATGTTTAACTTCATCCGCAGGAGTTTTGCTTATTGACGAATTTTCCACTGCATCGGAAATAAAGAGCTTTATTGTTTAACTGGCTTTATAATTTAAATACATTTGGAAAGAGAGCTTTGGTCTGATCACATGCTCACAGTGTACGCAGATGTGCTGCAGGACACAGCTCATCGCACGGCCAAAATACTACTGCAATTAGTTCAAACAGAGAATGCAGAAATGAGAAGCTTGGTGGTGTCTCTCAAGAAAGAGACCAAACAATCATGTGGTGCTGATTGTTAGATACACACAGATGTTGTAGATGAATGTTGTAGCCAATGGCAACGTGCTTACCCTCCCTTTAAACAAAGCCCACTTTGTACTAAAACGGATTCTACTGTGAAAAACATATCCTTAATAAAGGTCGTGTTTTCCCATTAAATGTTTGATCCGAAACTCAAAGACCTTGTTTGGACTATCTCTGTTGCTCTCATTCAAAGTGTGCCTGCAGCACGCAACATGTCAGTAATAGTAAGACAAGTGTGGGAGTTTCTTTGCATGTTTAGTAACCTGCATGAACAGCCAGCCTTCATTTGGCAGACAATAGACGCCTGTTTTGGCAATGCAACCCTTCCACATCATCAGGTCAGCATCACCGTCACCTGCCACCAGTGTCACAGGATGTGCGCAGGATCTACGGGACTTTGTTCACAGTGGAGTTGTGGGTATTTATATGTTTTCTCACAGAGGCAGGTCCACTCATTTTGTAGACTGTAGAAAAATGTGGCTCTCGCAGCTCAGGCGTCACCTCCGTGTCATCGCTTCTGAAGACACATTGTGAAACTTGTATTTGGGTTTACTACTTGCTGCCATCTTGGCAGCTGCAGGACCCTCTAAACCCAACTCCCAGCCAGCTTCTGAGCAGACGACAGCAACCACAGGGCTGAACAGCAGTATTGTTTCCTCACTGTATTTTCTGAAAAACTGATTTTTAATTTTTTTTTTATTTTTATTTATCTTTTTTTTTACAATTACCACCAAGACAATTAAAAGAAATTAAATGATTAATTACAAATGACATTCTTGTTTGCAGATCACAAGTGAGCTTACTTGTAATTTTTGGTTAAATATAAATCAAAAGTAATACATAATTGTTTACTTGGGTTGGCTAGATTGACTGGTTAATACAGATACTTGAATTAAATTCATAAACTTCATTCATACTGAAATCATGTCTGTTATTGTTGTTTGTACTGTGCATGTTCTGTGTGAGTCACAGTGATGGGTTTTTAACCAGCCCGTGAAGCCAAAGGCAAATTTCCACATTTGTGGACGATCAAGATTGTTACTATTTTTTATTTTTACGATTTTTATCAATTTCATTGTTTGAGTTGAGTTAGTTTCACTTCATCAGCCAAACCTCTCACTCTCCTGTCGTATTTTCACTTGGCTCAGCGTCATGTTACTTGAACAGAAAAACTAGAGCCTATGAAATGAGAATGACAAGGCCTTGTCTATTACTGTTCACTTTATCAGCAACACAATTTCAACTTTTCTACCTGCACTCTAATAATCAATTCACATCCGCACAGACCAATAGGCCTCACATGTTTTTCACGTGTGAAAACAGGAACAATTCTCGATGCTGGCAGAGAGGTCTTGTTCGTTTTTTTTTTTTTTTTTTTTTTTTTTTTTTTTGTGACTTTCATGTAGTTGATCAAGTTTCAGCGCTCTTACACAACAAGTTGAGTGTTAGGACTTTGAACGTGGTGGGACTGTCATCGAGTGTGTGGCGAGAGTTTCCTGTAGTTTTTGCAGCACCGTCCAGCACCGTCGGCTCCGGTCAGCCTTTATCAGCCAACATTCAACGTGGCAGTGAGCGAGACCTGCCTGACTCTACGGTCGAATAAAGCTCTGATTTTACCTCATCTGTGAAGTTTCTCCTTCATTTTTGTCTCTACCTTTTCTATTCTTTTATATATCCGTTTTTTTTTTTGTTTTTTTTTATTCCGAGCATGTTTAATCAGATTCACCGTGGCATGAAACCAGTTTGTTTTTTGGGTTATGAATGGCCGGCACAGAATGTGTGACCGCTCCCTCTTTTTCTGTGCCAGTTCTTTGTGGTCAACACGGCCTTTATTGATCACGGAATTGCTTGACAGTGATGGAGGAGGCAAATTTACATATATTCCTCTATCAAGAATAGAGTATATGTTGAACTATTCCACTGGGTAAATAAAAGTGTTGACCGGCTAATGGAGGCAGGTGAAAATTCAGGGGAGCGCAAAAGTCAGGCTTCATCCTCTGGGGACAATGAATGTCTCAATTTCATGGCGATATGTCATACAGTAGTGGAGGGCTGATTGACCATGTTGCTAATTCTTAGAGCTCTGAACAGCCTTTACAGAGAATCATGTTTTTGACTATTGTGCCACAACCGCATTATTTTTATCTACCGTTGAGTTTTAAATCAACTAATGGGATTATTTTGGCCAGAGGAGCAGCTCTGTTTATAGATGCATAGCTTCAATCTGCGCTGTTTTACCCTCAATACCCAAATTCTTCAACCACTCATATTTCATCCCTGCCTCTCATCAGATGTGAAGGACTGAGAACATTCAGCCAGCACAGTAAATGTTTATCTGTTGCACAATTTGAAATACCACTGAGGATTAATTGCATTTTGTTGTTAAGACTTCTCACTGCCCCCCCACCCCCCCACCCCTCTACCCCACCCCACCTCCTACTCATACCAACTCTGCAACCACTCGCACAAATTCTCACCCCTCTCAGAGAGAGCAAATTAAACTGATCAAAGCAAACCGCAGTCTTTGTACAGATCTCCCTCCCGACACTGTTGTAATTATGAGCTTCATAAGAAACTTGATAGACAATCAGAATGAGTGACTCGCACAAACCAAGCTGTCTGGAAGACCGATCATGTTTATCCCTCAGAAACCGCGTGACATCACACAGTCCAAGATTGAATTGTCTTCTCCGTCCTCTGGCTTTCATTACCTCGTCCTGGAACAGCGAGTCTTCTGTGGGGAAATGGTACGTTCCATGTAATTTTCATGCAGTGGCTGCCAAACAATAAGGTGCTGGAAGAGCCTGTTGTAAGAGCTCACACAGGGGCTATTGTTATAAATGACCACGCTTCAAGAAGCCCCTCCATATCTTGTGATAATGTGCTTTTCATTCTTATTCATCAGTAATGTTAAGAGTTAACTCTGAGAAAATTTGTCCTCTATTGGATCTAATAAGCTGTAACTGGTGATTCAGAGGTGCAGCCATGTTTCCAATATATTTACTGCTGCAAGATGAAACCAAAGGTCATCAAATTTTATGTTGAATGTTAAAATAAAAACCAATGGTGCAGTACTAATGTCACCATGAGAAACATAGAGAACACATAGGAAGAAATTATTACATTTGATTTTACTGAAGAGGATCAGTCAAAGGGTTTAAAGTACTGTTTCTGATTTTTACTTACCTGCCATGTGATTGTATATGTTGAGAGACTTAGTGGCCGCTGTGATCACTCTCGTTCATACTGGCAGTGACAATCACAATCAAAGTGTTAAACTGTAAATAGAAAGTACAATCAGAGAAAAGAAAAAACAGTATAAACAGGACAAGGATGATGAACAAGCCAAACAATGAAAGATAGAGAATAAATGATTTTTTACAGCCAACAAGTAGAATTAATTATTGCATTTTCAAAAATGTAATTATAATATTTAATTGTTTCATCAACATTAGAAAAGTGTGACACAAAAACATTTGTGGGGTGTATGGTAGATAGGATTGTTTGTGGAAATACATTTTTTTCAGTGATGATGTTTTGTTTTTTGAATGGTTTAGCTTGCAGACATGCGAACTGACATCTGGAAGTGACAATCTGGTCACGCTGAACTACATAAATATATAAAAGTACTTTAAACATAATGGAAGAATTGTTGATTGTTGCCGTCAGAAGCTTCACTCGTCTCAACGATGTATAGAAACTTTAACGAGCTAGGAAGACCTGACTAAAACAAACAATATCTGGAGTCGCATGTAGCCGGCTGCTCAAAATGAACCAAATCATTGTGCACTGATGCAGTGGCTTTACAATCTGCCCTGAAAAAAAAAAAAAAAGTGTTTGTTGCATACATGACCACAAGCTTCAGGCTTGTAACGCTGCGTGCAGTTTGGAAAAAAAACAGTTCCCATCAGCCACCTGGTCGCAGCTACGATGTGGCAGCTACAGAATTGTCATCAAACGAGTGTCGACATACAGAGGCTGTAAAGCCTTCTTCATTGGTGCTTGTATCTAAATAAAATTCAATATTAACATTAATACAATAAATTATTACAAAAAATGGCAGGATGAATGAAATAAGTGAATTTGATCATTTGTAATGCGAAAACCTCTAATGAAGTAATAATAATAAAAAAATACAATAAATTCAATTAATTTAAAAACAGCTACCCACTGTCAGTGTGTCACTTGTTGACAAACCACAACAGATAAATGTAAGGTGGTGTTCAGTCTGAAACAGCCCTGTGTTGACGGGTGTCTGTGTTCATTTTGGCAGCTGGTTCTGATTTCTGACTGTAACGTCGATGTTGCCTCCACATCCACGGCACCTGCAGTTACATCAGCTGACCTTTGACCTGACCTGACCTAAATGTGGGCGCCTGCATGTTTTTGTAGTTTGTCTCAGCTGTTTCGTTGCTGCTCGTTGTCTCGTTCTCAGTAGAATTTGGATGAATTTAGTCCATAAATCTGTTCCTTCAAAGAGCAGGTAATGTCAGATAACACAGCTGAAAGATGATTTACATGAAGGAAGCAGCTTTACTGCTCAGGAGATAGAGTGTGAGCTCCCACAGAGGTGTGCGGGTTGTTGAATAAGACTTTGCATTAAAACATGTCCATTTATCCGTCTTTCACATTATTGTTTAGTTTTTATTTGTTGGTGAAAAATGTAATACATAGTTCTCCTTTACTTTTTTTTTTTGTTTTAGTCTTGTTTTCGTTGTGAAGAATACGCACTGTGGGGGAGGGGTGTTGCTTCAGGTACTGGAAAAACACAAAAATACGATGCAGGATGTTCAGTTTGAGTAACAGGTCCATGATGTTGAAGGCTTATCTGATACCAAAACACTACACTGTCACACTGTCGTTTACTCTTGAGACTGAGTCGTCACAACAGTGACCTTTTAACCTGCGCTGCAATGATCGCCAGGTGAACAGCAGAAATACAGTGATCTATGAGGAATGTACACCTTGTCGGATGATGTTGCGCTGACATTGTGTTAAGTTGTGGAGAAAATGTAACCACGCTCACCAGGTTTTTACAGGACGACCCAGGGACCTTTTGCTGGAGCCTCCTGCTTTGCATCTGTGTCACAGGTGCGCTTGCATGTTTTTTTCACAGGGGCTACGGTTCGTTTGAATGTTGCCTAAAACAAAAAAAGAAAAGAGGCTAGTTGAAGCTACTCACTAGACTACAAGGCTAGCAGGTGGGCTAAGCATCTTGGAATAAAGCAAGTCACAATCATTCTGCAAACATCACAGGAATCTGTGAATGCACCATAAGAGAAAAAATCCATAGCCCTTGATATGTGCAGGCATGCATCATTAAGTGTAGCCAAAGCGTATATGAGGTTTCAGCAGTCTGAGTTTGCCAAATCAAGCTGGGGTTTTCCTCTTCGTGTTGCCATCCTTTTGCTACAGTTCAGCAAGGAAACACTGTCTAAGGAAACACAAAGAGGGACTTTCATACATGAAAGACTTTATAACTTTGGCAATGACCCACTTGATGTAGCTAACTCAGACATGCAGTTTTGCACGTAACAAGGACTATGGATGTTGCCCCTCATTTCTTAGCGTAGATGTAGACCTGGACGGGATCAGTTCAGGGCCAGTATGGGCAGGAGGCATAATTACAGTAACTATTAAAGTGAGAGTGCGGGTTATTTGATGTGGGGCTGTGTGAGGTAGTTATACATAGTCAGTGTATTACCTGCAGTAGATTCAGGTCGGCGCACTGCCAGTTTGGGAGAGGAGACACGAGTTCAAGTTCACCAGTTGAGAAAAGGTAGTTCTAAAGGAAAAGGCTGTTTGATGGCAAGATAAAGTGCTGAAAATATTCAAAATAAAGCGTGTACACTGATACTGGCTTTTTTCGGTTTGGCTGAAATACATTTTTGCATCTGGGCCCCATCCTCAGCAGCTCATCACTCAGCAACCCTAAGTCAAATAACCAGAACTATAACTGAGCATCACGGGCAAGTCAGTACTGATAGACTTGAAAAACGTATAGTTCTTTAGATCGCCTTTAAATTAAAACCAGAGACAAACAATGGGGGAAAAAAATGGTAAATGTCTTCAGTGTTTAGAATAACTGGAGGTTGAAGGTCAAGGTCAGCTGCTAAAGGGTGGCAGCTTGCAGTGTGAATACCTGCACGCCTGCTGTCTCATACTTTCAAACACTTAACCTTTCAGCCGATTGGTCTTTGTTCACTGCTCTGAGACAACTTTCAAAATAAAACTCAGTTATCATAAGTGTGAAAGTTCATTTCTGACCTTTTCATGTGACAAAATAATCCCAACTCCAGGTCCACGTCCTGGCTTTCAGTTACATCTTAGCTTTCAGCTGCTTTTATTGTCAAGGAGACGGACCTCTATACTCTCTTAAGTCATATGACGACAACTGAACCAACTCCTCAAACTCCATGATAAATATGAAAACTAGGAAAAAGCTAGTAAGTGCACCTTGAGTCTTCACATGACCGTGGTGAGTTATTCAGAGTGACTGGTGCGAGAGATTCTCTCCAGCTGATCAGAGCCAGAGCACAGAGAAGTAGGTCATGAGTCCAAGCCTCACACCACACTGTGACCGTGAGCCAAACATTATCCATCCTGTTGTTTGAGGTTTCCGCAAAGCAGGCACTTTGCATTAATTTGTCATTTTAAATGCATTATGTAAGAAAATCACTAATTCATGGATGTAAAACCCCTCTGAGAGTCCGGGCAGCTGTTGCTGTTTGGTTGCAGGTAAAGTTGCAGAGAAAGTTGAGCTGGGAGCAGTTAAAAAGCACCTCAGTGATCCACGAGAAGGAGAAAAGTCTCATTGATTAGTCAATGGTTATGGAAATGCCATGTACAATGACCCTGAGATCAGCCACCCTCCAGCCCCCAAACAAATCCATGGGGTCTGACTATGGGGAGCTAGATAGAAGGCAGGGTGCGCAGAGGAGGAGGAGGAGGAGGGGGGAGTTATATCCATGTGAAACCAGCCTAAACAAAGACTCCCTGTTTCTGGGGCCAGACAACCCCCACCTCTCTAAGCAAGATAAATAAATAAATACAAATGGAAAAAGAAACCATACACGCCCACTGAAAAGGCCTGTAAGAGAGTGACTGACAGACAATTGAAAAGACAAATTGTTACATTGTCTTTGGGTGGGGGTGGCCAGGGGGTTGATGCGCAAAGGTAATTACGATGAGACGTGAACCAGGGGGTCAGGGGTCGGAGTATGTGTCTGACCCCAAGTTTTAGGCCATCACTGGGGAAGAAAGAGGCTCTGAATTGGACCAATGTCTCTCTTACCCCTTTAGCTAACTCCTGCATTGGTCACCCGGTGACACAAAATGTCTTAGCTCTCTTTCGGAGGGTTTTCCTTTTCACTTTCAATACTCTTTCTTTCAGTACCCCTTTTGCAAAAAAAAAAAAAAAAATACAAAAACACCAGCTTTTCTCTGGCTGAGCTGAGAAACGCTGACGAGGCATTTGTCCTGCAGCTACTCACCCATGTTTGATTTAATTGCTTTTCCACCCCTCTGTGCCACGGCTCTCAGCAGCCCGGCTCTGACGGACAGTGCTGGAGGCCGGAGGGGAAGGTACTGTTATTTTGACAGTCAGGCGAGGAGACAAGGTTGACCTGACCCACGCTCACTTGGCTGGCTTTCCCATGGTGCTGAAGGCGCTGGGAACTGCATGGCTGGGAAAAGCTCCAGTTGTCCCCATGTTGCTGCCTCTGGTACTTAGATTTAAAGGGCCTCCTCTGGTTAAAGGGAAGCTAGAGTTGATCGAGAGTATGTCGATATTAAGCTGTCTAGATTTGTGTCTCCTTGAGCCCTCTAACAAGTGAGCAAAGGGAACTAGAGCGGGAAATATAATCCCTGGCTCCTTTCTCACCTCTGCACAGCTGACACTCACGGTGTGAAATGTGTGTGAATGTCGGATTGTTCACTATCCAACGAGCTCTGCTGATGGAGTACAAAGCCGACTTAACCAGGTTGCGTCTCAGCCGCTCTTTCCCTGTGATGCAGTTTTGTTGTTGTCGCCAACTGAAAAAAAAAAAAGACAAAAAAGGGATTTAGCTGTTTTCTTATAGTTTTCCTATTTTCCTTATTGTAGCTTTAAATAAAACACTGACATATTATCACTTTATAATGTTTTTTTTTTTTTTATGGCAGACCAGTTAGCAAACAGTAGCTTATTTCCTCATCTAACAATACTAGCATGCAAACACAGAGCAACATTAGCATTCATGTCATGTTTCTGGTCATCTGTTGAACGTATGTGCAATAGTCTTCTTTCAGTTCTGATTTGGACTCTACTAATTCCTGAGCAAAATACGTAGCTGCAGAACCCTCCAGTATGTTCACCAGCTGGTCTAGCTGCTGTTTTGTTCTGGGCAGGTAAAGAGCAAAGCTTTGATCACTGAAAACAACCGAAACTGGCAGATGCAACGGTTGTGTGATGAGGGGTACTTTAGCATTGCTAACACACTACTGATGTTTGATTGATTGATCACTTAAACACACTGCAACCAAACTTCTTAAGCATATTATTACCCCACAATGAGGCCACATACAGTCCAGTTCAAGTTTGTGTTGTATGCAATATTGATAAAACTGCAGGAGTTTGGGGGGAAGGGGGGTGTTTGAGGGAGTTATGAATTTGACACATTTCCAACAACAGTGTCATAAGGAGCGGAGGAGAGAATCTCCAGTTGTGGATGATGGTTGAACTCAGGGCAACATGCTTTCCTGATTAACTGCAGCGGGTTCCTGCTGAACCCACACTGGGGTCGGTTTGGGGGGGGTGAAAAAAAAAAGGAAAACAACTGGAAGGATTCCCATTTGGTTGTTCTCAGACAAGAATGATGCATTTGGCCCGTATCACCTCAGCTATGGGCAACAGCTCATGATAAAATGCAGTTAAACCTGCTGGCACACGGGAGCTTTCTCTGGACATGTTTAATGCCCACCGCTGTGGCTGTGCTTACCTCTGCTGAATCCTGCTTTCCAATGCTGCAACAACCGGACGGATCAGTTCGTTTGAATTTAATCTAATCTAATGTGTAACTGGTAATTGCAATTTGTGGCTTTACTGACATGTGATTGTTTTACATGAATCATCTGCTGCCAGCATGTGAGCCTCAGCACTAGTAGTAATGATGCAGGGCTTTTTTTTTTTTTTTTTTGCATATGAAAAGCTATTGGCTATTCTCAGTGACCACAGTCAGGGCAGTTTCCATGTCTTCAGTGTGAGTGAGAAGAAGAAAAGGCCCCACACAGTCTCTGTTTGGGTAGGAAGCAGAGCCCTAGTAGCTAGGGGTTTGTGTGTGTGTATAAGTGTGTGAGGGAGGAGGGGGGAGTGCAGCTGGCTTTGCCTACTGTCGTGCACTGCAGTTGCTGCGTTACCCTCAAGGTGAGGGACAGGACATAATCGATTGCATGAAAAATGGCTCTAAATTTGTTTTTCAGGAGGGTCGGGGGGGGGGCGCGCAGGAGGGGGGCATTTCGCTTGTGCTGTCACAAAGACTCATTAATTGTAATGTTTATGCATGTTAATGTTAGCCAGAGCACCCAGTGAGCCCTGCTTTATCTCAAATAGAAAGCATGCATCATGGGAGAGCCTGTAGGGCTGGTTAGTGTGGGTGTAAGGGAGAGCGGGGTGCCACAGAGCCCATCTCTGTGTCCACAGCACAGTGTGCCTGGTGCATTGTAGAGGTCATCGACTGCTTTCACTCAAGTGGTTCACCTACTTTGAGCGGGTGCTGCAAAGATGGAAAGTTGCTGAAAGGGCCCCGTAAAGCACCTCCAGACTGCTATTCATCTCAGCTGTAAATACTTTTCTTGAGTCACAATGTTTACACGTGAAGTCGAAGTGGAACAGAATAAAATGGAAAACAGGGTGTTAAAGCTTTATTTAACATGTGAAAATAAATAAACCCGCTCTAGCGGTCTAAACCATCTCTAGAAATCACGTCACGTCACAAGATTGAGCGACTGAAAGAACATTCTATCATTGCCAAATAATAGACTGTAATGGGGTTAATGCTGTGAACAGGGAGCCTGCCTAGTCACCAAACATTCCTTGAAACCCACTGCCCCCACACTCCTGTGACTGGAGTTGAGAGGCCTGTGTTTGACAATGTATGTAACTTTCTGAAATCAGAAATATGACAAATTGTCTGGACTGGACTGCATTAGTGTGGCCAGCCCTGTAGCGATAGAGTGGAGTGATCATAGTTCCACCATTGGTCAGCCAAATGCCACACGACTGAGTCAAAGTGTCCCCATTGTCCGTTGCTCTTTCAAAATGAATTGGTTCAAACAGGTTCTATTCGGGGGCGTTAACATCCTGCAGTGTTGCCAACTTGGCACATTTGTCGCTAGATTTATTTTCATGTTTTTTGGACATTTCATATCATGATGGCAGTGGACTCATCAAAGTAATTCCTGTGATATAGGAACATGAGGAGTCATCAGATTATTGAAACCATTTTTATATTAAAGTGATTATGAACTAAAAAATCCCTTAACACATAAAAATACACCCATTCCCCATCAAACTAACTCACAACTATAGAAATCTTATCATATAACACAACGTGTGTCTGCAAGAACATTCCTCGATGACTAACAAATAACATTTAAATCCAGGAAGTGACAAACACAAACACAAACAGCCTTCGGAAATGCCTGGTCACACTAAAAAGTGGCATTTCTGTGTCCTGGGAAGAAAAAAAAAAAGGTGTTTCAGGAAATTTGGTGCGGTAGTGGTTACTTCCAAGAGTGCCTACTTTTGGTTTTGGCAAGATGCAATAGTGCGACAAAGCTACACTGACGGTTTCCTCCATCATAGACTCGGTTATGTCCTTTCGCTTACAGGTCAGTGCGATCAATACGATTTGCAACTGTTTCACTGTTTGATCACCAAAACTGAACTCTTCACAAACGTACTTCTCCTCTCCACAAGCTTTAAATGCTGGTATGACTTGGCCTTGAGAGCAGTTAACCAACGTTCTGCCCCGAGAACAACATCAGATGTTTCACTCTGTTGTCCAATGCTGGTACAAAGAATCAGAGATCAGCCTGTTTGATAGGATAGACTGTCTGTGATGTAAAAAAAAAGGTATCTGAAGTCACCGTGCCACATTTCAGGATACTGAAGATCAGTTTTTCCAGTCAGTTTCTTCTTAATGCCATGTGGATCTACCAAAGTGCAAAAGTCGCCAAGTTCAGCTTCAAATTTTTGAATAGAAAATCCAGGCTGATTAGGACTCACACTGAGTGAGTGGAAGATAATTACCCAATCGTAAATTAATACCATGAATTATGATGATGAATGGAGCGTTGCTGGGGCTGAAATGGAGTCCATGTAATTATGCACAGATGGATGAATTTTAGCCACACTCCCCCTCTCTCCTAACCACATACACACATATAGTCACAGCACTTCCCTTACTGTGATGTCTCAGTTTTTGGTACTCAGTGTCTTTCAGGATGATTATTCATGATAGGTTTCTCATGGAATCTCTCGTGGCGGTTTTTGGCTGGTAAGTTGGAGAACACAGATGCAATCATGATGGAACCATTTCATTGATACATAACTGCTGTGGACATGGCAAGAATCTGAGGAGGAAAGCTGGCTCTCAACACGGATCTGCAATCTGAAGAGGGGGCGCACATATTTAAAGTGGGTTGGCCTGGATAAGCCATTCTTACACATCACACCAGTATATAAAGTGGCTTCAGTAAGAACTCAGACCCCTTGACTTTTTGAGCACTTTATTGTGTTGCAAATTTATCGTAAATGGATAAAATTGTCTTTTGTTATTTTTTACCCTCCAGTCTAAATGTTTTTAGAACATTTTGCAATTTAAAAAAAAAAAAAAAAAAAATCAAAACCAGATATTTCCACAGGGGATCTCAAGTACAATCACAGACTTGTCCCAAAGCAACTCCAGTGTTGTCTTGGCTGTACACTTTCACTGAAAGGTGAACTGTCGCCTCAGTCTCTGGTCATGTGGACTCTGGATCTGGTTTCTTCAAGGACCTTTCTGTATTTGGCTGCATTCATTCTTGCTTCAATTCAGACCAGTCTCCCTGTCCTAGCCACTGACAATCACCCACATAGATTCTGCCACCGCCATGCTTCACCGTAGGGATGATGGTATTAGCCTTGTGATGAGCAGTGTCTGGTGTTTGCCAGTTTTAGTGTTTGGGGTTTTTGTCTCATCAGACCAGAGAATCGTTTCCCTCATGCACTCAGAGTCCTTTAAATACCCTTTGGCAAACTCCAAGCAGGCTGTCACATGCTTTTTACTCAAAGTGACTTCTGTCCAGTCACTCCATAAAGGCTTGTTTATGCAGGGAATGACCGTTGGGTTCTTGGTCACCAAGGCCCGGATGGCTAACTCTAAGAGGAGTCCTGTTGGTTCCAAACTTCTTCCATTTCACAATTCTTGAGGCCACTGTGCTCCTGGGAACACTCGAAGCTTTAGAAATGGTTTTAAACCTTTGCCCTGATCTACGGCTATCCACAAAATTTTATCACAGTGGTCTACAGAGAGTTCCTCAGACTTCATGTTTTTTGTCACTGACCTGCAGTGTGAATTATGGGACCTCATATACACAGAACCTGACTGGAGTCCACCTGTGGCAATGCACACACATTGCCACAGGTCGACTCCAGTCAGGTTTCTTGACACACCTCAAGGATAATTAAAGCAGACAGGATGCACCTGACCACCATTTTGGGCGCCACCGCAAAGGGTCTGAATACGTTTGTAAATGTGAGATTTAGATTTTTGACTTTTACTAAACTTCAATAATTTGCAAAATAATGTTTGCACTTTGTCAATATAATAAACACTGAGGGTAGATTCACGGGCAAAACTGGCAATTTTATCCATTTGCAATCAAATCTGCAAAAAAATAAAGTGCCCAAGAAGTGAAGATGGTCTGAATACTTTCTGAAGCCTCTGTAAATGGTGAATGTCTGTGAGAGAAAGGCAGTTATGTGTTTGTCGGGCTGTATTTTTTTCCTTCTTGACACATATCAGCCATATGTGTGATAAGAGCTAAAGACGCAGCACATATATTATAACCCTGCAGCTCACTGTGGTTTCCTCTGCGCTTGATCAAGTCCATCCACTATGAATCGGGGGCGTTGCCACAAAAAAAGTTCTTATTTTCCATTCCAAATTTGCAGTGGTTACTTGAACTATTTATGTGCAGACGGACTGAGTGAAAGTACATCCCAAATCAATTATAGGAGAGTTTTGTTGGTAACTCTTAACAAACAAAAACACATAAGTTTGGGATGCAGCTTCATGACTTATCGAAACCTATAATGAGCTGTCTCAGAGTCTCAGAGTGCGACTCTTGACTCTCTGTGGGCCAGATAAGTGTTCACCCCCCCCCCTGCTGAGCGGTAATGCTGCCGCCCCGGCACGATGCATGAGTTATGTGAGAGGTATTTTGGCCTCCGTCCCTTAGCACACAGAAGCGTTATTAAGCTAAAGTAACTGCAGTGTCTTTTTCTTCTCGCTTTCATTCTCCTCCATGTCTTTCTCCAAATGTCACAAATTGCCTGCATTAGTCACGGCGAGGGCAGCGCATCCAGGCAAGTCATCACAGGCAGCCGTGCACTGCGGCTCCTCGTCTCGCAAAAACTCCCTCACAGAATACTGCTCATTTTTATTCCGGAGATCAAGACTGTACTTAAACACAAGGGGCTGTTGTGGTTTTGGCAGAACACCTTCTTCTGTAAAATAAACTGTTAACAGAGCAGCTACAGTCTACTGGGGTGATCACTGCACCAACCTCTGATGTGTATTAACATGCAGCATAATATAACAGAGGGTTGACTTCACATGTATCTGTCTGCCTCAACCCCGGACATGCCTTTTCTCTGGTCTGCGTAAATCTCCCATTATAGGGTTAATTTAACTCTATTTGAAGAGGAATCTGTTTGATTCAACTCTCTGTCAACAAACAAGTTAACACCAGGAGAGTTAATAGGTTAAACCCAGCCCTCGCCTGGGGCCAAACTGCATTTAGATCAACCACAGACGGACACAGTTCTCTTTAGATTTTTTTTCGGTAAGTTAAAAAAAAAAGTTAATGTTACTTTGTGATGCAGACACTCATCTTTACCTTGCTTAGTGTAATTTACACCGTTACCTTCTGTATCTGGTTTTTATTTGCTAGCCTCGTGCTAAGCGCTTAATCAACAACAATGTAATTTTCTGATTATATTGTCAAGAAAAGCTAAATATTTTGAACTCTAGATTATGTATTTTTACATCATGTATTTATACAACTATGTGTAAATGTTTCAATGAGTTAGCCATAGACGTAGCAGGGCTTTTATCTGTGTTAACTACAGTCAATAATTACCGTACCACTTACAACACCATCTACAATTCATATTATTACTGTTAATTATAGCTATAGGCTATAAGGCAATGATCAGTTTTAAATGACTACTCCAACATTGCACTTCATGCCTGTGTGGTCCAGTAATTATCGGGTTGATACAGTATGACCCAACTATATCAGTCACTAATATGGATCATGGTCCAAAAACACTATATTTCCCATAATGCAACCAATAGCATATTGGTTGCATTATGATGACATTATCAGGGTCATTTTTTCAGACTTGACACAGAAGACATTATAGAACCGTTTTCAAAGGTTGTGTTGCACTCTGGATAAACATGTGGTCCAAAAGTGGTCTCAGACTTTCAGGACCCCACAGTAGACTTTGGATGTCCTTCAGATAAAAGTGTCAGAGATCTGCTAAGTTTTAAAATCGCTGTAATCAACTTCTCCACTTCTTTGCACTTCACCATCTGGTGCTATTACTCATGAAAGCAAATCAAGACAACAACAAAAAAGCAAAACAGGCACGCATATCTAATTGGCTGTTGATGACCAGTGACCATGTTTAGCCATGGCCAATACTTTCAGCCAAATATCTTGTTGACCACCCACACATCAGTTCCTTGGTCACTCTACTGTGTAGCAAAATACAAAAATGTGGACACTTCAGTCATGTAACATGTATCTGCATCTTTGTCGAGCCGTATGATGTTTATGAACTGAATATGCGTTAGAGACCTCTGTTTTATAAGTTCTCATTTTTTTTTGTAGTTTCCTGAGACGTTTCAGGATACAGGGAGAAATCAAGTTACACTGGAAACTGGACAATGGCAATGCTTTATTGTCTCCTGGTAACTGTTAAATCCATGTTTAGATGCAGCAGGTCAGTAATCAGATCACCCAACTTATTTTTGGATCCACTGGCAACTCAACTGATTTCACACATGGCTCCAGGTGTTGAGGAGTATTACTGCATATAAGAGTCTTTTGTGGCTGCACTTTGGGCTGAGTGAAGTCTGATAATTTGCCTTAAGTGATCTCGCTTGAGTCATCATTGGACTCTCACGGCTATGCGGATACAGAAAGTATCATTTAGTCAGACCTCAAGTTAAATTATTTTGAGGACATGTGAAACGTAACGACCTTTTCATTCCCTGCTGTCAGTGCTCTGCTCACCCTCGTGCTGCCACACTGCTCACCTGTGCTGCCACTGCTGCCGTTACTGTTGCTGTTCTTACGAAATATCAAAAGCCCCACCTCCACCCCAGCTTCCACTTGTGCGCTCCAAGTCTAATTTCCCCCACGGGGGAGTTATTATCGTCACTCCCCACTCCGCTGCTGACCTTGACCTCGATGTATCCTCGTGGGGAGTGACACGTCAGAGCCCTGACTCCAAACATTAATTCTGTACATTCACATAATAATCTGTTCCATGTGAGTTGGCTGAGTGAACACTGAGAGCTGCAGAAAGGTGAAAGTGACCCGGTTACTGTGCAACTAAACACATTCACTGAATGGCACCTACAAAAAAATTTAAGGAGAGCTGAATCAGGTCAAAGGTCACATGACAGGAAGTCTTCACAATGAGTAGAGCTCTGAAAATGAGGTAAGTCACAAGTCAAAGTTAAGCAGATTGATGTAATGACACAACGCCTAAAAGTGACATCTGACATGGTCGTATCTATAGTCAGTGTGTTACCTGCAGCAGATTCGGATCAGCACAGTAACAGCTTAGAGAAGCAGCTGAGACCGAAGCTGAGTGCTGTGCTGCTGTGGATGGGGCCATCTGTGAAAACAGGATTTAGCCACTTTAAAAAATGAAGAAAAAAGCTAATGACTAATCAGTTTTAGTGTTCGCTTTATTTGGAATATTTTCACTGTTTTATCCTGCCACCAAACAGCCCTTTCCTTTGGAACTACATCATTTGAACTGTTGAACTACCGTGTTTTAACGGAACAATTAGCTCGTTATCTCTGGATATATGGCCTTTTTCAGCTTCTGTAGGAAAGGGCTGTTTGACAGCAAAATAAAGTGGTGAAAATATTCAAAATAAAACGTAGACTTAAACTGATTTTTTCTGTGGGCATTTTTTAAAGTGGCCCTGACCGCGGCAGCAAAAATCGCTCCGCTTCTGTGCCGGTGCTCCCATCTGCCTCTCCAAGCCGGCCCACGTTGAATAACCCAAACTATCACTTTAAATGCTACGAGTCACGCAGGAGCCAGTGTCTGCTCATGGAGAGTCAAGCCAACCACACACTCCTTCATCAGAAGTCACGTCTTGAGAGACGAGAGATTAAATGAAATCAATCAACACTTTGTCTCTAAGTAGACGCCACAAGAATAAAACTCAACTGAATAAAAAGCAGTGAGCTTTGTGAGCTGTGTGTAGCTCTCTGTCCTCTCCCGGTGTGACCTGACAGAAAGCAGGGGTGCTTGTTATTTCTATGTTTTAACATACAGTAGGTTATAATAGCAGCTTTTTCTCCCACAGCATCCTCTATGCGCATACACCTCATCAGTCTACGGCCCACGCCGCGCTCTGGAGCAGATCCAGTGTTTAGCCAGCGCTTGCTGATGACAGATGCTTAATGACATACATGTTCATTCTGCCAGGGCCAAAATGTCCTTTCATGGCAATACATGCACATGTATGCTAGATTGTGACTTTAAACACTGGTGAATTTAGATGGATAGCCTGTCTTTGGGTAACTCCGTCCTCCCAGAGGCCTGAAAGTCCAAATATTTAGTCTCTCTATTGTTAGTCACACGCTGTTAAGGGACAAAGTTTGGAAAGTGAATGTGGTCGTGATAACAGTGACATCCACGGCTCCGTGGTCATGTCTGCTCTTGTTTGCAGAAGATTTTTTTTTTTTTTTTTTGCTCCTCAGTTTCTCTGCTGTACACTCATATGAAAAGTAAATGCAAACGTCTCCACTCGCTGCATTTCTTTGTCTCACTGAGGTTTTGGCTTGTTGCTGTCCTGCTGGTGGTTTTTTGCAGGGCCTATCACTCCTGACAGGAGGCTACCTCATGCATTTGAGCAAAGCCAGGTCTAGTCTGAGGGAAAAAAAAAAAACCCTCCTGTCTCCTGAATTTTAAGTTTGCTTTAGCAACCATCTGCACAAACTGTTGTTGGATGCCATCAGCCCATAAAGCAGTCTGTAGCATCGCCACAAACACAGCCTCCCTTATTAAACCATCACCGTTAATTTGAAATGTTAACAGAAGTGTTGTGTGTAAAGTACTTTGGAGAATCACTTGGTCTTCTTTTCAACACATATCACCACTCTGGCATGCAGATTGCTGTGCAGAGGGCTAAGTTGATTCATAATTGACCTGATGAGCTATTTAAGGTTGTATTGTTTTTTCACCTTTCACATCACCCTGATTCTTACTTGATTATAGCTCCAAAATGATTTACAGCTTTTCTTTTGACACTTTTATTTTTCATTTCATCTTTTGCATCCAGCAAAATTACAGTCAGTTTTTTTATTATGGTGCCATCTGTCACCATCCATCCATACTGCATAATGCATTTAACATTCTGCATGCTGTTGGAGAATGTTTTCTCCTGGCTTCGGTTCAAGAAGTGAGAGAAGAAGAAAACGTGGAGGTGAGCAGTGTCCTCTGCGGAGGAGGCAGCTGTAAAACGCATTGATTTGATAAAGATTAACAAAGCTATTACTCTGAAAGGTCTGTGTTTGCTGTGTCCACACTTAAAATCAAATTAAGTGCTTTGTTTTTTTTTTCTCTTGCTCTGCAAGAACTGTTAACAACACAATGGAATGCAAATTGTTCTACATATAAATAGAGGGATTTCACACCTTCAGTCTTATCAGGGAACGAGGCAAAGCTGGGAGGAGATGGACACTTGCAGCTCAGCAAATTGACTTTGGCCTATAGTTTGTAATTAGGTTGGATAAAGAAGCACTTCCACAGTGTTTGCATGTGCAGAAAACACAAACCGAGCTGCAGTAGATCACCAGCCCCCAGTATGATAAGATAATATACCCAAGAACTCCTCTCGAGGCGGCTGTTTACTGTCGGATATGACTCGGCTCAGCACTTCAGAGCTGAACAAACAAAAGTCTCCACATTCTCTGGCAGGGATTGTGGTAGTTAATTTAATATTAGTGAAAATACGATTTCCTCATTTTGCGTAGGAGGCTCCTCAAGGACTCATTGTGTTCCCTGTGACACATTTCTGGAGCCACTGGAATGAAAGTAAACCCTGCACCCAGTGCGTGAGTCTCATGTATTGACATTGTTTGAGCCACAGAGCTCAGCATCAGATTTTCCATAAAATAAATATCATGTCATCATTCAGAAACCAAGGAGGGTAATGCTGCAGAGCTTCCTGTTGTTCTGGAGGAATTAACAGATTTTTTTCCCCCTGTCCCAACAAAACTGTTAGCCATAATAGACTCATCTCCTCGCTCTGTTTGTGCAGCCGAACCAATATGTGAACCAAAGTTTGATTCATGTATTTGTCTATATTGATGCTAATTTATATTTCATTGAAACTAAATAATGTGAATGATCAAAACTCACCATTTTGGTCTGTGGCAGTCTAGACAGATCTAAGAAAGGGATTTAAATCATTCTCAGGTGGAGAAGTTTATTTTTTTCATCCAGATGTTTGGGAATCTCTTCTTTGAGGTTTCTGGAAATAGCTTCATAACAGCTGGAGCCTAACTTTTGTTAAACAACCCTCTGGGTTTTTAAACCATTGGTATTTATTTTTAAGAGAAATGTGTGTTTATTCTGTGACTCCACTGTTATAGTAATAGAGAAGATAATACATCAGAGTCACAGACTGAGGCTGTTCTCCTTGTAGGGATATTTCTAGTAAATATGAATGAAATTAGGATTTCCTCACATTACAGGGGCAACCTCATCATCCTCATGAGACACAAGTTGTTCTATAGAGCTGGAATGAAAGCAAGCTCCGGAAATTCTACATAATATGATATATATAGTTATAAACTTTACACTCTTATTCTGCACAACTAACAAACTCACATATTAACCAGAATCCCGGGTTTATATGAACGTGTCTCTATTGAGTATTTTGTTTAGTCAAAAGAAGTACATGCAGGGGAGTATAGGCAGGAGCAGGGAGGCTCCCGGAGAGTTTTTACACACTGGGTAATTAAGCGCTTTGACTGACAGCAGAGTGCCAAAAGGCTCAGGCGCACTCCGATTGGCCGGAGCGCACTTTACAACCTCTTGGTTTCCAGGCTGCGCACAGGCAGAGCGCTGTACCTCCCCGAACTCTCGCAGGAGACAGACGCACCAGAGGAGCGCGGCGGGGCTGCAGCCAGAAGAGAGAGCCTGTGGACTTTACCCAAAACCAGAAACTCGGCACGTTTTACGCACGTCGATCAGCAGAGCGCAGCTTTGTTTTGTTTTGTTTTTCTGCATTTGTTTCTTCTTGTTGTGAATTTCTTCATGAAGTGAGTCTCTTGGTTCGGCCGTTTTACCCGCACTCAGTTGCATTCGCGTTGTTGTTGCAAAGAGAAATCATGAGGTCCACTTCTGAGTCTTTCTGGAGGATGATCCGGCTCGCGGTGACATTGGCGCTCGTGTCAGCGTGCGGAGCGTCAGAGTACGAGTACCTGAGCTGGAAGTCGGACGCGTACAACGGCGGGCGCAGCTACGGCAAGCCCCCGCAGTGCGTGGACATCCCGGACGACCTGCGGCTCTGTCACAACGTGGGCTACACCCAGATGCTGCTGCCCAACCTGCTGGAGCACGAGACCATGGCCGAGGCGAAGCAGCAGGCCAGCAGCTGGGTGCCCCTGGTGCACAAGAACTGCCACCCGGGCACGCAGGTTCTCCTCTGCTCGCTCTTTGCGCCCGTGTGTCTGGAGCGGCCCATCTACCCGTGCCGCTGGCTGTGCGAGGCCGTGCGGGACGGCTGCACCCCCATCATGGAGGCGTTCGGGTTCCCCTGGCCGGAGATGCTCACCTGTGACAAGTTTCCCCAGGACGACGTGTGCATCGCCATGACGCAGCCCAATGCGACCGAGGCCACCAAGCCGACAGGTAAATCACAGCACTTTACTGCTCTGTCTCACTCTATGAATCACTGCGTTTTTCAACATGTGTTTCTCAAGACGAGTCCACTGAGTCTGGAGCTGTTTCAACATTCTTTCAGTTCAGCTCTGTGTGGGGTGCGCAACAAAAAAAACCACGGTGTTTTTGGTGGTCAGTGCCTCAGGGACATCTGTGGGTTTGTGTCTTTCTCAACAACAACTTGATGGTGGTGGATGGAGGGAAGATCCTCTCTGAGGAAGTCCTCCGACCGTAAACGACGTATTCTGTCTTTTAACTTGGAGGATCTGCCCTCTCTGGTTAGAAAAACCTGCTTTCCTGTTAGGCAGGCATGTTTATCATTTTCATTACTGACTAATCTGTTGACTATCTCATCGTACTTTCCATTTAATCCTTTGGTCTATAAAATAGCCTACCAGGAAACAATGAAAAGTCCCCAATAAGTTCCCAGAGCACAAGGCCATAACCTGAATTTTCTGAAATAGACCTAAGCTACTTGACAAAAGCAAACTTTCTATTTATTTACATTCTTCTTACTTTGTTTAGTTAAATGTTCAATTCTATTTTCTGTTAATTTGATTGTGCAACATGTTGGCTAAATGCTGTTTCAAAGCTTTCCAAATTCTGCCAGAAATTAAACATGGCCTAAAAGTAATCCAATTTAATTTTTGTCTGAAAATAACTCCTGCTATAAAAAGTCTAACTTTAATTTTGGAACGTAAACTGCGTCCAGTTTGCTAAACTGCTATGATTCACAGAAAAATACACAGGACATGGCCTCAGTGTTGTCAGTGGTTGCTTCAGCTCAGCCAGACCCCATGGTGACATCTTAACATGTTTGGTTTTGTCCAAAACTTTAAAAGAAAAACCAATTTGTTATGATATAAATCAGATAAAAGCAGTAAACCATCACATTTTAGAAGCTGGAAACAGCTCATATTTGGATTTTTTTCTTTTTTAAACGACTCATGGGATTAATTGGTCAACAGAATCGCTGGCGATTAATTTTTTTGTCATTTAGCCAACATGCAGGAAGTCAGGATTTCTTAATACAACAAACAATAAACTCTAAACATTCAGAAGAAGCTACCTGAGCGAGAAACAGCCTCCACTTTTGCCACTGTGTAAAAGTCGACACCGGTGCAGTTAAATGGGCTTGAGAATGTTATTTCAGGGGGGAAGGTGTGTTTGCAGATGCAAATCCCAACACAAACAAACCAAATACAACCTTTTGGGGAGAAAATCAGCCGTGAAAACCTGGATTTGATCCCATTTTAACAAAGTCACCTCCCCTCACGCTCCTCAGTCTCATGCGGTTACATTTTCTCTTCGACCTGTGTTCTGCTGAATAAACCCTGGCTTTAATGTGGATGTGGAAGTTGCTCGCTATTGACTTGCAGTGATGTTGTAATATTGAAAAAGCTGTAACAGATGGTAGTCATTTATTTCAAGGTGTTTGTTGAAGCTGGAGGACAATGCTGGGAGGAAGTCCAGCAGTGAGAAGTGAATACATGCATCTATTAATTCCCATTTTCTGCCCAACCATCACCAACACAAGCATTCAGACTGATGAAAGACGGGGAGATGAAGACGTGATTTGAAAAACACACTGTCCAAATAATTTGAATTAAAGTACACTCTGGAGGTGAGCGAGGGCGCCGCTTATCGTCTATCACTGCAGATTCCCCAAACCTGCCGGGAATGTGTGTGGGTTGGTGTGGAACAGACTCAGACACCTCATGCAGCATCAGTGGAGTGAAGTGGGGGAAGATGTTGTAACGTAGTCCAGAGAAGTTGTGTTCCAGTGCTAACCTGATGAGCCAAGCTGACAAATACCAGAGAAACCCTGAAAAATGCACAAAAACAACAAGTCTGGGGAAGATAAAGCTCGGCCTGATTCAGAATAGTTTTGGTGTGAGCGCTTGGTCGCTGTGCTCGTGTCCCTGCCGGCTGCTTAGGTGAGGTGTACGCCAGGGAGGGGGAGAAAGTACAACCACCTCATTCACTTTAACCATAAAACAGAGGGGATTTTCCATCATCACATCATCAACTTACTTCTATTTCATTCTTAAGCTGTAAATACACCACTGCAAGACATTTTCATGTTGGCTGTAAATGGAAGGGACTGTGGATCTTCCAGCAATTACACAGTGCTCACTGTATCTGTAGAGGGGACGTATACCGTGTGTGTGTGTGTGTGTGTGTGTGTGTGTGGAGTAGGGGGGTGGGTGTTACTGACTGACATGGTGGTATGGACGGAGGCCCATTTTTGTGAAAAAGAGCTCCCTTCTCAGGGGTAAGGGGACCACACAGAGCTGCACGCTCCCCAGACATCACCTGTTATCATTTCTTGTCAGCGCTGGTGATAAATAAAGCCGGCGTTCTCCCGCAGGACAGAGTCAGGCCTGTTGGAGCCGGACCACTCAAGACTGTTACAGAATTTTTCTTTTCTGCCATGAGAGTCCTCCTTCGAGGTGCTAATATCTGATCTTAAGGTTGACAAAGACAAACAAAAGAGGCCTATAATCTTCTGAGCCACTCTCCTTAATTATCATTAATAGAGGTCAGCTGACACTGCTGAATGCAGGCTGGTGATAATTGATTTAAAGGAGGAACCATAGGCTCAAATAGGAAAAGGGGACTCCATGACTCTGTAAACAGTGTCTGTTTTCACAAGCTCTTTACACCTGGGTGTTACTTTCACAAGCTTTCGTTAAACACATGTAATGGACAACTGGCGATGGAGAGAAAACTATTTGTTTTCCCCCCTGTTTCCCCCCCCCCCCTCTGCTCCATCGATCCGGGTCCACGCTGCGACATTGAAATGCAGCCGGGTTTGAGTTAAATGCTGCAGGACGCCGCCATCGCATTGCGGGTCCAAGTTTGTTTGGAAAGTAAGCTCAGCTGTTTTGCATGAAGCGATCATTTGCGGTATTAGAAAGAATTGAAAAAATGTGTTGGTGAAATATTCGCAGATATGCCTGTAGACTGAATTACTTCTTGGCAGCAACATATTCTGGTTCTTTGTCTTCAGCCGGGTTTTTGTCTTCGAGCTGGATATTATTACCTTTTTTTTGGAATGTCAGAGCATTCCTTTAAGCCTGGATTGAATATCATTACCATTTATTCCACCCACATTTCTAATACTTTTTTTTTTTTTTTTGCATGTATACATTGCTGCTGAGTATTATGGAAAGATCCATTTTGTAAAATGTCTAAATGTAAGAAAGCGAGGACCAGTGTTTACTGCAGCTCTTAGCCTGAGCCGGCTATAAAAGCTGAAGACATTCCTCGCTGAGGTCAGGTCACCAGACACTAGAATAGGATCTCTGCATGTGAGGTTCAGTGTGTGCAGAGATTTGCAGAATAAATCATTTCAAATGGGAATCTAAGAGCAGGGACGTGACATTTTTTTTTTTTTTTAAGATTTTAGTTTAACTCTTCTTCAAATGAGAAATGACTGTTTTATTTCCCCCTTGATTCCTTTTTTCTTTTTTTGACTGCATCCCAAATGTGAATAAATCTAATGTAAAACTATATCAATGATTTATTGCAGCTTGTATTTTTGCTTCTTTTCCACTGATTTCCAAACCATGTCCCTTCTTCTTCTTCTTCTTCTTCTTCTTCTTCTTCTTCTTCTTCTTCTTCTTCTTCTTTTTTCCACAGGTTACTCTCCCATCTGCCCTCCATGTGACAATGAAATGAAAACAGACGCCATGCTGGAGCACATGTGTGCCAGCGAGTTTGGTAAGTGTCCTCCAAACACCCACTGCGCCAACACACACACACACACACACACACACACACACACACACACACACACACACACACACACACACACACAACCAACACAACACCACATACAACATCAAAATACAAAACACAGCCCCACTCTGATTGGGGAGGCCTTGACTGGCATCACAGCTCTGCACAAAATCAGAGGAGCAGCATAAGATTGCATCAACCGTATCTGCCATCTTCAAGCTTTAAAACAGCCCATGAATTCTTAACAAAGTATGTGAAGCATGTAAAGTATGTAGAAGTGCACCCCTGTATCTGGACATGCTTGTCCGTGTTTGGCCATTTTTCAGTGCTGAAATCAATGATGCAGTTTTTTTTTTATGTAAAAAGTTTCATGTGAGGTTTTATCTGTGAGGCCTGTCTGGTCTGGTGAAGGATGATGTTCTGTGACTAATGAATTGGGGTCATTAAAAGTCTTTATGTGGCAGATCCTCGCTGTAAAGTAAAGTGGGATGTTTGTTCTGCTGTCTGGGTGGACTGTTGTTACAGAAAACCTTCTGCACATGGGGGAACATCCACATTAAACCTCTTCCCTAAACAAAGCAGTTAATGACAAACCCTGTGTTTGTTTTCCTTCTAAATCACACACCTCAAACATCTTTCTGAGGGAATAATATAGATATGCAAACCCTTTTGCTTTAGTTGACCCTTACCCTGAATGACGCACTCACATGAAAATAAGGAAATGAGAAACGCTTATTTTGCTAAAAATTGTCGCCCTAATGTCTTTCCTTCCTTATTTTATTCACAGTGTGTTTTACCTCTGCACATATGAATACAAGACATTCAAATCAGATCTGCTCAACTTCAAAAGTCACAGCGTATAAACACAGCAGGCCTTCATATAACCCACTGCAAACACTGTTCCCCTAAGCTAGGCTACTGTTGTTGTCTGCGCTAACGCAGGTCGGGGAAAACTAGCGATCCGTGCTAAATCAAGCATTTTGAATTCAAATTCTTACATGGAAAAATCCGAGCAAATGGGAATATTTGGCCATTTCCCCTTTTGTAAGAAAGAGACAACGCAAGCTACAGCCGGCTTCACACATTAATTTCATTAGAGCCTCTTCATTCCAACTAGACTGTTAACCAGACGGAAAACAACATGAAGCCAGGGTGGAACGAACATCTTTTGCTGATGGCGGCGCTTGATTTAGTTGTAGAAGTTTGGGAATTTGTGTGAGAAAAAAAAAAAAAAAAGGATCAATTAAAAACACAAACATCAACTAAATTGCAAGTATGACGACTTCCAGGAATAATATGTGCATGATGCACGCAAGATGCAGGACGTGAGGCTTTCATGTTTTTATTCGCTGGCTGAACCAAAAAAGTCGCGGCAGCCTGAATTCCAGGTGCCACGCCGAGCAAATATAGACTGGATGCACATTGGAAACAGACTTTGTTCCAGTTCTCAGGGAAAAAAAAAAAGTTTAAAGTTACATTTGTTTAACGAATTGCCTTGTTGTTTATGCTGCGGTGATGGGACTCGCTTTTTTTCAGGCTGCGTCCTGGTTTGCCAAGAGGAGAGTGGCACATTATTGGCTTGTTTCATCTCAGATGAAGACAGATGTTGTTTTCCTTGCTTGTCATAAGTCTCCCGACCAGCTGACATGTGAGGATACACAGACAGATTTAGTATCAAGCTGAGGATGAGACACTGTGCTGCTTATGTTGCAGGTTTGAGCCCACAAGGGAGCGACCTCCTCTGGAATGCAACAAGCGTCGCTGTGATTTCAGTCTGAGTTGATTGCGGCGGGCAAACAACTAATGCCTGACAGCCTGACAAGAGATAGCATCACTGCTTGTTTCACCAGCTCGGCTAAAGATTTGTTTGTTGCTTTTTCCAGCTGATGGAATTCAGTTTTTCGGTCTGAGGAGAATAGTGCATCTATAAATATATCTTAACGGCAGCTGAAGACAAACACGTTAATTTCTTGTCTTAAAGAAGCTTATGAAAACATGTAGATGGAAAAATCCCGAGCTTTAATCACGATGTGTTTTATCCCACCAACGAAAGATAAGGCCATCATCCTGATTGCATTCTGCTAGTTATGACTTGACTGTAAGTGGACAGCGAAGGTACGTAGCAGCATGTTTTAGGAGCCTGGGTTTAAAATCTAAATAGCAGACAAGCCCGTCTGTTTTGTTTGGAGAGGACCTCACAAAATAGATATGATAGATAGAGTCCCCTGCTCTTCTCTGTGCAGCACAGAGATGGAAAACCACAAAGACGCTTGAGGAATGAATCAGTGACTTGCACCGAAGTCTTTATTAATCTGTGCGGACCAATCATGTGTAAAATATCCCCCTCCCTGGCAGTGAATTAGCATTTTTGTCCTCTGAAAACCACACTTACGGGAAGTTGTGAAAGGTCTGTTCTCAGTTAAGGTAGAAATTAACTGTGTTTTTTGGTAATAATAGTGTTTCGATCATTTGATTACCATCAATTGCACAAGCGCGTTTGCCTTTTCCACGTGGTTTGATCCTGATAAAAGCAGAGCGCGCCGCAGCACGGCAGCTTTTGACTTGAGGTGGCTGGATGTGGAGTTTCTCTGGCAGAGGAGGAGGAGGAGATTCTTGCAAGTTAGATATGTGTTTTCAAGCTAATTTATCAGTAACAGGTTGTTTTAGTTCACCGAGTGAGGACTGCTGCTTCCTGATTTCTCTGAAATCCTGATCATTCTCCTTCTGACACACACACACACACACACACACACAAGTGCGCGCGCGCACACACACACACACACACACACACACACGCATCCTATTTGCGGCACTCAGCTGGTAACAGATTTACAGCTCATCCCACTCAACACTTTGTTCCCACCACAATTTATCTCTGTGCTTAAGGTTTTACGGTACCTCATTGTCCCAAAAAAACTGCAGCACCCCTCAATTAAATCTCCTCTCTGCCTCGGTCAGCTCACTTTGTTGTCGGTGCCAAATGACTCCCTCCCCTTTGCTGATGCAGTAAACAACAGGGCAAGCCTTGCGCTGGGAGAACTGATCACTGCAGCTTATCGGATCAGCTGCGTTTCCATTATTGTAAAACGAAGTGCGGTGCACACCCTTCTGCTGGGTTTATGACACCCTGGGGAGCTGGAAGAGGCACAGGAACTCAGGTCAGGTGTCAGGGATCAGAACAGAGAGAAGAATCTGGAGTAGAATAACTGAGATTGCTGAAAGAAGAATGTCACGCAGGCTATATTAACTTTACACAAATACCTCAATCTAGTTTTCATTATTCTATAATCGTCTACTTGCATCTACAAAATAAGAGCCTAAAATAAAATGATGTTATTCTCAGTTTTTTGTTGAATTTTATAATTCCAGTTACATTGTAATGAAACAATTAGTCTGGCCCAAAGCAACAGTGTCTGATGTGTAAATATTATGCACAAAAATTCATTGCATTACAGTGGTTTCCTTCCCTGTTTGTAACTCTTTAAATCAAACCAACATCTTCTTGTGAACCTTAATCACCACTTCAATCAAACAGGGAAATTCTAGTAACTAAGCGAAGCTAGAGAAAATGCAAAGATAAACCTTGTCAATTTTTGTTTAGCAGAAATATGTTTGTTTGTTTTTTTGTGCCCCACAGGTTTATCCCCCAGGTTTCATTCAGTGAAGTAAAAAAAAAAGCTAAAACACTGTATATGACAATGTACAGCATTAAACATATACATACATATGTAAGTAGAGAACTATTATTAGCTAAATGTATCTACAGTATCAACAGCTAAGGTACTCATTATGCAGAATGGCCCTTTACAGAATGTTATATACATGCAAACAGTATTTTAATGTCGGTAGTTGATCTTTTAACGAGGTGATAACAAGCAAGAACGGCAGAGGAACTGAAAAACGTTTTTCTAACTTTTCTCTAAGTTCTGGTCGAATTCTGAACACGGTTCTCTCCTCAGGCCTCTACAACTACTTCATATGAAAGAATCTGAGACGGAAAAATCACTTTTTTGGTTGAATTCCTCAAAACTCGTGACCACAACAAGGCCAAAGCCTACTGTACGATGGAGGGTCACAAGTACACACTAGTAGCTGATGTTGTCATTTCGAGGGTTCATGAGCCAAAAAGGTTGGGAAGCATTGGTCTAATCTTATTAGTGGATCATGTGTTTTACATGTAGAATCAAGCCTTGTTAAGTATTAGCAGTCAGATAAATATGGCGAAGTACAACAGGACTATTAGAAAGAAGGAAATACTCAAGTGCCTGAAAGCTCTACTTAAGTGTAGCACTTGGCTACTTGTGTAGATATTATTTTTCATTATAGGTGATCTTGGGGAGCAGTGAACTAATTAAACTAGTAGTATCACTACATTTTATAGTAACTTGTTGGTAGTGTAATGCATAGTTATTCCAGTGGTTAAATGACTTTTTTGCCATGTTTGTGTAGTTAACTACTGAATGATGTTTTCATTTTTATTTTACCATTACTTCTCCACTGTAATTGAACCCCCCTTTGACCAGCCCCCGACCACTGTGAAGACATGGGTGGGCATTGCTCAGTGGTCACACAACAAAAACATTGTGAAGGATAAACATCCTGAATCCAAATTTGTTTAGCTTTTTTGCTATTTTATGAAACTGATTGATACTGATTGAGAATTATTTTTATTAACGTCATTGAAGTGATTTCAGCTGTATTATCCGGCTCCAGCGTCAATGTGAGTTTTCTGGCTGGTTCAGTCCGATCTCTTCTCGAGTCTCTGAGCACAGTAGCTTAGTTCTGGCGACGGCGGTGCAGAAACAGAGCTTTACAGCCCACGTTTAGAATCACATGTATTCAAGTCTCGTTCGAGAGCGTAGCGGCACCGGTGAAGACCACCTACTGGATAGATTTTCGTGCTGTTGTTTAAACACCTCACTGCTCTGATGCACATTATGTGTGGATATTTGTGAAATCTTACAGGTAGAAGGGGAAACATGAACGGAGGACAGTTTCACCAGCCATGAGCAAAAAGAAAAAAAAAAAAAACATTGTCATCACTGACACACACAGTTTAATTATTTGATGTTAACTTTGTACGGTATGATGTTGCTGAGGAGATTAAAGCCTCAAAAAACACGAGGTGCAAAGAAAGTTCATAGCGTCAAAGGATTAACGAGGATGGAGGAATTATCAAGATGAAGTCCTTTCAGGGGTGGGCCAGGCCTTCTCTTTTATGACTCACTAATTATGAATGCTGCCCATTTTGATTTCACTGAACACTAAGCCTCCTCATGGAGACCATTTGAGAGACTAGAGACAGAGGATAAAACTCTTAATCCCTACCATGTGCACTCTTAATACTGGGAAAAACAGGGCGGCTCTTTTTTAACACTTTAATTAGCAATGGGAGATGCGAGCGCAAAGGAAGAGATGAAACGTTTGGAAGTTTCTTAAAGTGCCAATTCAGGTTTTTATGTCAAGCACAATTGAAAAAAGTGAGTCAAGAGGGATTTGGTGTCTGAAACTGTGGAGAAAATTAGACAGAAGTTGTAGTTTTATCAGTCCAGATCTTTGCTGGAGTGTGAAAATGATTCATGCTCAATCAGGCTGTTCTCTGCACCGTAGGTCACAAGACTGTGTCTCCGACATGACTCGGTGATTTATCCCGACACCAGCTATGTCAATTAGATTGGACATGGCATGGTGCGCTTTTTTTTTTTGTTGCGCTCCCGTGTCACAAGGTCGTCCGTGCCGCACACACATCACTATATGTCAGTGGAAAACGAGAGGACGTAATGCGTGGAGGCATATGGAGATTTGGACCACCAAAGTCTGACTCGTGCTCCACTTCAGAAGGGGAACTGGCGGAAACAGAGTGATTAGAAGGTTAAATAGAGTTTAGTGAAAATAGGAGTATAATGGTCAAGTCGAAAAACAGGATTGGGGGGGGGGTTAAAAGCCAAGAAAGAAGGTGCACATATGCAGTGTTACATAGCGCTAATTACAATTTATCTTTCTCAGTCAGATCCAATGTTTTTTTTCTGTGTGCGGGGAAGGCTGAGAATTTGAGTGGCTTTTGTTTGGTCTTTGATGCCACACATGGCTCTTGGATTTAGTATCAGACAATCTCTGAAACAGATATTGCCTTATATAAGATGTTGGCCTGAACCCCATTATTACTAGGTTTCTGCTGCATGAACAGGATTTGCAACAACTGGCCGCATATTAAAACGTTTCAAATCATGAATTTTCAATTAAGTCTCCACACAAAACCATAAACAGATTGTAGGGTATTATTTTAAAATCATAGTGATATAACAAGAGAACATTAATCCACAACAGCTGTAGTGTAGAGCTAGATAAACTGTCCGGGTCGATATATTGGCTGATAATAGTTGATTGCTATTGTACATGTCGGCCTGTAAGTTTCAAGAAACTGCAGTATCTTATTCAGTCGGTAAAATACAGCATCTGTTGATCTATAGTGTTATGATTGTAAAGTGGTAGATTTCAACTTCTTCTTTAGTTATATCTGATCATGTACTCCGGAGACTTTCTGCCAAGGGGTTCAGTAACTTACAGTATTTGTATAAGGTGTACATAGGCCCTTCATTTACCTGTAGGATCTGTGTTAAGCTGCCACTAAAATAAACCTGGCTGTTAAATACTTAATTCCCTACATTTTGAAGTATAAAGGCCATATGATAAAAAAAAACAACAACTTAATTTTAAAATTTAAAAGTGGGAGATATGCTGTATGCTGTGTACTGTCAGATGATATTAATGTGTCTATTATCCCATTTATACTGTGGTAATCATCCCTGTAATATCACTGCTTTATAATAATATTGGATTTCTTTATGATATTGGCATAAATGTGGAGAAATACACAGATTGCTCCAAGATCAGGAATTCTTTATGGTTGTTTTATGGTTACTTTATGCAGCAACAATTTCCCAAAAGCTTTGGGGAAATGAATTATATCATAATTATGCCCAATCTTTGAGGCTGATGCTGATAATATTTGGGATTAAAAAAAGTTGAATCATGGTGATTTTTCTTTACCATAAATGCATAATATAAACTAATAATCTTGATACTGATTCCTTAGATTAGTTTTTTTTTAAATTGCCGGACATTCACACTGGAAACATGAACCTGTCAGTGCTCTTTAAATGACCTGAAACCTACAATGAAAGGGTTGGTCTTGCTATGGATAATGTAATTCACCCTAATATGATTACAAAGAGAAAGAAGTGTGATACTTTCATCTATATGTTTCCCCCTCAGTCCTTTACAGAATCACATTGGTGTACTTTCTTCCCCCTGAAGAGAGAGAGGCCACTCCTTACCATGTTTTATTCTGGTAGCAGGGAGGGTGACACCTTTAATTCTAGAGGCAACACTATACTTAGCCCAAACATTTTGTACAAGAAGTCACCTTTAACCGTGGTGTGTTTTTTCTCCTTTTGTCCACTTGCAGCTTTCAAGGCCAAGATCAAGGAGGTGAAGCGGGAAAACATGGACCGCAAGGTGATCCTGCAGAAGAGGAAGAAGATGCTGAAAGCGGGGAGCCTGAAGAAGAAGGACTTGAAGAAGCTGGTGTTGTACTTGAAGAACGGCGCGGATTGCCCCTGCCAGCAGCTGGACAACCTGGGAAACCAGTATCTAATCATGGGCCGCAAGGTGGATAAGCAGTACCTCCTCACGGGCATCCACAAGTGGGACAAGTCCAGTAAAGAGTTCAAAAAGGCCATCAAGAAACTCAAGACCTACAAATGTCCCGCCTTCGAGAACGTCTTCAAATAATATGACCCTGCCTCCATCCTTGGTCGCATCTCATCCTACATATGAACTTGCATTAAGCATTAAAATCCCAAACTTTGCTTTCTGTTGTCCTGTTTATATATCTATATATCTTTGTATATTTACAGATATACTTCAAAATGTCCATTATCAAGTTTTAGTCAAATGTGGTGAGTGATGACACCACAGATAATTAAAGGGTTGGGTTTCCTTCTTTTTCTTCTGCTTAAGAAAAGGACATTGTAGTAACGGCCCTTCCTCACTGAAATCATTTCCACTATATGTATGTAGATAATTTCTTACACTCTTTCATCCTGCAGCTCAGTGGATTTCGCTGAACCGAATAGTTGGACATTTTTGGAAATACACTTATTTGCTTTCTTGCCGAGAGTTAGATGAGAAAACTGATCCCACCCTCATGTCTGTACAGTAAATATTAAGCTAGAGCCAGCAGATGGTTAGCATGCATTAGCCTAAAGACTGGGAGCAGGGGGAAAAGGCTAGCACGAAAACACAAATTGTTGTTTTTACATTTTGTTTTTTGTACATATTAAATGAATAAAATATAACTTGGTATTTAGTGAGATTTAGATGTGCTGGGAGACTGATTTTTTTTTTTTTGGGACAGAGCCAGGCTAGCTGTTCCTTCCAGTTTTCAGTCTTGCTAATGTAGGCTAACCATCTGCTGATACTAGCTTCAAATTTAGCATAGAGGAATGAGAGTCTTTGCAGGAAAAATGTCCAGTTATTCCTTTAAATCTGTCTAATTTTGATCATATAATAAATCATAAAATAACTGATTAGTCTACAGATTTGGCAGTTGCAGTTATTTTGAGCTTTAAAAGCCGCAATGTACAGAGCAGCTCCAGATAGGGTTCCTGTTGAGTAACTTATTGACAGAGATATGAGAGAGTGCTGCCATTAGCTGTTTTGTCAAACTAGAGACTGCACTACCTTCAATTTTGATGATTTCCTTTGCTTCATTTCTTCATTGTTAAATTTCTTTTTTGTGACTTGAAAAAAATCTTAAGAGAATCATAACCACCGATCTGCATCACGAGATTATGTGTAGACTTGTGTGGCAGATACCACTTTGCTGTTTCTCTGCATCCAGTCTAACTGCAGTAATCAGTATTCATCAGTAAATGGAAAACGCCTTGTAGTCATACGTGTTTAAACGTGCAAAAGTTATCAAAGTGCAAATATTGCCAACTCTGTGTTCTGGTTTGTTTTGCTGGTCCGTTTTAGCACTATTTTGTTGCAGATTTGAATGTGGTGCATTTCTGCCTATTACATGTACATACAAATTTTACATAAATATGGAAAAACTGTGTCTATTATATTATTTCATTTTCTTTTATGAATTTTCATAGACGTGGCAATGTTGGCTGGTTGGTTTTTTTATTGTGACTGTGTGGTGACTGTCCTCTCACCCATCAGTTTATCATCGTTCCAGAAACGAGACTGCAATGACTATTGTAGCAACGGTCTCTCTTTAAATATATGGACAGATCATAACTGCAAATTTAGTGATCTTTGTGTCACTATACATTACATCAAGTAGTGGGAGCTGACTGAGCAAGTTTTTGCACATCTGAATGGGACAAAACATTGTGCAAAATGGCAGATAACCACAGAGCCGCCATGTAAATACAATCTGAATGAGTTTTAAAGTGAATGACTGTGCCGCCTTTGTGTTTAATTAATGTTACGGGTACAGGTTGGGTCGTGGTTATTAATTGGTCACCTCCAGTACCAAGCTTGTGTGGGTGGGTGTGGGTTTGCAAATTTGGACCTGTGCAGCACTTTGATTTAGAGCTCTTAGATGGTGGGTGTAGCCTATTGACTTTGGTGATCCCATGACTTTTCATGTTACTTAAGTTGAATCTAAATGATTTATCTTCTCTCATGACACTTCAGCTCCACAGCCTATTGCATATTAATGAGATGATAGCAGCTTGAAAATAATAATAGCTAATGATAAGTTACAGTCTGTTAAGTTTGGGTGACTTTATTTTTTAGCATTTTAATCTTATATATGTAAATACTTACATTATGATGTTACAGATATAGAAATTAGTGCAAAATCTAGTGTCAAACAGCTGCTTTGCTCTTTTAAACAGCTGGCATCACTGCTAAACAATGCTAAACAAAGATGGTGAGGATGTTTGCATAAGTTTCTTATGCTATTTTAATTATTAACTGCAGCATGCAATGTACACAGAATCCAAAACACAGACAGTGGAAAGGACTCAACATACCTGCCAACATCAGCTGGTTAATCTGTGGCCCTGTTCAAACCTGGCTATAACATGCAGCTGAGGTCCGATCACAAGTGGAAAGTTGTAGCGCAAAGTGTCCTGAGCCACATTGAAGGACCATCTACTCAGCTGATATCCTGTGCCACAGTGTAATTTGTCCCACCACAGTTTCATAATGGACTGAAAATATTTCTTCATTGTAGAGCTATGCAAAGTACATTGATTCGCTCAGCCCCTCCCTGCTCTCATTTAGTCTTTCCACAGAAATGATATACAGTGGGGTCCAAAAGTCTGATACCACTTTGCCATTCAGGAATATGTGTTTATTTTCATAAAGAGCAGGAAAGTGATCAGATCACGAAGAAGCATGTAATGCCAGGTCTGAACAGGGTCTGTGAACATTAGCTACAAAGCAACACAAACAGGCAACAAAGCAAGGTTCAGCCTCGCACAGCTGCTAGCAAAAGGCTTGACTACCAATCGGGCAATGCCTCAATGCTCCAGAACTTTTGGTTGTGCGGAAATTACATGCAGTAATTTGATTAATTACAGATTTGTTAGCCAATACACACCACTATAGGACAGTGAAAACTGACATGGTAAGGGCCCTGAGGTAGCCTCAGCAGTTTCACTCACAGTGTCCTATAGAGGAGATTATTACAAACTAATTGATATATTTATCTTGGCGCCATCTTAATACATTGTAGAATGACTTTATATCACATCTAATCACAATATCAATCATATCAATTAAGTGAAATGCGTAGGACATATCACTCAGGCTTGAATGAATAGCCTGAATCGAAAGGTCCTAATTGCATTGCATTAAGGTAAATTAAGCTTTGAAATGATCTGCACAGAATTTATTGTTTATTTTATGTGTGCATAAAAGCTATTAACTACAATATTTAGTTACTTTTAAACATTTGGCATCTTAAAACTGCCTTGCCAAGCACCATGCAACCTTTTATCTTTCTCTTCAGCATCATTGATGTCGTTTCACTTGATGTGCAAGGCACTTAAAACAAAGTGGAGCATGAACTGCCCAATCAGCCATCTACTGCTTTGACATTCATGTCAAACAGAGAGCACTTTTTCCCTCGCTGTGCCAAACTAACATCTTCATGCTTTTTGAAAAGATAAAGCATCACACTGCCAGATCTCCACACCGAAGAATCTCTCACGCACGCATGTTTTCATTTCCCGCCATCTGTCTGATGATGCTAAATTCTTGTCTGGGTGTCTTCTGATTCAGGTTCATTGTGGTTTCACAGGCTGTTGGTGTCTCGGTATGTAGTGTGCAAATGCTAATCCTGAGATATACATCATTAACAGCTCATGCTGATAATGAACTCTAATGCTTTCTTAACCAAAGGGCAGCGCTGCCTAATCAACTGTCAAATTTAACAGATTTGTTTTCAAAAAGTCTGTGCTGATGGATTTGCTTCCTTGCTGAACAGGCATGAACCCTCCCATATTGTTCCATTTGATTCATGAACAATAACATGCAAATGTGCACAGAATCCGAAGCACTGACAGAGGCGGCGGCCTTGTTAGCCAACTTGTATTTTCCCTGCACAAGAAACATAGATCTGAGAAACTTGATGAATAATGTTTTAATGTAAATATGTCTATGAGCTGAAATCCATCATGTCACTACAACATGTGTAAACAACAAAACATGAAACCATTCTGTCAATAAAAAGGCTTGTTAAAAACCAGGAAGTATCAAACAGACCAACGTCTTGCCCATCTGGTTTCAGTAATGGCTTTGGTATTGGAAAATATATCTCAGATGTGGACTTTGCTTTCTAATCATTACTTCAGCTGCCTTCAAAAGAGCCCCAGAAAACCTGGGGCCAAGATCCAGCTTTGTCCTATTAAGAGATGATCTGCAAAAAACATCCTGTTGGATTCGTCGTCTCGCTGAAAACCTCAAATTGACAGAGCTGATGAAGTACTATTTTGATTGGTTCCACGTCAGAGGCTAGGAAAGTATTCAATTATCCATCCAACATTAATGCCACACACTTGATTTCAGTCTGTGCAAGATGCTACTATTTTGACAATTGCAGGTTTAACTGGATAGAGAGTTCTTAGATACATATGCATCAGAAATTGCCAAACCTGCTAAAAGTGCTTTTGTTTTCCCAAAAATCTTGATTGTACACTTCCTTTTGTGCATATTGTCTGGTTAACAAGTTAATGATATGGTATCAGAAATATAGCTACTAAAATTTATTGATCTTCGCAAAATTATGTGCATTATACAGAACTTTAATTCAGATGACAGATCCTATGTTCAGGGGTAAAACCTACAACAATAAAACATTAACCAACACAACAATAGCTTTATACAGTCACCATGCATTTAGATCAGTATGTCTCTGTTACAATCTCAATTCAAGCTGGCATTGTATACATCATAAAGACAGCATTCGTTGTTGAGTTTTTGCACCATTATAAAGCATTTTAGTGTCTTTTACCTCACTGTTTTGGTTTTACAGCTCGCAACTTTACTTTTGATTCACTCTCACTGCTCACATCAGCATCATTTCCAGTGGAAACTTAACCAGCACAGCACACAGACTACCTACCTAGATAGCAACATGTTGGACAACATAAAGGAGGATTTAGTGCCTAAAGAGCGAGATATTTTTCTCTCATCAGGGTGGAAACCAAAACAGAGCAAAAAGAAGATTTATAATGTTGCTTTTTTGTAAGGCATGTAAATAAACCACTGCTTGCTTACCTATATGAAATTTATAGGGTTTAACATATATTGCATTTAAAGTTTGTTGTGCTGCCCCCAAATGACCTAAGGAAGTCATGCAGGTTTAAGTCATTACATAAAACTTACATTTTTGACACTATGTATGGCTGGTATTGTATTAGCGCAAATAATGTAATACAAAAGATAGTATTGAACAAGTTTGGTGTTGCTGTCTTCGACAAACCTGCTCACTGTCTTCTTTAGTCTGCTTTATTCAAATAAATGTGACATGATTTGCTCGGCTGTGCTGTAGACAAACTTCACTTCTTCTGTCACATTTCTGACAGAGTAGCAGCTCAAGGCATGTCTGCTGCCCCAAGTAGTCAGTGCATGTCATTTCAAATTGAATCTTTGGCCCTGTAGAAGCAAAATGAACCATTACCACCAGCAGCCACGTGTTTTAAGTTACTCCGCAAATACTACAGCCTGATGTATCTCATTCCTCTGTGCTATCAAAGCTCCATTGCTGTCCAAAAACAATTAAAAATAAATTAGTAACACACCTTACACCTTTACACTGGGCAACATACAGTATTCCACCATTACCATAAACACACACACTGTAGTTTATTTTAATTCAATACCACCCGCTCAATTCCATCTTCCTGCTGCTGGTTCTTATCTTGCTGGACCACATCCTGCTGTTTGTACTCTCCAACATGGGCATCTTAGGCAATCCTGTCTCACTGGACGCTTCTTTAATGTATCTTGGCAAGGACAAACATTCTTATCCCATTCCCTCACTACAGAGGTTCCCCAAAGATCAATGATGGGACCCCTTCACTTTGCAATATACATCACCTTCTTGGGTTCAATTATCCAGTTGCACTTCTCATATCACTGCTATGCAAATGACACCCAACTATACCTGTTGTTCCAGATCTCGGCTTGTTTCTCTGACATATCCACATGGATGAAGGAATACCACCTTTAACTAAACGTCTCTAAGACTGAACTCATCATCTCTGCCGATCATTCTCTCCATCATGATACCGCTGCAGCACCACTGCACTATTCAACATAAGAAAAATCAGGTCTTACCTGACTCAGTATGGCACCCAGCTCCTGGTACAGGCCATGATTATCTCTCGCTTCAACTACTGCAATGTCCATCTGGCAGTCCTCCCTTCAAGCACAGTGAAACCCTTACAGCGTGTTTGGTCTTTAAACAGCCTAAAGGTGCACATGTCACTCGCCTGCCTGAGTCAAATTCAAATCACTACTGCTTGCCTTCAGAGTAACTTCTGGGTTTGTATTCAGCATCTACTTGAGCTCAGTCATACTGGCTTATACCAGGAACACACTGCCTGTGTTGCATGTGCGTGGCAGTTGTGCATCTGCAGCTGAAAATAAAAAATTTGAAACCTGTTTTAATGATGTTTGTTAAAAAACTGCAGCGCTCAGCTGTGTGGGAAATTACTGAGCCCCTTTTTAAAAATAGAGCTATATTTGTGAATTGTGACTGAGTGAATTTGAAGAGGCCACAGGCAAAACACGTTTGTTTGCTCTCAATAAAATAGTTTGCTCTCAATAAAATAGTGACTCAATAAAAGTCACAGTGAAGTCATCTCAGTGTTCAGTGGTTTGATTTTCACCATATTTGTGACCCTTTTGAAAAACATTACATCTTCAGTGGAACCCAGTGGGCTTTAGTCTGAGAGACACAGACTGGGGTTGGGAAATCAACACACTGTGTATTTACTATTTTCAAAATATTTTCTTTATAGTTTCTGTACAAATGTTTCCTATTAAAACTTTATCACACTAACATTTCAGAAAACTGCTTGGCAACGACTTTTCCTAACATCTGAGATGATAGTGAATGATGTGTACCTCAATACCGGGAGAGGGGCTGCACTTATCTCTTTCTCTCCTGTGTTTCACAGACACATCTGGGGAACTTTTCGACACCACTGTCTATTTAAGATGCAACTCCACATCCTCACGTTAACAGGAGGAAACAATAAAGTGTTATTAAGACTTATAGCACAAATATTTGGCAGCAAATAAGCCATCGTCACATGACTTTCCTTTTTCTTTTTTTTTTCTTCATCAGGTCCAAATGTTTTGTTTTATGGATCTCTGAACCATGGCTGAGCCTTGAGGTTTTAAAAAGTGAGGTACCTCTCTGTTCTTAATCCACGTATGTGCCTTCAAAGCTGCTGCTGTTTCCCCCAACTACTATAAAACCATCCTTTGTATTTAATGGTATAGCTGTATTCTCTGTTTTATGGTGCACCATCAGTAGCCAGGAATTTAAAAGGGTCATTTTGGAGGACTTTGTGTGGGCGGCTCAGTCAACCATAATACACTCTGTCATAAAGTAGGAAGATGTATACAAATCACATTGAGAATGTATCATTGAAATGATTTCCTGTAGGTAAACATGAAAAAATATGTCCTCTTTAACATAGTTTGGACTGGAGATTGAAATTTTAAAATACAACACTGGCATGACTAGAGCTTCTCCAGAGTGTGTGACTGCATACATTTACAAGTCATTTAAATACAGAAGCGTTTTTGGCTCTTTTAACTGACCCTGAGCTACAGAGCAAACCGTTAATGTCTCCGGCTCTTCTGCTGGAATCTGAAAGAGGGATGAGTCGGCACACTGCCTTAGACACCAGGTTCCTCTGGAATTCACAGATTGTACGCAAATTGGCGGATTAGTCATCACTCTTCTGGCTGTTAAACCGCCCAGAACCTCAGGCTGTTTGCATCTTTCTAGTGGGACTCGCTGTGTACGATTATGACTCTAACAGCCATTGAAATCCAGGGGGAGAAGATGATAACCTGAAAGGAAAATAAAACAGAGAAACAATTGTTTTCTTTTTCACACAAGTCCACAAGGGAGTAGGAGGGGGGGAGGTGGGGGGTGGACTACACATGTGGCCAGCAGCCATATGTTTTTGAATAATAGCCATTAGTTTTAAGAGGATGATGTCATTGTAGGTTTGCTGTTCCAGTAACTATATTCCTCCAGTCCTGGATCAGATCCCTGAAATGACTCCTGCAATGCATGATTTCTATTCCGCACTGAGGACGTTGAGGAAATATTTGCAGTAAACATGGATTGATCGGTGAGTGTGTTCCTTCAGCCTGATCACATAAAGGTATAATTAGATCAGGCTTTTGTTGCTTTAGAAATAAGCTGTCAGGGGGAGAAAAAGAAAACGTCTTTCCACAGCAGAGGTATATTTTTGATTCACTTGGATTTTAATTCATAGCTTTCAGCAAGCAGTTAAATCTCTTCCTCTTAAGAAACCTCTCACTGAGGCTTATCCTCTCTGCCTGTGGACCTGGGCGAAGATGTGAGCAAGCATGAGTCTCAGGATAAAGGTTGTATGGTGCCAGTGTCAACATGGCCATGCTGTTTTGGAAGCACTTCACTGACGATCAATCACCAGTGACCAGCCACAAGTTGTAAAAACATTTGGTGAAAAAAAAAGAGGATTTATGATTGGTCATTAAAAACCATGAAGACCTGTCAGAAACAACCACAGAGAGTAATTCAAAGTTGTGCTACAATGGAAGCAGCTGGGTCAACTTTTGGGACCTGATGTTAAAATGTTTGGGATGATTGATTCCTGGGGAGAATTAACTATTGGTAGATGCTTTTAACAGCAGTCAGATGTTGAAATTTAGAAAAAGTTATATTTAATAAGTTATTCGCTGGTTTCCACTTCATTATAAGTTGGTTTAGGAGTTCATGAAAAACAAAAGAAATCCATTCTACATTCCCACAAAGCCTTTGTTTATGTAATCTTTCCTTTCAAGACTATAAATCCACATAATGTCAATCAGTTTGCTACTTCATAAAAATTTAAAACATAGAAAACTATTCTGCAAATAAAATTGCGGGCACACTGACTTGGGCGGGTTTCCTTGTTTGCAACACACACAAGGCACATTTACAACAAATTCTTCAGCTGCATCAGGCATACAGCTCTTTAGCTGATGCATGAGGAGCAAGCTTCATGGCTCCGAATCAGCCAAATCCATCATGACAGCCCGTTAAAAGTTCAGTTGTTGCTCAATGCTGCCTCTCCTGCTTCCAAAGCCAACAATTTTAAGTGAATTTCATAAATTGTTCCCCCAATAAACCACAAGCAGCTGTTACTTAGCAAAGTTATGACCAGGATGTAGAGGGAGAGCAAACCCACTTAAACTCACTTTCACCAGGATTTAATTGCACTCTGGAGTTTACTCATTCCTCTGACACGCAGCTTCATTACCGAAGCATTGTTTACAGTAATGTGTACTGAGATCATTTTTTTAAACTGTCAAACATCTCACATCAAAACTAACAGTTTTCTCCTAAATCCATCCAATATGGGCCTCCTACAGATTATACACCATGTACTAATGTTGGTAATGCACTGCTGTTGCAGTGAACTCATACCAAGGGTCTGTTAAGAAATAATTTGGTAGTGGGGGGAGAAAAGAGGGATAGTCATGTATTTTTTATTTTTGCTAAAGAAGACGTCCTCCAAATTAAATAACAGCAGAATGACATCATATATCTGTGCCTTTCAAAACAATTACAAATTACAGTCAGAAAAGTTAAAAAAAAAAAAGTAAATGGTTAAAGTTTGGTTGCGAGTTAGGTATGAAAACAGTTTAGGGTTAGGAAAGATTAAGATTAAAATGACTCCTGTGTGCAGGTCGGGGGTACGTCTTTTAAGGTTAGGGGAAAATTGTGGTTGTGGTTAGAAAAACAATGCTGGCTGTTAATGTAAACAGGAAACAAACAGCTGTCTCCTGTATTAAGCCTCAGGCTACGTCATCATTACCATGTTTACGTTTTAAAACAACATTTTAAAACAACTTTTTTTAAATGAAGACGATCTCCGTTTTTGTATTACCATTCACGTGCACTTAGCACGCGTAAACCAATGTAAACAGGAACCAGATTGTCTACTCTGCAGTTGATTAGTTGCACAAAATACTATGAACAAGGGACAGTAAAGGCAGCTTTAGCATTAAAATGTAGAATTTGACTTAATAACAGCTGCTAGCAAAGACAACAAGGTCATTAACGCTTGTAATTCATTATTCATGTTGCGTTCACCACTGGTAGTTGAGGCTGATAATACCCAATCAGGGAGCGACGGTGGGTGTCTATATTTTCCAAAGGTTTCCGTTTGCACGTTTTGTTGTCCCATTCATCCATCCTGACCCCCTCCCTGTGCAACCTTTGTGCTTCTATAAGACGTCCGCTGGCTGAGCTGGCTGACTTCCTCTTGGCTACCAACAAACATAAATGGAAATGTTATTGTACTGAATGGATTAAATTTGAATAAGAAACAGTCGTTTATTGTGGTTTGTGATGCTAGGAAAAATGCCCAAATTACAACAACTCTTTTTCCAATGATTGTGTCTGGGCCAATGTCAATTACACCGCACAGAATGACTACTATGCCACACAGAATCCTCACCCCCTAGAACATTAGTCCATTCACCTATAAGATCAAACTGCTGACAAGAAGTGCAAAGAAAAAAATTGGATCACAAACCAGACGTTAGAAATGCAAACAAAAAGAGAGACAATGCAAGATTTTGGATGCCAATCACATGTCTATGCATTTCTGATTGTAGCTCTGTCATGTTTTACAATGATAATATTTCTTGGTTGCAGTTCATGTCAGATGGTTTGACATCCCACGTACCGCCCCTAGCAAATAATTAAGTTATGAGACACACGTCTGTCAAAGTGCAACTTCACAACACCAACTGCCAATGTGACATCTTGTCACAAAGTTGTTTATTTTTAGAAAGTTTTCTTTCCTTTATTTTCAACTTTGTGAGCTGTTGGAATCATCATCTACATTTCTGTTCCTTCCACCTGAATGACCCCTCCAATCAACTGAGAATTTTTTATGTCCATTTAAACCTACTTCATTTATACAGTAAGTGTACCCTATGCACAGATTAGCTGTTAACAGTCAGATAGGGCTTATTGATTGGCAACATCCTATGCTGCAAAAGAAGTGGTATTTTTTAAAACCTCTTAAAACCTCACCTGCCGCTGAATAGGTCAGATTACAAACCATGCGGCTGCTGTGGCTGAGGAGGTAGAGCATGTCGTCCACTAATCAGTAGGTCGGTATAATCTGATTCCCAGCTCTTCCATTCTGCATGTCGAAGTGTCCAAAGATACTGAGCCCTGGATCGCCCCCGATGTATCATCGGTGTGTCAGTGTGTTTGAAATAGAAAACTGATGTATGTATACAAAATCAGACTAGAAAAGAGCTATATAAGTGCAGTCCATTTACCATGGTGTGTCTTTTTTTTTCTTTTTCATTTTTGAACCATTTCTGGAGTCATCACACTGTTTATAATAATGTTACACAAACAGAAAAAAGTACATGAGGGTCTGCGTGATGTAAATTTTGTCATTGGAGGGTGTATGCGAGACTCCTGTGCAGATGTCTGTGTACCCATCCATTAACAAGGGTGCCAACTAAGCATGAGCTGGAAAACAAACACAGACGCTGAGTTCAAATAGAGGCTGTGTGAGGAGGTCTGCCGCTACCCTCACCCCTGCAATTCAGCTTATCTTTACCTGGATGTTGCCATTTTGCATGGATGTCACATGTATGGAACGCATCCTCCATGTTGAGTATAAAAGAGCAGTTGTCCGTGTATGCGTCTGCAAGCAAGTATAACTAAGACCTTACATGCAGTTGTACAGTTGTCGAATGAAAGTTGTTGTTTTCACTAAAACTACAAATGCTAGCATCATGTTGGTGAGAAAAAGTCAGAGCCAGGGTGATTAGGATTAATCCTGTAGGAACCATGAATGTCTTTCCATCCTTCTGGCATGGCTAAAAAAAGATCATCAAGATAGGAAAATAGAAAAAAAACATTTGACAGTGTTGATTTACAAGTGCCTCCTGAATGAGCAGTTCAGAAACTCCAACACAGCAGTTATTGAAGGTAAGTTAGTCACTTATAATAGCAGCTTTCACTGACTCCTTTCTCCCAGGTTAGTTTCATCACGCCCTTTGTAACTGCAGCACATCAGTGATTATTCTCGGAGTTGCCTCTCTACCTCCCTCCAGAGACTGGCTTTGAACCTCGGCCGCCTACTTATTATGTGATCATGATATATTAATGCTAAAAAGACAGCTTTATGGGGGTTTTCCACCAGAATTGAACATTGCAAATTTAGTTTTCCTGGCACCCTTCCCTTTGGAAAATGTTGAGGGCACAGGTGGTCTTTGAAAAGACAGCACATATTTGGGTGCTGTAATTATGATTTCCTCAGGTAACATGTGAAACTATTCACACAAGAGTCGCTCAGAAAAGGTGCGATAACCCCATATGGAAATGTAATATATGACATACAGTATATGCCCCTACAACAAAAGTGATATTGCCATTTATGTTACCTATAAATATCACATATATACATCCTCTGAATATATGAAGATATTTAATAACATATATGAAATCGTAAAATCGTTGTAAAATTTGTATGTACATGTATTAAAAATTTCTATAAGATGAATTTTTATATGGTTTAACATGTTGCGACCGTATATTAATGATAATGATATATGTGAGTAATGAATAATGATATATATTTGATGTATATATTCACATAACAACATACATATAAAAGGTCTATATGCTATATATGTTTTTCTTATTCATTTTAAGTAAAAATGTCTCTCTTCCCATTCTGGGAAAGTGAGTTGGACCCCACTAATGGGCTTTGGGATGTGTATATATATATATATATATATATATATATATATATATGTAATATATCATATATGATAAACGTATATAATGTATAGTAATGTATATAGTATATATGTCTACATACAGAATACATACATTAAAATACATGAGCTAGAGATACATGTCAATAAATGGAATTGATCCAATTTGTAATAGGTTTCATATATAATTCCTACATATATATTTAATATATGGAAATTCAATATATTACACCGGTCTATTGGACTAAATGCACAGTTTTAACAACTTTGTGCATCATTTGAAATAGCATATCTAAACTGTAGCATTCAGATATTGTATGTTTGCATGTACCAATAAGCAAGGATCAACGACCAAAAGTTTCATTAGAGTCACTGTAAAAGCCTCAGTTATTGAGTGGATTCTTGGACTTCTCCAAGACATTAGACATTAAAGCGTAAAGTGGCTGTTAGATTATAGACGCTTAGATAATTTTGTAAATTATGGTTGATAAGGGCTGCAGGTGATGTAGAAAGACAGTCTAGTGTTTGTTTGCTTAATGACCTACAATTTAGATGTTTGAGGTCTATCTATAAATTTAGATTATTGAGGCTTATTTGAACTTGAATACTCTGTATGTGGGTTGGATCAGTCATGTGAGTCATGAGGCGGATTGTGATACTAAACAGGAGCTCTAAAAGTAAATCTCCCAAAGCTCATTTCCACCAGGGAAAGGAAAAAACTGTTGCCTACAGCAATGTTAGGTGTTACAGATAAGGAAATACACATGGTTAATCAAAATTAGGACCTTCTTTAGTTTTAGTATGTCCAAAAAAACTGAGACGCTAAATCTGTATGAGTGAATGATTCAAAGTTGACTTCTTCAAGTTAAATAATGAGTCATATTTAACTAACTAATGTTATTTTTGACTTTAAATGTCAAATATTTGCTTTAGTTTTTCAAAATTTTGACATAAGTAAAAATCTTGACTTGAGCTTATGATTTTTATTTGGTAATTCAAGATTTTGACTTAGTGTCTATGTTTGCGTTAGAAAGCAAAAATTTGATTTACCATCACTTATAGTTCCTAGGTTTCAGCTATTTTTATTTCCTAGAGGAAATGGCTTTCATACAAACCTGCTTCAAAGGCATAATGGGACTCTCCCCTTACCCAAAAACTAACTTCATCCCACAACACCAGCTGGAATGAGGAGGGAAAGGTTTACAGCCATAAATATAACATAGCCTAGTGGAGTGTTTACTGTGTGTAACAGGAAATGAAAATGGTGGCTTAACAGACATGATGTAATTGGTTGTTTTAGCTGACTTGTATCAGAAGTTCAACCCCCAAAGCAATGCACACATTCTTTAGAATAAGGAAGAAAAAAATCCCAGTCATTATTTGAATTCTGGTAGCTGCCACGCTAGCTGTTGTCCAATTAGCTTTGTTGAACTAAGACTAGCTAAACTGTGAATTTGTTGTCATACCAAAGAGATCTAATTTTACTAGCATTGTAGTGCCTGCATGGTATTGCTACTTCTTTAGCCTTATTCATCAGCAGTCTCTTCTACTGCATCTTTCTAGATGTATCTCTGCTGTTAACCAGCTGACAAATAGAAGCTAAAAGCTAGCTAACCAGTTTTACAAATAAAATAAACTGCGCATCTAGAAATTTGAGTTACTACAAATGTCAGTGTGATTTTGTTTGAGGTTTTCTTACCCCAGGAACACAACGTGGATTTCTATAAGGGAGCTAGCCCAGAATGTATCCCATAAGCAATGTTTGAACAATTATGAACCAATTGTTTCTGCATTGTTCTTGTAAAAACACATAGGTTTACATAGGTTAGCTGTCATCTTTTCAAGTTTCCCTACACAAAATCATGTATTCTTTAATTTTGTCAGTGTTTGTTCACCGCCACACTTAACACTGCGGGCTGCTGCCAACTCAAAGCTCATGAAAAAGAACCCAAGGCTGGTTGGCACCCTGTGATGAGCCTATCAAGTCTGGGCATGGCTTTTGACTGTGGTTTATTCACAACATGTCTGATGATTTGGGCCTTTGTGTTTGCTCTGATTAAATAAACTTGAAATCACAACCTGCTAAGATAACACTCATAAATTTTATGTCAGAATGATATTCCACTGGGAGGATTTTTCCAGATCTATCTGTTTATATAGAGCATTTAAGGGAAAATGTGTGTGGTTGCTCAAACACAGACACACACACACACACTTACTCACACACTCAAGTGGGAGCCATGGCTCATCAATGTCTTTTTCTACACTTAGCTTGCAGTGTAGACTGTGGTCTAACAGCCACAGTGGAGTCCAGGGTTTCTCAACTTTTCTGACCCAATTTTAAACCCACAAATTCCCATCATACCAGTTGTTCCACGAGTATAGATGTAGCTCCAATTGACAACATATCAATGTTAGAACCAAGTAAATTCACATAAGGTCTTGATCCAAAACTTGAGAAAATCTAGAGTCCCATATCAGAACTTCTGGGGTTTGAGCCAGTCATATTCTGTCAACAAGCCTTTTCAACTACAAAAGACCAACCTGGAAGTTTCCATATTTAAGCCTTCTGAGAGTGGTTCTTGTTTCCATTTCAGTTGCACTGTACTTTAAAAAAAAAAGTATGAAGGTCAGGAAATGCGTCATAAGCTTGATGTGACAATTATACTTTCACTCTTACTGAATATTCTCCTTAACTCTAGATTCAGACTATCATCTCTTCATTTGTCCAATATGCTGATTCCATCACTTTTCTGACGCAGTTTTTAAAAGCAGTGGTTGTTGCCTGATGATGGGAGTAGGTCCTATCAAACATGTGAGGTCACATTTTCTTGAAGTTATATCAAAGATAGGTTCCTGGAACTCAAAATTAGTATCAGTTCTTGGGCCAAAAGTAGGTTTTGGTATGTTCAAGTTGGGTCGTGTTTGCTGTGTTCTCGAGAGGAGTCCATTTGAATGGCCCACTGAGCTACCTGCTTAATTATCCGTTTGTCATGATGGATTTCTGTACAACAGAGTGATGACAGGTTGTGAATGTGCCATAGATCCACAAATGCATGAAGAATCTAGACTGTAGTCCATGCCTTAAAAAACACATTTTCCTACCACCAAAGGCCCAAATGAAAGAATTGTTGAGAAGGAAGTTTGGCATTGAAATGAAAGCAAAGTTGAGGAGGTTAGATGGATAGATGCATTTACACTAAACTCTGATGATCTGCTTTTAATTCTAACCTCATGTCAAGACATTTTCTTTTGTGAGTGAAGTTTACAATTTGGTGGATTTTTCTTATCTAACCATGACCAGAAGTTTATACAGCTTTAACTTTAAATAAATTGATGCTGTCAAAACATCAACCACAATCCAAAACCTAATCCTAATGCTATTTTCAACTAAAGCTGTTCCAATCAAGAAAGTTTTTAGTCAGTTTTTATCCACGCTAGAAATGTGTCTCGACTCATTCCACCACATATGTCCACAGTGAAGTCTCATGAGCTGTTGGATTTGACTGACTTTTCCTCTGGCGCCATCATCAGGTAAATATTTGATGTTGCCCAACACGTTTGTTTATGACAAAATACCTGCAAAACTAATGACATTTCCAATGTATACTTACTTTGTGGTTGGTGCAAATGTTTATCCAACAAATGTTAGCATGCTAACACTTAATCGCAAAGCTGTAACTGGTGTCTCGCACGGCAGCATATGTTACATGATGATGCAGCCAATAATTCCTTCATATAATTCCTGCAATACGTAACACAGGAACGATATTCATACACAAGATGGCAGTGTGTATGAACCTGCTTAGACTTTAACTCACTGCAGTGCTGCCACTTCTGACCCTCTGGAGCACCACTACAGCAACAGTGCTGTTGGATGGGTAGATAAATAGTGGGCTGGTGTAGGATAATTTTGGGTGACTAAATGAATATTATATATGTTCAGTACACCGCAGTATAAGCAAAAAGCCATTTCATGTATTGCTAATGAAATAAAGGGGTGCAAACTGCCGCCAATCTGGCAACACTGCTCACTTGTGCAGTAGTGTTAGTTTGGCTATTGCAGCATCTCATGCTAGCTAACATGTTGCGCACAAACAATAAAAGTGGATTGATTTTTAATTAAACAAAGATAGAGAGAAAAAGGCAGTGTGACAAACCAAGAAAATGAAGAGTTAGAGCATGCAGTAGGGGAGACAGGGCGGTTGCAACAAGAGACGGTTGCAACAAGTCCTATTCTTCCAATCAGAAACTTGCTAGAGTGATTACACTCATACTGCACGTGTTCAGTTAGACCCTCCCCCCACCAGGAAGACACATTCAACATCTGCTGCTGCATTTATTGAATAAAAAACTTGATTAGGAAGTATGAAAGTAATTTTTTTCTCTGACCTTTTGTATGAATTAAGCAAAACTTACTTAGTTTGAATCATTGTTTTGTTGACTTCTAAGTGACATGGTTAGCATGTGTTAAGGTCAGTGTGTCAATCTAGCACATGATGTTCTGTCATGGCTAATATTGAGGGGATCAAGGCGAGGATGTTGCAGAAGGGAAGAGCAGGCAGACTGCTGGTTGTCAAAGAGGTTATGCGCCTTATACGATGAGTATGATAAATTTCAAGGAAAAAAAAAATAGAGAGTGTGTCCAACTCTTTGTGTTTAATATGGAAACCCCCTCTGGTTTCCATTGAAGCAACTTGGATTGCATTTCCAAATCATGTACCAAAAATTACATAGTTTTTGGTGTTTCACTGTAAAGGTATCATGCCATTGTGCTACTCATAGAAAAAAATAGGGAAGACCACTGCCCTACATAAAGAGGGTAAACATGGTAATCGTACGTCCTAAACATCAGCATGATAATCTTATCATTCTGTGCATGTTAGCATCTTGTCATTAGTAGTGAAGTACAGCCTCATAGAACTGCTTGCATGACTATCGACTCTTATCCTTGTTGCATGCAACACAAAACGGTGTGTGCTGAGCTACTGACCTATTTCCTGACAGTCATAGCAGGAAAAACAC
>NW_019174272.1:11011102-11233145 GCF_002260705.1 Seriola dumerili | reverse complement strand
AGTGCTGTTGGATGGGTAGATAAATAGTGGGCTGGTGTAGGATAATTTGGGTGACTAAATGAATATATATTATGTTCAGTACACCGCAGTTATAAGCAAAAAGCCATTTCATGTATTGCTAATGAAATAAAGGGTGCAAACTGCCGCCAATCTGCGACACTGCTCACTTGTGCAGTAGTGTTAGTTTGGCTATTGCAGATCTCATGCTAGCTAACATGTTGCGCAAAACAATAAAAGTGGATTGATTTTTAATTAAACAAAGATAGAGAAGAAAAGGCAGTGTGACAAACCAAGAAAATGAAGAGTTAGAGCATGCAGTAGGGGAGACAGGGCGGTTGCAACAAGAGACGGTTGCAACAAGTCCTATTCTTCCAATCAGAAACTTGCTAGAGTGATTACACTCATACTGCACGTGTTCAGTTAGACCCTCCCCCCCAGGAAGACACATTCAACATTTGCTGCTGCATTTATTGAATAAAAAACTTGATTAGAAGTATGAAAGTAATTTTTTCCCTGAACTTTTGTATGAATTAAGCAAAACTTACTTAGTTTGAATCATTGTTTTGTTGACTTCTAAGTGACATGGTTAGCATGTGTTAAGGTCAGTGTGTCAATCTAGCAACATGATGTTCTGTCATGGCTAATATTGAGGGGATCAAGGCGAGGATGTTGCAGAAGGGAAGAGCAGGCAGACTGCTGGTTGTCAAAGAGGTTATGCGCCTTATACGATGAGTATGATAAATTTCAAGGAAAAAAAAATAGAGAGTGTGTCAACTCTTTGTGTTTAATATGGAAAACCCCTCTGGTTTCCATTGAAGCAACTTGGATTGCATTCAAATCATGTACAAAATTACATAGTTTTTGGTGTTTCACTGTAAAGGTATCATGCCATTGTGCTACTCATAGAAAAAAATAGTGAAGACCACTGCCCATACTAAAGAGGGTAAACATGGTATCATACGTCCTAAACATCAGCATGATAATGTTATCATTCTGTGCATGTTAGCATGCTGTCATTAGTAGTGAAGTACTACTGACCTATTTCCTGACAGTCATAGCAGGAAAAACACAGGTTAAATTGTAATTGATAACATTAAAAATACCTCCATTCCATTTAGGTTAACTTATTCCAGGGTCTTGGGACTGTGCATGCAGCCTCACTGGTATGGCTTAACAGGACACTGGATAGGACTGAGCCATCACCTCATGGAAAATAACATTTTTTTTATCTTCTTAAAAGTGAACACATCATTTGTGTGAAAGGCACATTTCTGAGTTCATTATCCTATCCTGCTGGTTTTAAGGCTTCACTGGATTCCAGCAACACAGACGTAATGATGAGAAACTCTACAGATAATAATAAATGAATGAATGAATGACATGCATCTGAGCTAAATATACAACACAGAAAGCTTTTCAGCCTTCAATATCCCACCCGTTTCTTGACAAATGAATGAATGAAATGAAAACAAAACTGGAGCTTACTCCATGCCTTATAATGCATACCTTGTTCTGCGATGGCCATTATTAGCTTGATTAAAGTAGAGATAGAGGAATGCCTGTGCACACCGCGGACAGCAGGATAATCCGAAGAGTGAGTCTGGAGAAAAAGGCCGGCTCGTATTTCACCGGCCCTGAATGGGAGATTGAACTTGAATGAATGACATGGTGTTTCTGTTAGGGCACCAGTATCAGGTCATAGATCAGCAGTGTCAGCAGAAACATTACCAACTGGGCTTTACTGGGCGTTCTTTATACTGAAGCTGCCGATAGTAAATGTTAACATGTGAAAAACCTCTGAAACTGCTTTTTTTAAAAAGCGCAAAAAAAACATCAATCAAATCAATGGTTGATGGCACTAACTGACTGATGTCTGGCATTTACTAAAAAGGTCAGTATCGACACGCTGATATCAGGCTGAATCCAGAGAGAGAAAAAATAGCAGGAGGTGGATCTGGACACAACTGCTGTGATACAGATGTATTCCCAGATCGATTTTGTGCCAACAGCAGCTGGTGCCAGAGCTAAGCAGATTAGGGGAGATGAATATAACGTGGTTGAATAATCATTTTGGAGTTTGGATATCCCTGCAGACACACAGGCACTACATCTCTCTGTCATTCAGATGTTTTTTTTTTCTTTTACTCTTTTCTTTTCAAAGGTCATATCACCAAACATTTTCCACCGTTCTCTGATGTAGACTGATGTAGGAGAGGGAAACCCCGCATTAAATCACTTTCCAACCTTAAGGGCTAACGTTAATCTTAATTGTGGGAAGGCATAGCGCACATCACAGTGAGTGGAGTCAAAGAGATGTAGGCTACGTAAGGACAGGGGGCTTTTATGTGGAAAAAAACATAAATCGTGTTTTCCTTAGAAGACAACAGGTTTTTACCTTGTGATGATTTTCATTATCTCATGTATCATTTATTATACCACTGTGAATACATATGATTAATGTACATTCCTAGTAAGTGTATGGACTTCTGTAAGATTTATTATATAAGCCTGTTATGAACATGTAACACTTGCACTTTACTTAACATTTAGATTTTATGCTTCCCTATGCATCTACTTTATTGTTGCCTACTTTATATTCCAATATATGTATTTGAAATTGATGTTGATTAAACTGGCTGATTAAACTGTGATCAAACAGTATACAGAGTTCTAAATATATAAGTTATGTCTTGTTTAATCAATACAAAACCAAAATATAATGTTTGAAAGAAAGAAAGAAAGAAAGAAAGAAAGAAAGAAAGAAAGAAAGAAAGAAAGAAAGAAAGAAAGAAGTTGGAAGAGACCAACACAGAGTGATAAGTGAATATTGGACTTTTGTCTGGTGCGCACAAACACGACCTCACATACAGCTCATGGTGCGCTGTCCGCTGACTGCATAGGTAACTATTTGCTAACACATTAGCCATAACGACTTCATAAGGTGATAATGTTTCAGTGTTGTGTTTACAGCTTTATTATGCTGCTGCCAAGTCTCCAAAAAGCATCTATTAATGCAGGATTAACTACAATAATTCACAATTTTTCTGTTGTTTCATGTCAGTAAAATGTTGAAAACGTGAAATACTTTTTATCTATTATTTTATACCTTATATTTAGGGTCTATATACTGGCTCACAACAATCTCCTAACATTCATAAATTATGCAATTATCTATCTGTAATGTTTTTGTCTTAATGTTCACCAGGCTGTTTGTGTTCAGAGTAGTTATTATGACTGTGTCTTATTCCATGTGAGCCACATTATAACAGCACTATCTGAGTCCTGGAGTCGCTCCTAGAAATGTCATTCGCTGGTAACTTAGTGTTTCATTGCATCCAGCAGTGACTACTCTGGTGGGATTTCATTCAAGGAGGCCTGTACAGTCTGGTGTGAGCGGCTGGTGTGGGGCTCCCTCTAGTGCCACATAAGAGCCTCTGTCACAGAAAACACAGCATGGATCCATGGATCATGCAGGTTAATGCTCTGGTCGGGACTATCCACTCAGTCACATTAACGGTGTATATTGGTTGTTTTTGTCTTGAGTTGACCGCTCCTTATTATTATCTTTCCCATTGATAATATAAACAATTACATAGTTCTTTCTCAGTTGTAATGGAGAACACTGACCCATTGTTACGTTTTGTTGCTAGGCGACATCTAGTGGTCATAGTAATTATAACACTAGCTAAGGGAGAAGTGCGGTGACGTTGTATTAAGAGAGACAAAGTCCACGTCAGGAGGAGGTTGTGGTGGATGGATGGGTCAACAAAACACAAGAATATGACAGAAGAGCGGTGTTTGATTCCCATGTGAAACCAGCAGTTTATGTTGTAACCATGACAACAAAGACCGTATAATGTTGAGGAAGTACAAATTTTAGCCCACATCATGATCTTTTCTTAAACCTAACCGAGCCATGACCATTTGTATAGTAACCATGTTGTCGGTACAGTCCCACCAGAAGTCGCCGAGCAACAACATGTAACTATAGGTTATAATAAACTGCTTGTAGAGACGACAAATGACCTATTTTTTTTTTTGCAGGACAGTCAGTAAAAATGGCTTAAAATGGACATGAAGAGAGGACTTGGTTTTGAAGTATATACAGTATTTGCACATACTGTATTTAAATGCTGTTGTTATGTCAGTCAGTGCTTTTTTATGAAAATGAGAGATAATTTCCTTAAATTATGTGTACTTACCAGATTAAGAGTTTTGCTAGAGCAGTACAGGAGTGTTAGAAAGTCGATACTATTTGAGTTTCCGGCCAACAACTTATCCACACTGTGGTAAGTCTCAGCAAACAGGGCTTCCAAGTAGTTTAAACCAAATCATAAAATGATTCTCACATACAGCCTGACCTCAGGTCTGGTCTCTGGATACTGGCCTCTCCTCCACTCTGGCCAGGAGAGGATGAAGTGAGATGCTGTTGGACATTTACACTGATATTCAATCCTCTGCTTGGCAACACAGGAGGCTCCTTATTCTCCATTCGCTCCTCGCCGAGATGCCAAGGCAAACTTGCAGCTGCATGGCAGCCCTCCATTTCTAGTGTACAACTGGCAACCCCCAACCGACTTTCCCAGCCTTCCCTCAGAGGTGACAGCCATGTGTGTTCACAGTGTGCTTCATTTTCTTTCCCTACTAAGGTTAGACTTTTTCTCCTTCTTCTTCTTCCTTTTCCCTCCTGGAATCTTGCTCTTAAACGGAAACAGTCCTGATTGCCTGCATGTAGTTGTTGGGAATGGATGGTGGTGGTGGTGGTTTGGGTTGAAATGCTATCAAATGGGGTGTGGAGGGGTGAGCACTGATATACTGTATTTACCCTCCTTCACTCCTTTCTTCCCCTTCTTGTTTCATTCATGAGGATAAAAGAAATACAATAAATTGAAATAAATTAAACTCATTTTAGATAACAAAGAATTAATTAGGTCAATCCAAGTACTGTATGTTCATTTAGATCAGTTTTTCACAATTACAATTCATTTTGTAAATTCTGTAAAATGTCTGTATTTGCAGGTACAAACACATCACTTCAGGGTGCAATCTGTCATCCAAGTGTAAATTGAATTTATACTCTCTAAGTTATTCATGTGTTTGAATGACGTTTATTTCCATCAGTGTGGCTTAACCCTTATTTCCTGTTTGGTGTCCTGTAAACTTGGCCCTCTTTAACAGCTCAAAAACCACACTTAACATTGTTGATATTGCATCACTTACTTACTTACATAACTCCGCTCACATTACTTCTGTTTGGACTCTAGAGAGCTCATCTGTAAAACCTTGTTTCTTCTGCTCAACAACTGGGACTGCTGTTAAAAATATGTTACAATACGTATACAATTAAATTTTGTACATGCTCAAGTGCAAATATGCGAATGCGTAGGTTGATAAGAGGACGTGAGATGTGTTTGAAAATATTTAAAGAAACAAAATTGAGAAATTGTTTGCTTTTGCAGTTATTATAATTATTTTTTTACAAGGTTGAGGTGAAAATAAAGCCACTGTCAACAAAACAAGGATTAAATACAACTGTTTTTTTAAATTAAATTCTTAAAGGATGCTTATTTACGTTTAAGTATAATTTACTTTTTTTATTGAAATGTGTATGGCTGTGTTTTAGTCAGTGAAAGGGGCACTTCCGTCTTAAAAAGAAGAATATACACTGCTCCTGCTGTGCATCATGATTTATTGATCATCCTAACATTTCGGTCTCTCAGGGGTCTGAAGAACCTCTGGACACTTTTCAATGCGCCTGCATCTAAGACGTTTGCATGTGTGAATATCCTCAAAACCTCTGAAATGAAAGAAAGTAAAAGGGGGAAATCTGTGAAAAGAAAAAAAAAGAACCTATAGACAATGAAATAATGCATAGATTTATTTCACCGTGATAAAAGATGTAAATGACCCATGAGCTGCATCACCCGCATGTCTTGTCACCAGAATACCTGTAGATGGTGCTGTTCACCAACATTACTGAAGGCACTATCAGATCTTTATCAATCACCACAGTACAGACTATATACAGTAGTCTCCTCATACCCTTTACTGCATATCAATAGTGCAAAAACTACAAAAGAAATAAAAGAAGAGGCACAGGGCGCCCCCAATAAAGACAGGGTCCTTTGAGGTTTGGATGGATCGTCCCAGGAGTCATAGTTAATTCATCATGGATTAGGGTAGGTGGAGGCACTAGGCCAGGGGTCCCATGTGTCCGAGTGATTGATGGCATGTTTAACTGTGGGCTATTGATCTGTTGCTACACATAGATGTGGTGGTTTCCCCTCCTCCGTCGACTGTATCCTCCCCAGAGGGCCACTGATCCTCTAACAAGCCTTTCTGCTGGTTGAACTGTTAATCAGTACGTGCACACCACAAGTGGAGGGAATGTAGGATGGTGGTTTGAGTCGATGATAGTAAAATCAAGGACATAAAAGAAGATGATTTAGGGGACCGCTTTTTTGGTTCAGTGAGTCCTAGAGAATCGTTGTTGTTGGTTTGTCAGTGATAATTACACAACAATAAAGATAAGAGATCTACCCTGTTTCACAGATGACCAGCCTTGTTCATATCTTCTTTAAAGCAACAACAATTCATATGTTAATATTATAAAAGGATCACATGGCTACATTTAATGTGAAAGGGATTGCAGGGATGATAGACTGAGAAAAGTACCATCACTCGATCCTGCGGAGTTCTTTAGTATCTTACAGCTCATTGTTTGGTTCAGTCTCATGCTGTCAGTAGCTAGGTTGTAGAAATGAGCTGAAACAGCTAAAGAGAGAAAGAAAGAAAGAAAAAAAGAAAGAAAGAAAGAAAGAAAGAAAGAAAGAAAGAAAGAAAGGAAAAGACCTACTACACATCACCTGCACAGACTTATAAAGTTAGCAACCGTGTAATGAGCCTGAACAGCTAAAGAGCCACGTAGAGTCAACAGAGATCAAGGGAATGTTGAATTTGACAACATGCTGGTCATATCTATATTAGGTTATATGTTGATGTTGTGTTTACAGCTTGTTGTGCTGCCCAAAAAAGTGGCCAAAAAAAAGGAACATACCAATGATCATGAAAGTTTGTTTCTGACCCTGGACAAGGACGTTTGAAAAAATAAAAAAAAAACTAAACAAACTCTGATGAAGAACACGACATGTTGCTGAAAACCCTGGAAAAAGCAAATAGGAAACCTTGAGTTGTTGAGTTTTTTGTTGTGTGTGAAAAAGCATATTTAGTGTTTCCACCTCCTCTTTCTACTTCTCTTCTACCACCACTAATAACACAAATACTTTAGCAATATCACACTTGAGGTCGTAATGTTGTACTGACGGCAGTGATTGTCTTCGCTAATCGGCCTGCGGCCTCGTACCTATGACCGAATCACAGCTGTGCTACTATTCAGTACGACATCACTCCCTCGTGTGATATTGCTTTCATACAACAGTTCTACGAGCGCCATATTAGTTAAATAAGCAACAACAGATTATGATTTGTTTGTTTATTTCATCATTAATTTGAAAACGCCAACACAAATAGTTCCACAACTGGACTGGTACTGGACTGTTGCTAAGCAACACATAAACATTTTCCTGACCTGCACAGTGCACACTAGCTTGCTACTTCGTCTACACGTTACCTCAGTTGTTCGCTGAAGTATCCAAGCTTCATTCTTTCATCCTCTCCTGACGACCAGAAATCATTTAATTCAGATGTTATTTCTGGAAATATCTGACTGAATATGACTCTCCTCCAGTCAAATTACTTGGTCGGAACTAACTGTTGTATAATAAAGCTTATTACATGGGTGGAATCATCATCGACTGAATGTTGTACTAGATTTAATTCATAGTGACAGTTTTCCCATGGAGAACCAATGAACTACTGATCAATTCTGTGATCAATATATAACCCGCTGCATCATACCAATCATATCAGAGTCGGACAGCAGTGACAGGCCAATATCTTATCTTTATAAAAATGCCAATAGCAGCCTGACCTGCGGGTGTCTAACCTTTGTAATGAACCCAGGTGTTTCATTTAAGACGGACTGGAAGCAGTGAAAAACTGCTCTCTGTTTTGGCTCATGGCAGCTCGTCCTCTGCTAAAACCTTAATCAAGAGAATTGAAGGGCCATGTTGCCGATAAGGAATGATCAGCCCTCTGTCATGACTGAGAGCTGGGGGATTTTCCCTTTCTGCCTCAGTTATCTCCCTTTGAGGTTATAATGAGGTTAGCGAAGGATTTGCTGAGTGGTTTTCGCCTGGCATTGTTTTCTTCCCTCTCCTGTCACCGTTGCACCTCTAATCCTCTTCTCGTTTTGACTGTCTGGCAAGGTGAGGATAAATGCAAGGTAAAAGCTCAGGGATGATTTCAGACATATGTGATGCACTATCTCCTCAAACAGCAACAGCTATGCCACTAATGTAAAAGCCAGCAACAAGGTGTAGGTGAACATTGTTGCTTCCTAAACATGACATTGCCAGACAGAAACAGGTCCTCTTGTTTGACCTGCCTCCGTTTGGAACAGTTCTGAAAATGTGATGAAATAAGTTTCATCAAAATCGGCTTGGAATTGTCTCATATTTATCTTGTGATAGACATCAGGAAAACTCAACAAATGAACAGACAACTGGAGACCAATCTTTACAATAAATCAGACAACACCACAGCCATCACCATCAGTACCACCGAGTATGTGATTATTTGTCTCTTACATAATTCTACTGAGACCTACTTCTGTGTCCTTGCCAAAAAGGATTTACCACAAATTGCTACAATAAATAAAATAAAATACAAAAAACAAAAAAAAACAAAACACACACAATTGATTGTTGATGTGGCCTGTGGGAAACCTTTCTCTACAAAACAAAAAACAAAAATAAAATTTGACCAAAGACCATGGAAGAAACTTCAGTCAGGCCCGTGGCTATCTGGCAGCTAGCACAAGCTACCTCCAGCTAAACTGCAGCTGAACTCATCTGAACTCAACTGAAGAGCTTCTATACTCTCATGGCTTTTACACAGGAAACTCCACTTTCCTACACAAGACAAACCATAACTGGAGTTAATCAATTAAGCGATGCAACATTCCTCTAATTATACCAACATAGAGACATTGATAATGTCAGCTGTTTAGAGGAGACTGTCGTCTTTTCGTTGCTGTAATGCTGAATATACATTCAGTTCATATGATGCATAATGACCACAGTATTATTCATTTTTAACATTTAATAGTTATGGTGAGTGATAAATGGGCCATCTCCAGATCTCTGACCCTCTGCTGCAGTCCGGCTCCCCTGCTCCTCTCTGCTGCTGCTACAGTTCTACTACTACTGCTACTACTACTACTGCTACTAATACTACTGCTACTACTACTACTGCTACTACTACTACTGCTACTAATACTACTGCTACTACTACTACTGCTACTATTACTACTACTAATACTATTACTACTGCTACTATTACTACTGCTACTGCTACTACTACTGCTACTACTACTACTGCTACTATTACTACTGCTACTAATACTACTGCTACTATTACTACTGCTACTGCTACTACTACTACTGCTACTACTACTGCTACTATTACTACTAATAATACTATTACTACTGCTACTATTACTACTGCTACTATTACTACTGCTACTGCTACTACTACTGCTACTACTACTACTACTACTAATACTACTGCTACTATTACTACTGCTACTTTTACTACTGCTACTGCTACTACTACTGCTACTACTACTTCTACTAATACTATTACTACTGCTACTATTACTACTGCTACTAATACTACTGCTACTGCTACTACTACTACTATTACTACTGCTACTACTACTACTGCTACTATTACTACTGCTACTAATACTACTGCTACTGCTACTACTACTACTGCTACTAATACTACTGCTACTGCTACTACTACTACTACTAATGCTATTACTACTGCTACTATTACTACTACTACTGCTACTATTACTACTGCTACTACTACTACTGCTACTAATACTACTAATACTGCTATTATTATTACTGCTACTAATACTACTGCTACTAATACTACTACTACTGCTACCAATACTACTGCTACTGCTACTACTACTACTACTACTACTGCTACTATTACTACTGCTACTACTACTACTGCTACTAATACTACTAATACTGCTATTATTATTACTGCTACTAATACTACTGCTACTAATACTACTACTACTGCTACCAATACTACTGCTACTGCTACTACTACTACTACTGTTACTAATACTACTGCTACTATTACTACTGCTACTAATACTAATACTACTGCTACTTCTATTGCTGCTACTATTACTACTGCTACTAATACAAAACTATAATACAATAATAATCACTAAAATTTAAAAAGTAGCAGTAAAGGTTTAAACTCTATTTTCTACAGAATATGCATTACAATATGACTCTATGTTGCACCTGTTTGCTCTTGGGGAAAACAGGTTCAATAACATTTAATTATTTCAAAAGAATGTAGAAAATGCAACTGCAGGCAGTTAAAGATGAGAGGGTGCTGATTGTTGACAACCTCACTGGCATTATGGAATCATGGTGATTTGGAAACATGTCAGCATGAAATAAAAACAGACTTTCAAAAATGGGCATTTTGAAATAAAAATGTTTAAACTGTAAAAAAAAACATGATATCCAATAAAATTTCTAATAAAACAATTTTTATGAAAATGAATAAAAAATACATTGGGGTTTAATCATTTCCCCAGTTATTTCACAGATTGTAAGTTCCTGTAGCCTATATGTTTTACATATGTTTTTTCTAAAATGAAATATTAAATTCAGCCCCCCTCCCTTGCGTAATAATTTCCGTACATTCCCTTACCCAGGATGCAACTAAAAACAGTGGGTCATTTACAGATTTGACCCATGACTGGCCAGCCCTATTAGTGATGTACCAGTGCAAGTGCATGCTATAACCTGGCAGATTCCACACTATATCCTCCCATAGCCGACAGACTGACTGATCAGCACTTGATTCCCTGCTCCCAATTTCACAGGGGCTTGACCACTTTCCACTAGCATAGACAATCCCTGAAAAATAGCACTCAACCAGGTTTACATTGATCACAGCATTTCTGCAGATGAAAAAATCATGGTCTGTAACTCCTCAAAGTTCTACACCGAGCCGAGCGCTCTCACTGCAATTGTTTCAGGACTTTAGAGCCGTTTGAATCAAGAAGAAATGAACTGAAAAGCGCAGCTCTGTCAAAAGGCTATAAATCAGTGCAGTGGACGGAGGTGACCTGTACAGTGTGCAGCCTTTGCCTGATAAGGCATGACAGAGCCATTAACAACCAATAGGAATCAACTCCACATTGGCTTTTCACACATTGCATGTTTCCAATAATGGGGCTGGCATGAAACATGTCTGCGAATGCCTAACCTAAGCTCTGTAGCGTAAGGCACAAAGCTGTGTCTCCACTGCACTAAATAACTAGCATGCAATGTGTGTGTTTGCAGCCAAGCACACATATTGTACATCTGAGCATCTGTGCATGCGTGCTTCAGTCAAATCTTCAGACATTTGGTGTATGTTCCAGAGCAGCGTGAGATGACTGTGTGGATATAACCCTAATGTCTTTACTAACATGCCTTTCACAAGACTCTTGATTGCTATTGGCTGTCGATAAGGATTGAATTTGTGAAGCTGCCATCAGGCAAATGCTGCCACAGGATGAGTGTCAGAAGTTTGATTGGATTTTCACTGTTAGCTCATAATTGCTGGCCAATGTTAATTTCTCTCTCTCAGAGGAGGGTAGTATGATGAATGAGATTTGCACACAGAGCCCACAGCTAGCTGTACAGGTCCATGTAGTTCTGCTGGCAGCCGATCTAGCATGGATTTTTCTAATAAATCACCCTGCTGGACTGACCAAAGGCCAACTGTGGCAGAGGCTGCGCATACTCTGTACCGATGCTAACAACACAAGACATACACAATGCAGGAAATTGATACAGGAAGCCATCATTTGATTCTGAAATCAATCCATATCATTGATTCATCCATCTAGCAAAAATAAAGGACAAATGTTATTCAAAATTCAAGTTACTCTAAGATGTGCATGGGCATTGCTATGTTTGAGAAATGAGTATTTCAAGAATGAACTATTGTTTTCTAACTCTTGTTTTCGACAGCTGGCTACACACTGTATGTTCTACTTAATGTGTACTCTGGTGAGAAGTTGCCTTTGTGCTCTAACTAATATTTTAATATGAATAAATGACTATGTGTGATGCGAATGGTCTGTGTTTCCGTTGAGTTCTGTTATGCGAATAAAGGATCATTGAAAATTGGGTTCACCCTTCAATAAATAAAAAAAAAACAAAAAACATAAAGGTTGATGATGATGATAACGATGATGATGATAAAGCTGGTTAATAGAAAAGCACCTACATTTATCAACTTAGTTTCTTGAAGCAGGCAGCTATTTTTTTTTAGCAAAAATAAATAGATAAATAAATATAACCCTCACATAAATCCACTCTGCACTACCTGCTTAGCACCAACCTGCAGACAAGGTTGGTCCATCAGCTGGCAGAGCCATGACTCCATTAATGCTAAGTATGTTGGATGTGTGAATAAGCAACTGTTTGCTAACACGTTTGCCATAACAACTTAAGCCATAACATGTCACAAAGCCTGTGCGTTTGTGTTGAGTTTGATGTCAAACTCTGCCCGCTAACGACCAAAAACAACCTGGTTAGTGCTGTAATATGAAAAAAGCCACTATGGCTGGTTGGACGTAGTAAGAGTCATATTAATAGTTTAAATTGAAGTACATAAAACATAGTGATGGTGGCATGTGCATCAGTAATAGCAGTACCAGTAATATAGTAGTGGGGTACAGTAATGGTAGCCTACTAGTAATATAAATAGTAGTGGTATCCACATTGAGTAATACATGGTAAATGGACTGCACTTATATAGCACTTTTCTATTCATATCAACCACTCAAAGTGCTTTACAATACAAGCAACATTCACCCATTCACTCACACATTCATACAGTGCACAGGGGCAATTTGGGGTTCAGAATGTGGTTCAGAACAGAGCTCGGATACAGTTCTGTTTAGTCTCTTGCCCAAGGACACTTCAACACGTGGACTGGAGGAGCTGGGAATCAAACCACCGACTTTACGATTAATGGAGGAGCCGCCTCCAGTAGCAGCTGTAGAAATTGTACATCAATAACATTCACATTAGTAGTAGGGGCAGCACAAGAACAAGTAACACAAAAAACAGCTGCAGCACTGGTGGTTTAAGTGGAGGTAGTAATTGTGGTGGAAGTAGTGGAGACTGTGCAGTATCAGTAGCACCAGTAAGTGTTGTAGTGGTAGCGGTGCTCTGAATAATGTTCTCCATAACAGATTCCAAGATTGAAGCACTGAAAATATTTTTTGCACTTCACAGAATTTAATTCCCTGAGATGTTCCAGGTAGAGATGACTTAGACGTTCTGCCAGACACATTCATCACAGCAGCAGAAAATGTCTGTACTATTGATTTATGTAGCAAAATTAAAAGCAAGCAATCTTGTTTTCACTGTCTGCCTTGGTATTAAGTGTACGTCAGAGTGCACTTGTGCCTGTCAGCATATGTGTGTCTGTTCATTTTATGGGTGCACCTAAGTGGAATGTGTTTGCATGCGTGTGTTGTCATGCAAACAGCTGCACCATGTTAAGCATACGAAAGCTGTGTAATGACTGGAAACAAGCCAGGTATGTTTGTGCACATGTTCACCAGCCTGTGAACTTGTATGCAAATACTGTTTCTAGACTTGCACATAAGGTTCTGAGATAAAGGTTTCATATGAGCAGAGAAACAATTCTGTCACAAAATTCCTTTAATGAAGATAAATTCACATTAGGTAAAAACGTTTACAAACTCAATTACCTATAATGCCAATAAAAGTCTGGGGATGATGAATCTCTCTATGCAGCTCAGAAACTCTTTTGTCTTGAACGTCCCTTAAAAGCAAACTCTGTGAATAAGAGGAAGAAATGAAAGGGGACATGAGGTTACATTCATCTTGAAGGTCAAGTCTGTACACTGTGATACACCCTCACAGCCGGATGGAGTCATAGCTCCCTCAGTAGTGGCCGCTAGCTTCATATACTGTAGCTCATAGAGCGATGCCTGTGATGACCCGCAGACTCTCACCCTTGAGGGGGTAAAGATGGGAAAACAGTGCGCTGCCAAGGGATCCTTGACTCAGAGCTGCGTGTTTGGGCTGGCAGTCTTATTTTGGTCTCAGCAGTGCATGCCTGCCAGATTGCAAAGAGCTTGACGCAGACTGTGGAGTCTGTGTAGCAGCACAAGGATTACCAGTTCCATCCTCAGCCTTGCTACATCCTGCTCTGTGGTTGTTAAAGATGTCTTCAAATTCTGAGGCACAGATTACAGAATTAGTGAAATATTAAAAAAAACAGTGCTAAAAAGACAGAAATAACTAATTAACACTTTTGTAAAGTGGTGTTAATTAATGTGAACAGTTATCTAAGATAGAATTCCTAACACAAGGGGCTGTAAGCTCTTAAACTCCAGAAGAGTTGCAACTTAAAGCTGCACTAATCAATAGTTTTATATTAACAATATAATAGTAAAAAATCCAGTGAATATTATCACCCATCTTTGTAGTTTTTTGTGGAGAGTTTTAGCATCTTTCAGCTCATTGTTTTGGTTTTATGCAAGCAACAACATCCGGGGACAAAAAAATGAAGCTTAAAACTGTAGTACCTCAAATGACCACCACACTGAGTCTGGCTCCAAAACCAAGTCAATCCCCATAGACTCCCATGTTAAAGTGCCAAAAATGGTTTTGGTCTCTATAACTAATTAGCCCCTTTGTGGCAAATGTATAGGGGTTGAATTTTTAGTTAACTCACTTTTTAAAATTTTATTCAGGCTTAAATTTATGATAATTGAGGATTCGCTGCTTTCAGTGTCAGCTGGGTGAGCGTATGCTTGCCGCAAACCGGCATTCACCAAAGTTTCAGCTCCACATGCCCCACCTCTTTGCCCATTTTCGGATTAGCCCAGAGTTCGGCAGAGTCAGGCACTGCCAAGATGGCAACGGTAGAGTAGCTCACTCTGAGCTTCAAAACTGCTTTTCAGAAACATATGGGTGACATCACGGAGGTTATGTACATCTTTAGTTACAATTTATGGTTTTATGGCCAGCAACGTTACGGTTCTGGTTCAGCAGGCAGATGCTTTCACCAAAAAAGTTGTGATAAATCTACCGTGTGCTACATGGGCAGCACCAGACTACAGACAAAGGTTAGCGACTTGCTGGTGAATGTATAGCACTCAGCAGCTGAAGGGACAAATATTTGAGGTGGTGGAGATAGAAAATGAGCTCACAAGTTTGACAGACACAGCTGCAACTGCTAATGTTACTGCGATATAGCCTTAGAGTCAGCTAAGGCTGCAGCCACAATAATATGTTTTAGTTCTAAAATGCATCTGTTTTGCTACGTTTACCCCTGGCCTCTGCACTACTCTGGAGTTTTTGGGCGCCTAAAACTGAGACTTTTGTTAACATTAGCCAGCATTAGCCACTGTAAGCTGTTGGTCATATCAGACCCATGGCTGTAGCAGCACAAGTCCAATGCATATCAAAATGAACAAGGTGTGTTTTATTGCTTATAAGCTCACAGCTGTTTTCACCCACATTGACAGAAAAATTAGTGAGTGGTTAACCGTCAGTGACGAAGACCACGATACTCTCAAAGGCTGCAGGTCTCCACTGTGGTCGCCTGAAACCTCTTCATTCATCCGCGAGCATGTAGCTGTCAGCAAAGTCTGTTTTCTGCTTGTTTCCTACCCAACTGCACACACTAGTCTCATAATTGCAATGTGTGTGTGTGAGTAATTGCCTGGTGTGCTCCCGTGATGCACCAAACTATTTCAATCAAGCACTCAACAATGGAGCGCTAGAGTGTGTCCAGCCATCTATGTCCACTTACCATATCTGCCCATTTACCACCAGGGCCTGTGCAGAATATAAATCAAAAGGCCTGCATTATTTAGAGAGTGAGAGACAGACAAGAGGGGAGACACACACAGAGAGAGAAAGAGAGAGAGAGGTTACAATCAAACTCACCAGTCAACAGTGACCCATGTGTGATCAGCCAGGCCAACCCTGTCCTCTAGAAATTACGTTTCTTTACAACTGCAAATACATTTTGTAGAAAAACGTGCTCCGTGGCTGGATCATGTTCAGAGGTAATGCATTTTCTGAATGAATGAAGCAGCAGCAGAGCCAGCAGGAGGTGGTCGGAGGAGCGGATAGGTGTTAAAAGCACAGGACTTGTCACACCAGAGACCCAGGTCATCTACAGTCTGTGGTTAGGTTTCGCAAACAAAAGCACTTTGGTTAGGGTGAGGGAAAAATCGTGAGTGTAAACTATTGATCTGTATTAAACCAGGCCACAGTCTTTCCCCTACCTTAACCAAGTGCTGTGAGAGTCTAAACATAAACCATAAATAATGCTGCTGTCATTACAAATGGATATTGTACTGCAAGATCAGATAGTCTGGCAGAAAACAAACATGGTGTCTGTGAACATTTCATTGATTCATAAACTCCTGATTCATTCCAGTGTTCAGTATCAAGATTTGCCAGATATGTAAATTAACAACATACCCTCATTATGTTAATGAAAAAACATAATCTGGTCGCTATTATGTTTCCTTCAAAATGTATTTGCTGTTGTAGTTTAGTTGTATAGAAATGTAATTTCCATGAGACAACAGGGTTGTATGTGTTATATTCAGAGACCCTATGAAAACCAGCTAACCTTTAGATTCTATATTTGACCTGTGGTCCTGGAATCTTTAAAATTAACTAGTTAAAATAACCTGTATCCCTATAGTCAACCCTGCCTCCTGCAAATGATATGTATATATAGACAACAGAAAATATATGTAAATTTGTCCAAATCATGTTTTTTTTCTTTCACATTTTTTTGATGAAAACATCTGCAAAGTCACAAAACACTTACTGGTAACACTTTGAAATACAGCCTGAAATTTACAGTGCAGTTTTATTGTATGAATCATGTACAAATGTACACATGACACAGTGGAAGAAAACACGACCACGGGGAACAGGGGAGTAACAACTGGGCATTTAGAAGAAAGAAATACATTTTACTCTTTTATTTATACTATACTTTTTTGTAAATACTGGGACTCTGCAGATACAGTACTGGGTAACAAACTGAAGTTCAGGGAAAATGATGTTAACATCCTTGTTCTTATTGTGTAAGAGGAAAAGGGTCCTGCTGGTGAATTCAAGTACCCGTAGTAGTCCTAGCATTTTGTTTTGCGATCATTTCATCCTTCAGAGTAATGATTAACTAAAGCTGTCAAATGAATGTAGTGTTGTAAAAGTATAGTGTTGGCACTGAGAATAATACAAGCAGCAATCATATTTCCTTTCCTTCTGTAGATATAATATAATATAATATAATATAATATAATATAATATATCATATGATATATCATATAATAGCTCTAAAAACTTACAAACCTGGCAGAAAACATTTGCTAGTAACTAAACCCAGAGATTCTATAAGGTCTTATATTTACACTTAACACTGATTATGTGAGGCTACATGCACTGCTAGCTTGGAGAAAATCAGTATGTACTGTATGTTCTCATCACTTAGGAAGTTGTTTTTCCAGAACATGATGTGCTCAACTCCTACAGGTATCACTCCTCTTGAAATGATTAACATTACAGGGGGAGGTGGGGAATTGAACTCACTATTCAGGATGGCATTTTAGCCATTAGGGAATTATGGTATATGGTCTGTAATAGATGTGGATGTTCCACATGTCAAAGCCAAAAAAGCAAACCAAGAGCCTCCCTAAGAGGGAGTTGAAGAGGAGGAAGAGACAAGAGGCAAAGTGATACTCAAAGTAGGGTACAGATATATAAGTACAATAATTACATAAATCCACTCAGAAATCATAGAAGGGTTAGGATGGGATTTAAATCACAGGAGGACCAGAGAGTTTGCTGAGGAACAGTAGGCTGTGATTATTATTACCGGGGTGGGGGTGAAAAAGTGTTCACAGATCACTAACCAGCTCAGGTAATGTTAAAATCTGTCACCTCCACCTCTGCCCAGCTTGCAGTCTGAGTGGAGACAGGTGCTGGAGTCAGAGCAGAGCCCCACCTGCTTGTTATCAAGACTTCTACAAACACCCGGCTCTGCCACGTCCACCCTGCCTGACTGCGGTCTGTCCTAACTACCTGTTGTCGTTTGCTTGTTGCCTGTTATCAGTGCCTAACCTGTTTTGCTCTCCCTGCAGTCCTGACTGCCCTGCTCCGGCCCTTGTCTCCCGTCCTGCCAGCCCTGGTCCTCTCCCCTGGGCCCCCTTTGGCTCAGCCTACCCCTCCCTGGAAACTCCCGGCCATCCCCTCTGCCCTGCTCGACCCTGGCTCAAATTCTATCCCTCTAACCAGCAATAAATATTTTTTAATACCTCCCTGTGTTTTGCACTTGGCTCCACAGACCTATAGCTGGAACAAAAATCACCCCACCTCCATCATAAATCCAGTACCAGTGGGGCTTAAGATAAATACAGCCAATGAATCAACCTGCTTTAAAACTGGTGATGCTAAAAGGTGAAAGATGATTATTGCCACTACATTTTTTTTTTCCTCCCTGTGAATTTAGTCGGGTGTTTGGAGGAAGAATGACTTTACATCTCTTGTCTGTGCACATCAGAGGCCTCACCTGTATACGTGAGTCTGTGCAGTGATGCATGAGAGCTTTGAGTGAAAGAAGCGGAAGAATTTGCAGGAAAAAGGTACGATGAGCTATAAGTGTGTGTGCGTGCATGTGTGTGTGTGTGAGAGAGAGAGAGAGAGAGAGAGAGAGAGAGAGAGAGAGAGCCCCGCTGGCTGATCCCCCTGCTCCCTGCATCAGTGAAACTCTTATTTCACCTGTCATCTCCATCGCTGTCATGTCTGTCTCCAGGGCCCATTGTCTCATCTGTCTGCCTCTACCCTCTCTGTGCTTTTTGCCAGGTGTGTGTGTGTGTGTGTGTGTGTGTGTGTGTGTGTGTGTGTGTGTGCTCGTGTTTGTGTGTGTACGAATGTACCTGGCTGATTTTGACTTTTTATTAAAAACTCAATATCACCCAGTCAAACTCAGCTTAGATATGGTGGAGTTATCTCTGGGATCTCGTCACTGTATTAATATTATTATTATCAGTGTATATTAGATATTCGAGTGATGTGTATAATTCTTATGCAATATACCTCATAGCGATCTGTATGTAATAGATCATAGGGACTTCAACAACCTGTGCGAGAGAGGGGTCACTGCTGTGTGATCGGGCCGTTTACATCAGGTGTCACTGTGCAGGTAAAGCAGTGTCTTTACACATTAACCTGCTCTGCTCCCACACTAGCAGTATATATAAAAGTGCAGAGTATAAAAGTATGGAGATATTTAACTGAGAGCAGATAGCTTGGGGCTGTTGATGCTGCTGGGGATTTTGGCCACAGTATCTGCAGTCAGAATGTGATGTAACACATGGCTACATGAAGCAGGCTGAGTCCAGCAGGAGCAACAGGGGCTCCTCCTGAGTCATGTCACGGCCACTGCCTCCTCTCACACACACACTATTGCAGCACATGAAGGGGTACACAAACACACGCACACGCACACACACACACACAGACACACAGACACACACGCAGCAGTTTTAGCACTGATGAAGGTTGTGACTTGAAGATGTTTTGCATACTTGGTTATTAGCGTCTCAGAGGAGTTTGTTGGTAGGTGTTCATTGGTCATTGTCCAGGTCTGAGTCAAACATAAACTCTCTGAGTCTAAGTTTATGTAGGTGGAGCTCCTTTCCTCTTTTTCGAGACGTTAGCTGTCACATTTTTCAGTTCTTCTGCCAGAAAGTATGGAAAGGTTAAACATGTCTTTGGCGAGTGTGGCTCCGGAGGTAGAGGGAGTTGTCCATCAGAAGGTCAGTGGCTCGTTCGTCGGCTCTTCCAGCGCTATGTCCTTGGGCAAGATAGCGAACTCCATATTGTCCCCTGAGTGTCTGTGTGATAGAGATGCGGTGCTTGTAAAGAAGTGTTGTGTGAATGGGTGAATGTAACTTGTATTGTAAAGCACTTTGAGTCATCGTTACTATATAAATGCATTTTACCATTTACTTTCTATGCAGCAGAGGATCCTCTGAGACTGTCCTCACCAGGAATAATGACATACAGTATGTTTTGTGTTTCCCTGAAAAGAAACGTGTTGTGGTCATGAATATAATTAGCCTTCCATCCTTTCATGCTACTGCTGCCTTTGCTACTTATTGTCCTGAGAGCTCAATGCACTGCAGCTACAGAAAACACATGCAAATAGATAAATCACAAGAAACAACCAAATACACATTCACTAACATAGGTGCAGCAAGATGTGAATGATTAGCTCCATTATTTCACAAAGCCTTTAATAATGATATATTATCTTTATTTATTTAGCACTTTTCAAAACAGCAGTCACAAAGTGCTCCACATAAAAAAAGCATAAAACTCAACAATAAAAACAACATAGTAAACCACACAAAACCACAAGACAGATAAAACCAACAGGAATAAACAGAAATCTTATAAAAACGTCAGCCTATGAAAGTGGCCATTCCACAAAGTTGGAGCTAAAATGGCAAAAGCACGACCCCCTTTTGTTTTGAGGGTGGACGATGGGACATTTAAGAGCAGGTGGTCAGATGATCTGAGTGATCTTGGTGGAGACTACAGTGTTTTAAGTTCAGAAATATAAGGGTGTGCCATGCCGTGTGTTGTGTTTAAGAAGACATCAGGGAATTCCTCCTATTGACGTTTTGGAGACGGTAAAAAAAAAAACAGTAAATTTTAACTCACAGCGCCAATTTATGCCATCCCATCAGAAATAGATCACACGTACAGTAGGCCACAGCAGAGATGACAAAGCCCCGCGTTGTTATTGTGGTTGCTAAGACTGTTGAATGTGTGAAGCTCCTCATGCTCAGGCCTATTCATCTCGCTTCATGTGAATACAGTAAGAACAGTAGCAGCCATTTTCACCTGACACTCACACTGTAAGTCCATTAAAACAGTTGTTTTAAGGATAAATTATACGTCTGGCTTTTGCTGCTGCGTTCAGGCTCGCAGTCAGTTTGATGCCTGTGTTGTTTGCTAGAGGCTACGAGGCAGAGATTGACTGATGGTGGCATCCGCTCTCTTTGTGTGGCAGCTCAAACTGACGAAAAAAAAAAAAAAAAAAAAAAAGGGGAGGAATGACAGAAGCCAAAACAGTATGCCAGCCACAGACAGGCGTGTGTGCTGCAGGCTGACACAGAGGCTCCCCTCAACAAACTGGGCCAGGTTTGAAAAGCTTAATTGCAGCTGCCTTGCTGAGTTTAGTCTAATACATTCTCATTCAGACACACTTGTTTGAACTTTTGGTGAGAATGCACTGTCTATGGAGAAACGATTCCTGCCTCTTTCTTCGGGGAGCCTGGTGAAATTGCATTCTATTACCAGAGGCAGGGATTTCACCCATAAATCCACAACCTTTAGGAATGGCCTATATTTTGCTGCTCATGCTTCATGAGATATCTGGGAGTTAGTGCTTCTTGCGCTGTTATTTAAACGGCACTCTTTGCTTTTATGTCCCTTGTTGCTTACTGCAGCAGTCTACCATGTGCATGTGCTGTAAATACATTTGCTTTGATGCAAATATGCAGCTGACATGCTAAGCCTATAAAAGAGGTGGGAATCCGATTTTGGAAACGATGTAAAAAGAGGGAAGAATTAATATTCAGCACTCAGCTACAACCACTCCTCCATAATGCATATCATGAATATATTCCACCACTAACTACTGAGTAATGAGATGCAAAGAAATCTACAAATGAGCAAAAATAGATCATCTGGCCCTGACACATTTTCTCTTCTAACAGCTCCATTCAGTGGCCAACATGCAGCTGTGATCAAAGAGCACTACTCCAGAGGGAGCAGGGTGTCCTGGTGGTGGTGGGGCAGACTATGTCCCCGACTGGAAGGTCACGAGTTTGAGTCCTACAGCAGCCGGCGTGTCAATTATCAGTCGGGTACCCCGCCGAACACCTACCTGCTCGCTAACTGCAGAGCACCCTGGATGAATGCCGAAAATGTAAATGTGACGCACGGAAGCCCCCGAGGATGTGACATGTTTCCTGTTGCAAACATAGCTTGTCGTGGCAGTTCAACCATCTGGACCGTGGGCACTGTGCTCAAGGGCAGATGAAAGACATTTGCCCACTCTAGCTTTTTTTCTCTCTCTCTCTCTCTCTCTCTCTCTCTCTCTCTCTCTCCCTCCATCAAACGAATTCTGAACTGACCTAATATTCTGACCTAGTTGAAATAATCAGCAGTGGAGATATTTTGCAAATTGCATCGCCGACCCTATTTGCACATAAATGTTGCCCTGTAGCTATGCACCGCCTTCAAACCTCAACCCACATTCTGAAGCAGACCTGGAAGGAGGAGGTGCGGGGGCCATCTCTAGGAGCTTATCTTATCAGTATCTATTTCATACTCTTGACTTATTCTGTTTATGTAGCATGGTAGCTGCGGCGCTACCTGCACACCACAAACAGTCAACAGTCTAATACGGTCCTGTGAGGAACATGAAGCCTTAGGGCTCCATAATTAGTGGGTAATTCCCACCATACACTGCTGAATTACTATCCCACTGATGAGGACTGTAGCAGCAGTAAACTCACATTCACACAAATAAAGACCTTGTTACTATGATCATCCCTCCATCTAAACATCAGCCTGAATTTGAACTCACACTTGTCACCAACAACACACTAAACCCTCTTTCCTTTGCCATGATGCTTCAGATCTGACGCCCCGGTAACAGGACAACATCTTTTTTATGCTTCTATGCTAAGTTACATTACACATTACATTACTACTTACTACACTGAATCATCTTTCAGTGCCTTCCAAAACCATTACAAATGACATTTTTCTGAACAGGAAAAGCTTCTAACTTGACCTTGAGTTGAGTGTTTTTTTAAAATTACTATTTCAAAGATCAAGAATGAACTTTGATGCTTGAGCTGTTTTGTGGTGCAGGTTGGAGGACTTGTTGAAACCCTGAGCTGAGGCAAGGGTCTGTCATTTGCCAACATAATTTTCAAACCACTTTTGTTACATCATGACTGATGAAGAAAACTGATGCATTATCAGTAGCCTTGTAACCACCAAATGATCAGCTGAGAGAGAAAGAGTGAGCTGACCCTGAATGCTTCCTGGTGTCGGTTTATTTTGTTAGCTCTGCCTTCCAGATAGTGATTTATTTTAGTGGAAATAAGTACAACAGTGAATGTGGGTTATAGGTTAGGTGTTGTCAGTGACCCCACTGTAGCCGGTGGGTTTTATTTTCTCTTAGAGCATAAATATCTGTTAAATATCAATAGAATACAAAATGATGCAGTGCAAACAACTTGAAATATAATCTGTGAACTGAAATAAATATTAAACACGTCTACTGTGTAATAAATTTAATAGGCTAATACTAAGACATTTATGTAATTTTATCTGACAAGTACAATAATACAATATAAACTTAAATAGAATAAAACTGTTATAAATATAATAGGATTACAATATTATATTATATTATTAATAAAATTGTTATTAGTAGGCTACTACTACTCAACAGCAACAACAACAGCAACAATAACAATAACAACAACAACAATAATAACAATAATAATAATAATAACTATAATAATAATAATAATAACGGTAATAATAGACCTAGGCCTATAATGGTGCTAATAATAAAAGCCACAAATTTAGTGCAAAACAAATCTTTCTTGCCTCTGAATGGTTTTAGTGCAGACCAGATGATATTTGCTGATGTGAGCTGCCACTTCCCAGCCTGCCTCCAGTGAATTGACGCGGCTGCCGAGCGCCGCGCGGCCAATAGGAGCACAGCGGGGCGGAGAGCAGCGGCAGATTGTACTACAGTGTAGTACTGCTGCCAACAGTAGACGCGTCTCCCGCTCAGTCTGTCGCTATTCAGCATCTTCTGGTTAATGGATTATACAGTTTCCCTCCAAGTGCAACATCAGCTGGCCGTGTTCCCGACACACTTCTATCAGGGCTACAGTGTGGAGTTACAGGTACATTCATTTTGCATTCCACTTGCCAGTCTAGTCTTCTTCTTGTTTTTTCTCTCTTCTTCTGTACTGTCCATGATGAGAGGCGTGCATGCTTGCAGAGGAGTGAGTGTGACTTTATGGAGATGCTTAGCTGCAGGGGGAAGGCATGGTTGTCGTGCTGCATGCTGATTTTTTTTTTTTTCCTCCTCACCGAGATTCTTGTTGCGTGCCGCCGCCGCCGGGAGTCGGAGCGGTGGCAGCCCGCGCGCTGCGGTGCACATGTGGCTTCAAAAGTAAGCGGAGCAGCCTGGTGGAGGTCTGACTTACGGCTCATAAACAGGTCCTGCATGTTGGGGGGGAGACGGGGGTGGGGTCCGGGGACACCGCAAGGGGGTCCTTACGGGGGTCCCCTCAGTGTATATGAGGCATGGACTGTCAACCAGAAATGATCTCAAAGTCTGACTGTTGCAATCAGACGTTCAACTTTCAGTAATACATAATAAAAGTCCTGCAGCCAGAGTTTCAAAATAAGGTTAACCTGCAGTCTGCGGCTTTTTTTTTTTATTTATTTTTTATCTCAACTGAGAAGCAACTGTAATGAATATTAAGCAAAGTAACAATGTCAGCATCAGCCCCCCCCCCAACATAACCTACCATCCATCCCAGGTTGCTCTGCATGCAGGAGAACGGCTTGTCGATTCTCTCAAGGTGACATTTAAGGTGGATTAGAAGCAGAGATGTAGCTGCGCGCACCTTCCTCACCTCTGTGGAGGAGTTTAGTGCTTGGTCAGAGCTGATATGAATTCTCATCAGATCAACTGACAGCGGGTCATATGTCAAACTGAGCAGGACGGAAGATTTTAAAAATAACTTTCCTCCGCTGATTTTTTTTTTTTTTCTTTATCGGTGGTCGGGGCAGCAGATTGGAGGTCACAGTTTATCAGCTGTTTGTGTATCAATACATCGCTGTGTGGAGTTATTTGTCTGTATGTGCTGCACCAGTGAGGAAAAGACTCATGATAGTGGAAGGAGTTATGCTTTGGGAATAAATATTTATTGTTTAATTGATTAGTCACTTTGTCAATACAATGTTCAAAATAGTAAAAAAAAAAAAACCCAAATATATTGTCCCAGAGCGCCAGATGACTTTTTCTGTTTAGTCATCATCATATTATTGGAAAGAAAAGTGTCTGGCAACAAAGGCTGCAACAATGAATTGATTATCATAATAGTTGCTGATAATTTATTTTTTTGATTGAGTGATTGATCCTTTAATCATTTAAAGCACCTTAACATGTAAAAAAATGATAAAAATAAGAAATTCCCTTCTTTTTGTTCCATCCTGTTTTTCATCTTTCTCTGTGGAGAGGACTTCAGTGGTCTTTTCCCTCTTGCAAACAAAAGCAAACAAATTAGAAAATGTGTTGTTACAGTCTTTGCTTTGATGTCTCTCAGGTGGCTTCTTTTTTATTAGCTGTTGCTTTCTATAGTTTTTCTCATGCACGGCTTCTGTATGTTTGTTTTTGTTTTGTTTTTTTACACCCAGTGCAATGTACACTTTGCTATTCTAAAACAGGCAGGTGGTATCGATCCATTTCATGATTGATTGAAAATCTTCACATTTGAGGAGATGAAATCAGTGACTTTGTGTCATTTTTCTTTAATCACGTCATTGTGTTTTTCTTATCAGGATTGTTCCTGATTCATTTTCTGTTTATAGATTTATGACAAATAGTCTGAAGTTTGTTATATTTCTTTGGTTACTGAAGATACGAGGAGATCAGGTTTCTTTTAGGAGTGGAGAGCCACTTTAACTGTAAAACTAACTCAATATGTGTAATTATAAGCAGATACATGGAAGAGAATCCCTGGTAAGACGCCATACTTTGTTTTCAGTCGACAGTTTGTTTCATGAGGGTGTCACTTTGTTCAAACAGCAGATATTTCACTGTGAAACAGGAGACTTCCTCTCCTCCTGCAGCTCCACTCCAGCACATATAAAGATCCAGATAGGGATGATAGGTTTGATTCTGCGGCTTCCAGCATGATGAGAGAAAAAAAGAAGAATGCAGCATTTCACCAAGCAGCCGCTCTGAGCTCCATCTCCTCCTGCCTCATTTAAAGTTGACTCTTTCCCCCTGAGAAACCACATGATATCATCACCCTGTCCTCCTGGAGACCACAAGATGGCCCCATCTTGGCACCGTCAAAGCCTTTTGAAATTTTGACTGTGACACAAACCCGTCTCTATCACTTCTGTTCTCTACTAAGCTCCTCCATTGACCCTTTCTTTAATATTACAGTTTTCTGCATCTTTGGTAGTCGTCTTTTCTATTTATGAAAAAAGTAGTAAGAAAAACATCCATTCTCCCGCCTGCTGTCTGTAATTTGCTCTCCCTATAAATAAAAGACTTTGAAGCTCAGCGCTTCGATGTCATCAATAATTGTTTGCTTTTGTAAAGCTGAAATTGCCCTGCTTCTTTGTTGCTTCTATTGCCTTCTTGCTGCAGTTGTTTTCAGCTCTGTCTCCATTATTTCTTTCACGGGAGGTCAACTGAGTTGGGTCTCAGGATTGTTATAAATAGCACACAGAGTAACAAAGAGCTCCAATAATCTGAGCTGAACATATTTACTTTCACAGGGAGCAGAAGTTGCTTCGCAGCGAACAGCTAAGTAAAGGAAACACGTGCTTTATCAAAGGTGATGAATCTCTTCCACCAGTTTTTTGTGGTAGCTAAAGGGTGAACTTAAAAGCACTCAGACTGACCTTGGATCTGCACAACAACTTGTATTTTTCAAAACTGCCATGCAAAGACTTTCTTTCTTTTTTTCTTTTTTTTTTTATCTTACTTTGATTTCTAAATGAAACATTGAATGCAGTGTGACACCTGTTCTATCAGCTCAATCCGAAAGGCCACCCTGTGGACCAGCAGACTGAGGCCTTGAGGATTCTGATCATTTGTTGTCTAAAGTGCCTGAATTGCTGGGATTTTGTCAAGTGTATGAGCTCCCAGGCCAGGAGGGGATAAAATGCAATCTATGAAACAAGACCTCACTTCTTTCCTTGGATAGGAAAGTTCTTAAAGGTCCTATATCTTACACTTTCAATGTGTTTTACTTGAAGTGTTGATCCATAAGAAGATATATGTGTGGTATTAAGAACCAAAAACCATCTCAGTGTAGTTTTACATCTCTTCTCTCGGGCTTCTCTCTGCATCTCTAGTACCAACAGGTCAGTGAGCCAATCAGAAGAGAGGAGGCTCTGATCTTCTTGTTTGATTGGCTGACTGTTTTCTGAGTGATTGAATAAAAATACAGCAGATTTCAGGAAAGCACTCAGAGAAACCAAATCCTGCAAGGTTGGATGGTGTGTCGTGGTGGGGGCATAGTGGGGGGGGGGGGGGGGGGGGGGGGGGGGGGTTAGTGACTGTATACCTGTGACATCACAAAGTTCCTGACGGCTTGTTTTAAGGCTCAGTTTCTGAATACAGGCTGTGTGCATTCTTTCACTCCTGCTTTATGATCAATAAAGACATGGGAATTACCTCGAAACAATATGAGACCTTTAATCTGTTTTCCTATAAATATAAACCAACCTGGTGGAGCATCCCTTTAGTATTCCACTCTTCAGCACAGGACATAGTGTATTATTTCTTCACTATAGTTCTCATTAGCTGCCTCGCATCTTCGTCTTGTGAGGATGTATCTTCGTTGTTTAAGTCAGTTACAGACCGGCATGCAGAGGTTTAAGGGGAGAGGACGGTGCGTTTGTGTTTGTGCGTGACAGAGAGAGAGTTAAGGAAGAAAGATGCCTGTTGCAGCCATCAATATAAATTGAAAAGTCATGGATCACCTAATGAATTTGAAAAGTAATGATTCCACACATTGAGGTAATGCTACGCAGAATTAATTGGACAGCTTAGCGGTTGTATTTTAAGCTGCGTGTTCAAGAGGAAATATATTATTTTGACTGGCTGTAACTTGGCTGTAAATCCTCCGTGTGCTCAACACTTCCCCTCACAGTTAAGTGCTGTGCGAATCAGACTTAGTGAGCCATTCATCAGAGGGAGAATTTAGCAGGACTGCACTGCTACTGAAGCTCAACAGGTGTCTGCTGTAATATTCAGGCTGTAGTGTTTCTTTGACAGAACATGATTTGAGTTTGATGTTGTGCCCACACTGGAAAGAATTAATCTCATTAAGCTGACCAGTGTCACGATTTTATTGTCGCACCAACTCAACATTTGCCCTAAATGTCTGCTCTGGCTGAACACCAAGCTGATTATATTACTGAAGTGCAGGCAGTCTGCCCAGTGTGCGTGCTAATGTTTTCACTCAGCAGATCTGTGGACCATGCTTAGGTCACACTGCATGGGAATAGTCCACTTAGCAGCAAACACAAAGTAACTGCTCATTGTTTTGACCTCGAGGCATGGCATTACAATTTGGCTTGAATTTGCGTCCCCAAGGCCAAAGCAGCAGAATGATAGAGACAGAATGGGAGGCAGATCAGTGCACGGGGCTCTGGGGTAGGAAGTACAGTCTCTGCCGTGTGAGTGTGCAGCCTCATTCATCCAGTCTGGCTAATTTGCACCCCCTGGGAGCGATGTTGGAGTCTCTCACTGGCCCCCGGAGCACCAGCTGGACAAAATGCTGCTGATGATAGAGGTAACAGTTTCTATGGACTTTACAGGTCACAGTGAGAGCACGGGGAGGCCAGGCAGCTGCTCTCATTCTTATACTGTATATGCAGCTTTTCCTTTCTTACTTTCTAAATCAGCAAGAAGTCTCACTTATCTGCAGTGTAACACGTTCTGAGCTTTACTCACAGACATGCTCATACTGAACTGTAAAAGGACATTAAGTGGCATTTAGTGAACTAAAAGTCAACTGGAACCAAATGTAGACCGTCCCTCAGTTACCCCTAGGCAATGATGGCCTGTAATTGACCCAAACCATTTGCACAGCAGAGATAAGTGAGCTCTTCAGATGTAGTGTGAAAATGAAGGAAAATGGAACATATGAAACATATGGAGCATATGCTAAAACTCCTAATGATACTCTTTGGTCATTTTATGTTTTGTCTCACTAGGGGTCATGATAATTTGGTGAATCACAACCATTAGAGTCCAGTGAGAAACGACCAATTTATCCAAGCAATAGGTTATTTGTTGTTGTCTTTCAAAATGACCCATATTGGCTCTTGTTGTCAGGACAACATCTTTTTCAGTAGTAGCCAATCTGCCACCTCTAGACTTAAAGTTTTGTTACTTTAAGAAAACTAAACTTGCTTAGTTAAAGTTAGGGAATGGTCATGGTCATGGTATGAAATCACTGACACTGACCACTGGTCGGAGACACGATGTAAAATGTAGCTTCCTTTGTCAAAGTCACATGAATTGTGAACTGACACATCCAAAACAACCTCCTTCCTCTTCTGTTGCTATAACAACATCATGCTATACTTATGCATTCGCTTATCAAAGACCTCTCACCGTATCCCGACTAAGCTGGTGTCCATTTGTTTTTATATAAATACATTTTTCATAGGGATCCCTGGATTTGTTTTTTTTGCTAGCGGCATGGCTCTAGGTTATAGCAGTGTCCAGACTGAAATATTTCACCCACTGGATTTCTATTAATGTTTTTATAGACGTTTGTGGTTACATGAAGATGAATCCTGCTGATGCTGGTGATCCCCTGCATTTTCCTCTAAAGCCACTCTTCTCTAAAGTTAAATTTTGAGTCAGTCTGAGTGGATCTGAGTGAATTTTTGAGTGAATCCATCCAACCCATTAGACCAACTTGAAATTTGATACATTTATTCATGTTCCCCTCAGGATAAATTGTAATAACTCTTATGATCCCCTGACTTTTCATCAAGCATCAAGTTTTTGACCAAATATCTGCAAAACTAATAATATTCCCATCAGCCTCAGCTGTTATTTTCTGTGGCCAATAACTAAGTATGGCTGCAACTCACAATTATTTTCATGATCGATTAATAAGCTGGTTGTTGGGTCCATTAATTACCAGCTTCAACAGTGTGTGGCTGGTTTTGTTTTGACCTTGTGAGCCTGTATGTGTGTGTGTGTGTGTGTGTGTGTGTGTGTGTCATCATGGCAGAATGTGGTCCTGGAGACACCTGCTGTAGTAGGATCTAGCACAGAGGTGATTTTGTGTCAGAGATGTCTGTCTGTCTGTGGCCAGATTTTGTCACTGTGATAATGTCACAAAAAGATGCAGTCATGAAACTTTACAGGTTCTTAGTCGAGATCAAAATGAAGGTCAAGTTCGAGGATGAGTACTCATGCAGTAACATAGTGATGACTACTGAGGACTTGGAACGTCAGCATTTTGACTTTCAGGTGTTTCAAGATGTTCTGTGGTAATTTTTGTAGTTTTGTTTTTTTTTCAGAGAAATGTCAGAAAATAGTGAAAACTGCCCCGTATGAATTCCTACAGTTCAAGGTGACATCTTCATATACTTTGTTTTGCCTAGAGATTCAGTTTACTGTGGTATAGGACATAAAGCAGCATCCATATCCTGGTGTTTGAGGAACTGGGACCAGGAAAGTAAAGAAACGACTAAAATTATCACTCAGTTATCAAAGTAGTTCCCAGGTCAGTTGCTCGATGATGTAATACATTTTTTTGGATAATCAGTTGAGAAAACGTATGTGGATGAAATACACAGACAGAAACGTCTATTTTTAGTTAATCCAGTGAGTGAAATACCAGACAAATCAAAGTACTTCATCTCAGTGATGCAACCATCCTTTAAATCCAATCCTGCCACACAGTAATCCTGCTCCTTGATTTTCAACACTGCCCACAATGATTCATACAACCTCAGGAATCAAAGGGAGAACTACCAGAGTGAGACAGACCCTCTGACGGTACATACATTTATATCATCTCATGTCATATTACCCAACCCTACTCTGCTACTACCAGTGATACTGTACACTCTAAATACCAGAGTGATAATTAAAGCATATATATTTTTGAGGCTGATTGATATTTGGGAACTAAAAATCTGATAACAACATACCAGCCGATAGATACTCATTTTGTCGTGTTTTGTGTTTTTTGAGACTGAGCGAGACAGCTTGCAGTTACAGTCAGAGCTCTCAATGCCAGCACTGTTTCGAGATGACCTCACACAGACTTTGGCATTTCTGTGCTGCAGTTCCTTGCTACTTATCAGCCACCATCCGTATACACCGATATCGTTATTCCCTAGCTAAGCTGATATCTTTCCAGTTTATAGGTCTGGCTCTAGCATCAGGTCCTCCAACCTGAACAACCATATGGGTCCCGACCCATAGGAGTGAGTGGTGCACCTACTTTTGTCGCCATGGTTATGTGATTTGGGTTAAGATAATTACTTCAACGCTCGATGATCTTTGTTGTCATGGTTACAATAATAACAATGTGGTTAACTTTTCTGAACAGTCATGGGTAATACAAACAATATAAACAGCTAGTTTCACATGGGAATTGAACACCGCTCTCCCGTGTCACTTTCCTGTGTTTCGTTGACCCATCCATCCACCACAACCTCCTCCTGACGGGGACTTTGTCTCTCTTTATACCACGTCACCGCACTTTTCCCTTTGCTACTGTTATAATTACTACGGCTGCTAGACGTCACCTAACAACAAAACATAACTATGGGTGATAATAACCTGCTGCACAGATGACCTATGGGCTCGCTTTTTTTTTTTTTACAGGTGAACAATCTGCGCTCTAGTGATACTCCTGGGATCCAGTGCAGGTTTTGTTTCTACCTCCAAAAGAAAAAAAAAAACAAAAGGAAAATTCAAACACTGTTGTTACATTTGAAGATCGTTTTTCATATTAAAATAATCAAGACTGGCAATATATTATATGCTAGTGGCTGTTTCGGTAAAATAGTTTCAGTATCAGCGTAACCAGATACATCACCCCAACACTAAAAGCCCACTCAACACTGTAGAGATGAAATATTGCGTGAGCTGTGTATTACAGATGATTCTGACACAGTCAGTCAAATTACTCATCATATTCTGACGATACTGTGATTAAACAGCCATGACACTGTAATTGCTTACCTTCATTTGTGTAGCAGTGGCTGTGTCAGTGATGAAATATTAGTGAGGATGTCATCAATAATCCAAAGAACAACTAGTGGCTTCTACAAACCTGCTTTTTTAAATTATTGCATCAGTGCAGAAGTTTTAGGCACAGTCTCACTGTCCTCCACACTGAAGTGTGTGAAGTGTGTTTATCTCCCAGTGCTACAGTTTTGTGACTTTTAGATGGCATCTTCTTCACTCTGCTGATTCTTGCCTACGTTGGGTTTTACACTAATATCTGGCCTCAGAGAGCCGCGTTGGAGGCCCTCCAAAATTCATGACCGACAATCTCGCTTCATTCCTTTATCATCACTCACTGTCAGCAACAGGTCAGCAAAGATAACGACCGTTCATTTAAAAAGTACAATTCTGGCTATTGTACTGTATCTGTGATTGATTCTCTCTGCTGCGCTGGGTGTTTAAAAATCGTCTGTTTCACTTGCAAAGTCAGGAGAAATTAGAAAAGTGCAGGTGCAGTGGAGATGACTGTGGAGAATGTGAATCAATAGTGGACTATGAGGACCGCAACCTTTGACAACTTAATTATCACTGGCTGTACAGACTGCAAATTTGCTTTAATTTGCTTCACATTAGTGTTCTCACTAAAGTGGATGATGCATTGATTTTAGAAATATACATTTGAAGGTAAAAAAGCTGCCCCAAGGAGGATTCTTTTAACTTTTACCTAAATCTCTTCCCTCTTCTCTAACAACTTTCAGAGCATCATGGAAGTGAAAACCTCTGCAGTGACGTCCAGAATGAATACACTGTTTAGCAGCTCTCAACAGGTTTAGCAGGGATAGCAGCTCTTCAGGGTGATTTACAGACTGCTTTAACGGAGCTGCGGTCAGGGATGAATTACTGTATGACCACACTGGCCCATACTGAATGTTTAATAAAAAGCTACAACCCTACAGGTCAGTCTAACCCTATAACCCCTATAACCAGTTGATTTTTGTCATTTCCCTGTATAATTGTCCTCACTTAAAGGCTAAGCAGATGACACATGATGATGAGTGGTGGTATGATGCTTTTTGTTGGCTGTGCTTTAAACATCTGCCATTCTGATCACCTTCCAAAGCAACGTTTCCAGAGGTTTTTGCTTCACTGGCAACAGGTCCTGAGGATGGCACTAGGTCGCTGGTCCCCAGGGGATAGTTCTTAAATATATGACCCCTCTATGTCAAACTTTAACCTTGACCATGATAAGTATTCTCAAAATGAAAAAAAAAAACAAACAAATTTACATAATGCATACATGGCTTAAATGGTCACAGTTACTCGTGTCTCAACTCAATACGAAGTCCACGCTGGGGGACAGTTTCATTTTTGACTCGTAAAATTGAAAGTCTAAGTACCGCCAATAACTTACACTGGCGCATACTTTCTGGAGCTTGTCATTGTCATATTTTTTGCAAGTGAAATATGCAGACTATGAGCCTTTTCTTAACAGGACCTCATTATGACTTACTGCGTTCAGCTCTTCAGCAGTTCTTTGTGACAGTAGCTCAAAGCTACGTCTTCCCAGCACTTCCCTCTCCAGCTGATACTCTTAATGTGTGGAGCCGCTATGATTAATTGCCACTTTTACTACTTGTAAGACTGCGTATAGAATGAATGACCAACTTCTAATTTATGAGTTAGCGCGATCGTCTGTGTATAGTCATCATTCTCCATTAAACAGGGCTACAGTTTATGGGGGAATGTTACTTTTATTCCGTGAATTCTGGGACGTCCACTGCAGCAGTCCCAGTCATTATTTTTCAAATGGGTTATTATTTTTCTCTAAAAGCAGATCAGAAAATGATTTTAATTAGCACTGGTCTATCAGAGGCAGTCCAGGCTGAAAAGCCAGATAGTGCACTAAATGACAGTGCAGTTAATATTGAATTGAATTCTTTTAAATTTGGCTTTACATATGAGCTCACTGTCGGCCTCTTTACTCCCTTCTCACCACACATGATTCCTGTCATTGAATGGCTGCCCAGTGAATACTAATTCATCTACATATCATGCCAGACACTCAAAGTGTGCTCAAGAACATTTTCCAAACTCTGATAGGCAGCATGTTCGTATTCCACAGTGCATCATGTGTAATCTGTGTCAATAACTTTCCACTATAACTATATATTTTTATTTCATGACGTGCCAGTTTATTTCAAATAATTAATTTACTTAATTAGTCCTGAGCTTCCTAATAACAAACGCTATTATGCATTAACATTATTGTCCTACTGTATGTAAACCTGATTGCTTTTTCAAATAGCTGAGGGACAGTCATTGGCTCCCAGGATTTTGCAAGTCCAAAGCAAAAGCTCCGTGTAAGGTGCTGTATAATTTATAGACCTGCATGATACAGCTTAAATTAAAGTCTCTTTGTCATGAATTATACAAAGTCTTCTACCTCCTAAATTCAGTAATGACCGAGTGAAAGCTGGAGAGCAGCTTTAGGAGTGCTTTAGGATGACTGGGGATAAATGGATGAATGTTGCATAGATTTCAGCCTCTTGTCTGATCAGTTTCCCACCAGGCATGGCTTTTCTCCATAGTCAGTTATTTAGGCAGTTTTCTTTGCATACCTCATGTGTTTAATGAGCATGACATGGAGTTACTCTGTAATGATGTTTCAGGTGTAGAATGGCTCAGGCTGTTTACTTTGGAGCCCATGCCGCGGGTCCATGTGCACATTGCAGCTATGGTACGGATTGGGATATCAGGAGCTGGTATCAGTCATAACCTTTAAAATGCCTCTTCTCCTCTCTTTTTACAGCACTGTGATCTGTGCTTTCAACTCTCTGACAATTTAATGATGGAGAGAACGGTCTGGGGCTGATCTCCCACAACAGCTTTGCACAAGAGGAATCTGAGGTCTCAGCGTGGGAGGTGCAGAATCACCCCAAGTGACTACAGTAGCAATCTAAATTAAATTAACCAGGGAGGAGACAACACATTTGGTCATTATTTAGCTCGGGTTCTAGGAGATCATTACTCAAGGACAAGGTTTAGAAGTATCAAGGCAGAGGCAGACATAACTGTGTAAGGACAGGGCTGTAAAAAGGTTTTATGCCATGGGAAAGGGTTGATCGGCTCTATGGGTGGCAACTTTGGTCAGTAGGTTGGTCCACCATGTTGGTCCAGACTAAAATATCTTCTTATATCAAATAATGACTGGATTGTCAGGACATTTTGGTCCCCAGAGAAGAAGTCCCATTTACTTTCTGGCACCACCAGCAGGTTGATGTAGGCTATTCAAATTTCAGTATAGAATCTCCACAACTATGGAAGGGACTTCCATAAAATGTAGTACAAACATTCATAGTCCCCAGTGGATGTTTCCTGGTTGTATTTGCCATCCCCTGATTTTTCATCAGTTGTCGCCTAGTCAGATTTTTCACTTATCAAGTGAAATATCTTAATATCTGGGCTACTAGATGGATTGGGACCAAATCTGGAACAGATTGTTGGCTCTACTGTGATACATCATTTTGTGCTTTTTCTCATCCCCTAACTTTTCATCTCTCTGTTCAAGCATGTTTACATTGTTGATTCAGGAGGAAATGACTAGGTAACACTTTATTTATCCCAAAGGGAAATTAGAATGCTCCAGTAGCTTACATTCAAAATAAACAGATATCAAGTAAGAAGTAAGAAAGTAAGAAAATAGAATAGATAAAATATAATAATAATAATAATAATAATAATAATAATAATAATACGATAATAATAAAATAAATAAAGATAAAATGGAAATTTATTTAAATTGGAAATATAAACAGAAAAGGCATAGGCCTATGGTGTGTGTGTATGCTATATTTTTACAAGTACAGTATAAATGTAGGTTGGATTGTCAGTAGTAGCAGTAAAGTGCCTGTGCAGTGTCACACAGTACAGCATTTAGCAAGTGCAGTATTACTGGATGGGTAAACGTGGAAACTGGTAGATATTCATGTTCCTCGCATTAATGACGTTGGTGTTATCTTGAATTTTCCATCATCTGGTCAAAAATCTGAACTTGTAGAATACTTGACCAAAATTAATGAGATCTGCCTCACCCAGACCTGAACGCATTTTGCGTAGAAGGTAAGCATTTTGACATCAAATACGCTGGTAAGATTTGTCGCTGTAAAAAAAAAAGCTGGTGACGCCTTTAAGTTAAATTGTGCACGTACAGTAGTCAAGTCTAACAGCAAGGGGTCAGCAGCGTCTAAGCCGCTTAACAAGAGAAGAAGAGTTCGACCAATCACAGCGCCGGGTTCAGTCCCCCCCAAACCGTCAAGCGGGGACAACTGACAAATGTCACTCATTTCAACACAGCAACAGAAACAGGTGTTACAGCTCCTCAGGTGATGGCGATGCTTAAACTCCTCTGCAAAGGTAAACGGGCTGCGGTGGATGTGGAAAGTTGACATTGTGAATTGAGTTAAGTTAAGGCAGACCTGCCAAACGTGTCAAACTATTTAACGTTGGTAACGTTAGCCTGACGTTACGTAATTTACAAGCTAGCTAGCTAAAAAGCATTTAAACTGACAAAGTTAAACTTAAGTTCCAGGACTAAAGTTCCAAAACTTGGGGTGAACATTTATAAAACTTCACCCTGCAAGTTTAAAACCAGGGTTCAGCCTCCTGTGAACTGAAGTCACATTGTTCACACATGGCCACAAACACTATACCCAAATGTAAATATGTCTTTTCATTAGAGTTCTTCTCAAGAATATATGATTGTATTGTTTTCTTCACAGCTGATTCATATGTTGAATAACTTGATGATATGTTGATGAGTAGGGAAAAAAGTGCAAGTGCAAAGTGGAGTGGTATGTAAGCATACAAACAAAGCTTTACACTATTATGATGCTCAAAATATTTTCCCAAGGCAGGCAGGTCTGCTCACCTGTATGTTGACATTAGCAAAGCATCAGTGTGCCTAAATACAATCTCACAGAGCGGCTACTGTGGATTGTTCGATCAGAATCTGTTGGTGTTATGGAAAAGGAGGAGACGTGGTTTAGAGTTTAAACTGTCTCTTGCTATGAACTTGGTGTTGATATCAAAGTCAGATTTCTTGTTGAGACAGCAGCTGTGCCCCATGGAGCTCATGATGAGAATCCAGTTTTTGAGTTGTCCTCCGTCAAAGGGACACCTACTGGAAAGTCCAGTATGTGTCCAGTTCTTGTGCAACTGGCTTTCGTCCAGCTCCCCAGCTTAACGCCCTCCCTAACGAATTACAACTGACCTTTTATAGCTGCAGCATCTGCTGGGCACTCACTGCTGTGACCTCTCTTTCATCTCTGAACTCCTTCCCTCCCACTGTTTCATCAGCTTTTTCTATTCCCCCCCCCCCGCCTCGGGCTTCCGGCTCTATGCCTCTTGCCTCATCTGATATGCTGACGGCAGAGTCAAAGACGGATGGTAAACAGTGTTGACTAGGTGTGAGAAACAAGCTGGCTTCCTGCTAATTTGATCGTTAACGTGAGGCGCGCTGCATTGTTCCCTCTGTGACTTCTCCGTCCTGTGTTTCTCCTTCACCAAAGTGGCATTGCAGCTACTGTAATGAGCCCACGGTGCTCAGTTGAGAGAACCTTGTTGTAATGATGTTGACAACAGCTGTCCTGATCAGATATTGATGATTGAATTGTGTCGAGAACCCCCGTGTTGGTTTGTGATTGCGATGCTTCCCCTTATCCAATTAGACTGGGTGAAAATTAATATTTTTCTCAGCATCTCATTTAGAAGAGAGTCAACCTCTTGCAATTATAGCGATGTATCTGACAGTAAAATCCATTAGCTTAATGAATTGATCGCCAAGGAGAGGGACATGTTAATTCAGTGAGCACACTCTTTGGAGTAGTGTGCTTTACCCTCAGCAAGACTTTTCCTGCTTTCCTTCCTGTGCTGCTGGGTGACAGACGCACTGAGGGACAAGGAGAAAGTGCTGCTGTCTAGTAAAGGATTGAAAGATTATTCTGGTTTATTATAACTTAATGCTTATGTTTTTCTTTTCAATGTTTTAACCATTAATCCAGCAACGTTGATGAAAATAACTTTTTTGGTAGAGAAAACAAAAGCACATAATAAAATTATGCCAAAGCTGCCTATACTGCAAACATCCGTCACAGATTTGACAGGTGTGTTCACCCTCGGTCTCGTCTCTAATTGAAGTGGTTTAAATCCTCCAGGCTGCAGAACAGTAACAAGCCACCTAATATTTGCTACTGTGTCTTAGTGCTGTCGCTTTTTCACCTGAACATGAACTGCTGCTCAAACATGGGAAAAGTTAAAATATATCTGTATTTTTTAAAATAAAATTAGTTAGTACACTCACATGTAGACAGTATAATGTGGACTGTGGGACGAAGTGCTAACCAGTACCGTGCAGCCCTGACAGGGTTGTGTTGTCCCAAATCAAACACAGCCATTGTGCAGTCATTTGAAAATGAACATTTTATTTTCCTGTGTGTGCTCCCTGTGTCATGGGGCAACGTGTCCTCACTCGTCTGCCGCCGTTTTCACAAGTGTTTGAAAATGTTTGGCCCCTTCCGATCCGCTACACAGCCAAGATGGTGACCGTTGAGGGTGGGAAGTGTCCATTGTTTCACACTGAACTTTTTGAGCGCACCATCCATGTACGGCACGTTACCAATCTTGTCGATGTGAATGCACTTATGCATTCAAAACAGCAAGAGTGAGTGTGGAAGTACATGAATTGAGACAAAGCCACAGTAAGCACAGCAGGACTTGCACTCCAATGAACCGTCTCTCACCCACTGTATGGAGAAAAGTAGCAGGTCGAGCTGAAGGAATAATCATGACACCAAACCATCTGAGAAGTGAGGTGTGGAAGCATTGTGGGATCAATGCCATAGATTGAAAAATTGTGGAGAAAAGTAAAGCTGTTTGTGTCATAGTAAGATCAGCTTGTCACTCAAATGCAGCAGCGGAGGTAATGCAAATGAACAGAACGACCTACAGCGTAGTTTAGGATTAAACTGCATTGATTGCGTTCAAATTTGTTTGTCCTTATTTTGAAAAGGTGCCAGCCCCACAGAGTCAGAGAGGACAATTTGTCAAACAAGCTAAATTATTTATTTGTCTATTTGTACAACAAATGACTTTGAAGGTGGTGAAGTTCTGTTCTGCATGTCCCTGTCAGACTCAACAATGAGATACTTATTTAAGGTACATCAGCAGTACAAGGTCAGTCAGTCGTCCTCCACTAAGCTGTTTGTTCTTCGTATGCTGCGTTGCTGTTACGGAGGGATCTAACATGAGTGAAAAATATAATCTGATCCATTTGAGATGTTCTTTGGAGGAGGTTTAGGGGAGATAAAAGGCCTAATATAAAGTGTAATTTTTATTTTGGTTGTTTAACTGCCATCCATATCTCCAGCAGCAGCAGTGTCACAATGTCGACATGTTCTCAGAGTTGCAGCGATCAGATTTAGTTTGGTAAATATAATATACAGAACAGGAGCTCAAAATGGCCAAAACCACAGAAATAAATACTTCGTTAATTCTGTAGTGATGTGCCCTCTCCCCTGCTTCTTAATTATTCTTCTCTACAGCTGTGCACTCTGCAGTAACGCTAAAATAAACTGAATTCACATGCAGACAAAAGTTAGGGTCAGTGGTTATATCCTCACAATGAATACGAATAAATGCTTCCTGGCCTCCAGCATAATGACGCATTATTGTGACATACTAGGGAAATAAACACACAAATTGTTCATTTGTGCTCTTTATCTGTTTATTCCACATTGCAGAGTCGTGGCAATTTGGTCTGAAACTGAGGCAAAAATGCAAACTTAACAATGGAGGAACTCACAATGAATCCTTCCTCTAGCTGCAGAAAATAAAATCTGGGATAGGAGTTGTTTTTGTTTTTTTTTGGGCTTTTGCTGATGCATCTCCTCATGCTGTTGCCACCAATGCTTCTGCTCCTTAACTGAATTTAGGGTGATTAATCATTCATTTCCAGCATCTGTGCACCCTTGCTAAAACAGGCGGTGGGCCCAACACTGGCACAAGCCGACAGAGCTCTGAAAGCCGCTCATTTATGTTGTTTGTCCTGTAGCGTATGAACAGGAAACGCTGCTGCTCTTGACTGATTACAAGACTGAGGAGGAGAGCGGTGTCACTGATTTATTTATATTTCACTTCTTCCTCTGCAATTTGTCTGCACACACTTGGGCCCCTGACATGTTTTATCCTTGTCTTGTCAGTCTGGCTGTGGCCTCTGGGCGGCTGGATGCCAGAGAGCAGAGGGGCAGCAGCTCAGAGGCAGAGGACGTCCCGCTATAAGGTCATGCCATGTCCTGGAAAGGTGATGCGTAATAATGAAGATGAAAAGAAAGTGTTGAAATCATCCTGTTGTTATGAATAATATAGAGTGATTCAGTTCAGTAAATCGTACAAAACCAACATGCTTTTGGGGTTATCCTGCAGTGTGTCAGAGAAAATAATATTCATAGTAGAGCCTGTACTATGAGGTGCAAGTGCTCCACTTACAGTGTATGGTATATATCATACCCTAACCCTAACCACTAGGCCTCCAGGATGCTTTTAAATGATCTCACTCAGTAACCCTAACCCAAACTTCTAAACTGAAGGGATCTTTAAACATTTACCAAAATCAAAACACTCAAACATGTATATGGTTTATGGCCTCAAAAATCCATTGTCTTATATTTATATATAGATATATATTATTAAATGACTTTTAAACTTTAAAGTCTTCTGTTTCATGCATTCTCCTAAGACTATTCTGTCATATTCCTCATATGTATTATTTGCTGTACCTGCAGCTCCAGGCAGAAAACAGTGTGTTGTGAAGTGGCTCCAACACACAGAACTCATCATTTATTTGCAAAGCATCAAGAGATGACACAGGAAGTATAGAGAGTACCTTACAGCTTACAGCATCCAATATACGTAACAGCACTAAATGACAGAGGCTTTTACTTATGTACTTAATAGAGATGATCCGATACCACTTTTTCCTCACTGATATTGATTCAGATACCTGAAGTTGTGCATTGGCTAACTAATACAGAGTACTGATCCAATACCAATGTGATTTAACCCCCCCCCCCCCCCAAAAAAAAAAAAAAAAACAAAAACAGAAAAAAAACAGCTGTACTGCTAACCTTGCATGGATGCGATTGCCTTCATTGTTTTATGGGAAATGCTGTTTAAATAATTTGCTTGTAGTAATCAAGTCGTCCTTTTACATTGTTAATGTAGGATCTTTTTATACCTGACAACAAATGGAAAAAGAATTTAAAACTATTGTAGCAGTACTGTAGCTGTCACATGCTGTCACATTACTTATTTCTCAGATCGTCTCACCTTGAGCATGTGTGTATCTCACTCACTGACTCAAGTCGAAATGATTGGCTGAGTAGCATCATGTGACCAGTGCTGTGAAGGCAACGTTAAAACAGATGACTTTGTCAAAATGTTCTAATTCTCAATAATTTATAGGTTACAGTTCCGGGTCTGGATAGGACAGCATCTGGGTCTGGACCCCTGTTAGTGACCTTGGCCAACGGCTAACGTTGCGCTATTTATCGGATTGGTGCATAAAATCTCATACTCGCAGATTGCCAATCCAGTATTTAGGTAATTTTGGAGGAATTTTTGATACTATTATAAGAATGGGATCAACTCTAGTACTTATTTGGTGCGTCCAAAAACAGGAGTCTAGTGAAAATAATTGTGTAGCTGGCAAGAATCTGAAATAAGTGATCATTGGAATGCAAAAGTGGACAAACCTGAATAAAACTTAGCATTAGCTTTAAAAGTTCCTTTTTTTTTTTTCAGTTGTACCTCAATTTCTGGGGAAGAGAATTCAAACAGGTTGGAGAGGATTTGCTGTCAGTATACCCACATGACCTCAGCTCTCATCTGTCCTGCTGCTCCTAATGAAGACGTGGCTGAGTAAATGAGGATGAGTTGAGCCTGACTGCTTCCAAATATGAAATGTGAACCCCTAATGGAAGCCAGGCTGAATTAGTAATAGAAAGAGAAGACAGAAAGAATTGGCTCAGATGTGCCTGTGGAAAGGGAAATAAAAGCTTTTTGCAGCTTTCTCTCCCATATTCTCCCAACATGCAGCACCGGCTTCACTCATATATTTTAATGAATTTCCAGGAAAAACTCTGTCAGCGTGATCTGTTGTTGTTATTTATTTATTGTTGTCAAATATAATTTTGGTTTCGTGACTGAAGTTTTAGTGAGATGTTGAGATGATATTAAATGGTTTTTCTGACTCATTGCTTGCAGAAGCTGCTCAGCGTCTGTCACTAACTCAGATGCTTGACGTGATGAAATATTGATTAACAGCGATGAAAGTATGAAATGAGATTATTGTTTACTTGCTTTATTATATCTTGGTTGGTTTGTTTGTGCTCCCTGTAGACTCACAAAGTAAGGCTGCATTATGGTGACAAACAAAAATCCAATGTATTATTTGTGTAAATAGTGAATATGTGGACATCACTTTAATGTAAATTTCTTTTTCAGTCCTTATTCAGTTAGTGAATGTGGTCCAGTGTGCGTCAGCCTTTCAGTTTGTAGGCCAGGCATTCAAAACAGTATCAGAACACGTCACATCTCAGGCTTTCTGAAGCATGTTCTGTTGAACTGTATTATTGCGTGTTCAGTTCTTGGTGCATCCAGGTCAATAACCATGTCTGAATTTGTCTCTTTCTCCAGATGAAGTCAACAGAGGTGGACCAAGGGCTTTTCACAGACAGCTACTGCAAAGTGTGCAGCGCTCAGCTCATCTCCGAGTCCCAGAGGGTCGCCCATTATGAGGTGAAGACTGCCGTTCACATTACCTTACATGACTCTGATACACTGTACTCTTGTGGAGTTAATGAAAGGCCTAGGGTCACGCTGCCTTGGCTCCCAGAGACACGATCTATACACCTGTGCCCTGCACCTTACATAAATACATCACACACCGGGAGTTTACCCTATCATTTTTTCATTTTACCCCACTGGAGAACTACCCTGGAAATGAAGCAATAACAACAGCAGAAATTGAACTTTGGTTGTATTTGCTGCTCTTGCTTCAAGTGGTGTTCATGCATATTTTCTATAACTAGCTATTAAAGGTGGCATGTATAGCATTTTAACCCCAACACATCATCTGACTCACTGATATAATTGCAGTAAATAAGCTACAAAAGCTACACTGCATATACATTCTGTTGCACCCTGCTGTCACTTCTCTCACTTTGTCTTGCAAAATGTGGAATTGTGTAAACACATGCCGCAAACATGGCGGCTATTCCAGCAGAGTGAGCGGCCAATAGTAATGTAAAAAAACCCCACCGAGATCAGTTTTAATTTCACAAGAATAATCACGTCCATGCACAGAAAGCCTCTCATGTCATATTACATGTGTGTTTTGTGGCTATTTGCTGTGTTACCAGGAGTTAGATGGAGGGTTAATATCAGTTTTGTTTCTGAGCGTTCAGTGGATAGGCAGGTATGTTAGCTTGGCACAAGGGTTTGAGTTGTGGGGAGGGGGTTAGCCTCTTCCAGAGAGGAGAAATGCAATGGTTTGTATTTTCACATTGTGTCCTCTTAGCTGCTAGCAAGCTGCTGTTAAGTTTACATTCAAAAATTACCTGGCTTAGTTCTGAGTCGGAAGGTGTGTGTGAAGCCCACAGGTGAGAGGACAGGACTTGTGGACTGTTGTTTGCAGTCACTGGGGCTAAGCTAGCTAGCATCTTTAATAATACGCTTTGGTGCGTTTCCTTCATTGCACGTATGATTAGCTAGCGACTACCGTTTTAATTGCATTCATCTGTTTCATACCCTGAACAAGATGTGAAGCTGAGCTTATTAGCACTGATTCTCTCCAGATTGTTGAGTGAACTTTATCAGCATTACACAAACAGTGTTAGGAATCTGCCTTGATGAGCCGAGCCACAACAAGACACACATGACAACATTCAATGCAAAATGTGTCATGATGAAACATGAGATCATTTTAAAGGTTTTGGTGCATGTATTGATGCTGCCTGGGTGCAGTCACTGTCATAAAGGTTTAGGTCATGGAACAAATGTCTCTGTGCTGTAAACTCACTAATACCTCTGGCAGTTTATGGAGAAAATTTTTAGTTCAGTCAGGCCAGCTACTTCATTCATGCTCAACAATCACTGGTTCATTCATCAGCTGTTTGGACACTGTTAGGGTCCAACCATGTTTATTCAGGTGTTGAATGCAGCCACTATAGTTTACTATAACTCTGCTGATATGCAAATGCGAACGCCATTGGCTCCACCACGCCAACTCCTCCTTATGTGCTAATTGTTTGGTATTTAGATTTAATGTTCATATTTTGTCTGTTCAGAGGGGTGATTACTTCTCCCAGCAGAATCCCTGCTGTTTAGCATAGGCCTATTTTCAAACCTATAATTTGTTTGCTCTGGTTCACATCAGTGGATGAGTAGCATCACTGAAATCCATGTGCGATTATACACTCTTCTCATTGGTTAGATGTGTCTAGAGCAGAGTGAGTAAGTAGACACAGGAAGAAGGTTTTATCTGCCCAGATATCACGAAGGCTATACTTTTCTTATATCAGCTGTTGGTTTTGCTCACCCACATGCTCATGTGTAATAAGCACCTGGTTATGTAAGCGGTTTAGCTCAAACTACAAATGCCTTAGTTTGACCAGATTTAAATCGCACCTTTTTCTCATCACAGACAGCTTGCTCGAGAATTTGTTTGCGACCGGACTGAGAGCAATTCTTCGAAAGGGTCTCATTTTGAAAACATCCTTAGAGAACGGTCTCAAACAAAAACCAGCAGCACAACCTTTTGTTATAAATGGTCAACTTTACGCCCAAATATTCAGCACACCTTCGTATACACACCTCTGATTTAGCTTGAGACACAATAGCCACACTAGCGAGCTGATCAGCCGCCTCAAGGACAGTGTGAATGAAGCAGCCAGTTTCCTTTTGTCTGTCTGAGGCTTGTCAGGTAGTGGACTTTTCTCTCTGCTGCCTCTCACTCACTGTCACTTTGAGTTATAAGTCTGACTGCGGGCTGGCTGCTGGTGGACATCTGCAGTAACAAGAGTTGAAAGGACTCATATGAACACTGTGGTCCACTCTCAAGTATTACCAAAGGGCAGCTGATTGTTGTTCCCTCATAGACTGGAGGGAAATGATTTGAGACCTTGAGTTTAGCATTTTTATTGATTCTGTGTTGTTGTTCCTGGTGGAGACCAGGGAGCTGCTGAGGTGAAATCTCATCAAGGAGAAATAAAGTTTTATTAATTCTATTTGACAGTGTCACTTTGTTTGAAGTTTGCATTAGTTTGTCTTTGAGTCAACTTTTCTTCTGCAACTCTTAACAAGTCAAACTCTATTTCCTGCAGGGCGTTGTGCACACTGTGCTGCAGTAGAGCGCTATTTAAAGTAGTTGTAACTGTCCATGGGTAACAGGAGAACTGCTTTGTTCTTCAGGGCGTTGCAGGAGCCAGGAAGTGGCTGTACCAATCCAAATCAAATATTCATTTTGTTATTGTGTGGTGAATGCTGAATACAGCACTTGGCCTGTTGCCTCCTGGAGATGGGGCGTATTTAGATTCTCTTTTAGCACAGTTAGGGTCTAATGCATCATGACATGTTTGGGTCATAGTGACGACAGCAAGAACAAAAAAACAGAAGGGAAAAAAAGTGTGTGCTAACTTAAGAGGAGGTTGCTTAGCAGTTAAGAAGATGAGTTGTTTCAGTTTTGTTTGCAGATATTTGTCTGTAATCATTCCTTTTGTACTGAAGATTCACTCTTTAAAGCAGTGACAACAAAATCAGAGTGCTTTGTTCAATATTGAGGCTGTGATATAAATTATGTCTTTGGACAAAAAAAAAAAAGAGTATTTTTTCAGTGATTACTAAATAGGATGCCTGAGCTGAATGACATCCAGTGGTTAGAATTTGAACAGTTATAATAAACGTACAGATTGTCCCTGACTTGCAGCTCAGGGTTCAGCACAAAATGAGAACTTCTTCCATCAAAATCTTCTTCCATCAGAATTGTTTGGAATAAATCAGAATAATGATGATGGGCAGTGATAGGCACTGTGGCTGAACAGACGGAAAAGACTCAAAAGAGACTATACAGATAATAATAGCCTCAGATTGCTTTAGATGAATTGCTTGCTGGAAGTTTAATAGCATTTGAAACTTTGAAACTTTGAAACGATGTAATCAGATGGGACTGCATGCAATAACTGCACACAATCCCATTAGACGTAGCAGTTGGCCAGGTGTGGTGAGGTGCACTGTTATCCTCATTTCACTCACTCAGATCTTGTGGAATAATGTCGAATATGCACAGCACTGATATTTGGCTCTAACTGTGTCACTCCCCACAAGGAAGCAGCACAGCAGGGAGTGGGAAGTGATGATAATAACTTGAGAACAGTTATGAGCAGTTTTTGTCTTTAAATAAATTTGATAGAGATGTCCCGTGTCCTCAGGATCAGGGCTGATCCAGGCACATTTTAAAGGACAGGTATCTGCTAAAATAAACCTGATCAAAGTCTGTTCCTGTCTTTACTGTCCTTGACTCCACCTCAGCCTGCTCTTTCAAAGCTGTTCTCCTTTATAGCTCCGCAGCATTTCACTACATACACAAGTGAAAATTAGACTTTGTGAATACAAAAAGTATAGGCAGTGGTGCAAGTTAATTCTGACACATAGGTTTGCAAAAATGCACGCACTTTTGAACCAGGAGCTTCAATATTTGGATTGAGTAGCTTGTCAAAATAAGGTGTGTTAAATTGAGTAGTCCACAGCTGACATTCCAGGTACATACTTCATCAATATTCAGGTAAATGTAAGTATCAGATCAGACTTAGAATTAGCAAGTAACCAACATTAAAGAACTTAGTACGAGATGGGCCTCAAAACCAAGATATCCTAATCAAGGTTCCACACTAACTTTTTCACTGGTTGCACTGGTGCAACCAACTTTCTTAGTTCCACAAGAGTAGGTCTTTTTTTTAAATATAGCCTATTTCTTCATGAAGGAGGCTCTGAGGCTTCCTCTTCTTTAATTATGTTAAACAAAAATGTAAAATTATATAACTATATTTTTGTAATGAGGTACAAAATTACATTCCTTTTTGTAAAAGCATACTAACCTAAAAACCTGTTAATGAATCATGAGGAAGTTGCAGAGTGACAGAGACACAGAGCATCAAGATAACCAATAGTACTCACTCACACACCTTCCTGCATGCACATGGCCCGAGAGGAGCAGCAGAATGGGAATAAATCACAATAACAGATTCAAGGATATTTCTCACTTTGCCTGATAGTCTGAAGAACTCTCTGTTTCTCTTTCGTGTCTGTCCATGCGCTGTCAACATATTATTGTGCGGGGACCTTAAAGTTACCACGGAGCAAAATGACTTTTACATCAAATTGTGCTATTTGTGCAGTTATAGAGACTGTGTATGCTACTCATATGCTGTTAGGTTTACTGTGAGACTTGAAAAATACTAGTGTGATATGACTATTTGATATTGAAGGACATGGAGCTCAGCTTCGGCGGGCCCCGGCCCAATTTAACCCCTGGCGCTGTTATAGGCAGAGTTTAATTTGACCATTTCGTTCTCCCCCTTTAAAGAAGTGGGGAGGGACTCAGACTTTGGGGTGATGCACCGGCTCCGGCAGGTTTTGTGCTTAAATTGCTGGAGTTTAACCTTAAATTGCATTGAATTGGTAACAAGTTTAGAGTTGTCTGCAATGAACGGGCCGCATTGCTTACTACGCACACAATGTAGCATTGCCCTCATACCTCAAGCACGGGTGCTGAGCTAGCTCAGTGTCTCTGTCTGTCAGCACCTATATTCTGATGAAAGGTCAAGTAGTCAGACAGACTGATCCAGTGAAGGAAAAAAAAAAAAATACTTTCAACTATAATGCAGTACATGCAGGGCACCAAATCCGCCTGCAGTCTATAGACTATTTTGGTTGCAGTCTGGAGCCGTGGTAATGGTCGGATGATGTGCTCTATGGCTTGTGTTTGAAGCATACTGAGGCATGTAGGATAAGACTAAAAATAATATGTGATCAGAAACATTGCATCAGCGTGCACTTGGCACTTAAAGGAACAACAGGGTCTTGCAAGACATCTGTTAATATCACTGTGTAAAGATGCATGGATTGTGATGGCTACTTACTAAAACACTTTTGGTTTCAATGGCCAAAAGTAGAAAAGTGTAGTACTGACCTGATTTACCTCTGTATATATGAGATATTCTTTGAGTAGAATAAGGATTAGAATAATGTATTTATTTCTTTAAACAATGGAGCGGTTTTGAAACCTAAAAATTCATTCCATGTCTCCATACTCCCCCTCCCCTCATTCAGCTGAAACATCTTGACAGACCGCTTGTCTAACTTACACTAATATGGTGATCTCTGATCTAGTCAGTGTCCCTTTGAATTTTCATACACTGCTTTTAATCAAACTTTAAACTCTAAAGTTGCAGTCCTTGTGTGACAGCAGAGACCGGAGATGTAATTGATCTTTAAACCTTCTTTTTAAACACATCAAAGCCAGCACTCCTCTGTGGAGAGGATCAGAGTGGTCTCTGGTTCACAGTTCAAAGACTCGTGTGGCTCATGTTAATTTATGCATCCGTCTCTTTGCATGTGTTCTGGATTGACTGTGGGCCGCAGCCTCTCTTGACAGGCTGCCCTGCTACCAGCGCTGCAGGAGAGCTTTATTTAAACCACTGCCTGTTACTTCACAGAGAAAATGGAATGGGGAGTGACCTGGGAGTAGTCATTAACCAAGGTGCAGGAGTTGTAATGTAACTGCACTGGTAGCATACTAATGTTGAGGAACCATTTTCAAACAGATATCGCAGCTCATGAAGGCAAATAAATGTGCACTGTCCGTCGGCTGATGATCATTATCGGCTGTTTTTCATTAAAAATATGTGATTGGTAGATCGGAATTAATACTTCTAGTCACCGATCCCCTCAAAACCGATCACCTGTGGTTAATACTCTGGCGTCTGCTGCTGAGAGAGGCGCTGTGTGCTGTAGTCCCTCCTCCCACCTTCTTGAATTTGCCGGTGCGTGACAGGCCACTAAAACAAAACATGTCAGCTGTGTGGATATAATGTCCGCCATCTGTAATGATGTCAAAAATGATCGGTATCGGCCGTGGATCGGCCCATCTCACTCATAGATGATTGGTATTGGTATCAGTGATTGCAGCATCCCTACAACTGATTATCGCCAAATAATGAATTGCTCAGTTTACTCATTTCAGACGTGATTATCATTATAACATTTGGCAAGTATGTCCCGTTTTAAAGTTTTTCTCTAATAAAGTCAAGAAATGCAGCCTTCCACAGCCGGATCACACTTTGCAATCTTCAGGATTACAAAATCCACAGCTGAATCTATTGCATTCTTTTTATATTATTATTTATGTCCACCCATCCATCTATTTTCTGCTGCTTACCCAGGGTTGAGTCATAGTGGCAGCAGGTTAAGCAAGGCAGCCCAGACGTCCATTTTCCAGCTCCTCCTTTGGGATACCGATGCATTCCTATGCCAGATAAGATATGTAATCTCTCTGGCGTGTTCGGGGTCTCCTCCGGGGGCACCCTCATGGAGCCAGACCTCGGAGGGGAGCTTGCTGATGAGTGTCTGGGCCCACAAAGAGCCCTGTGGGCTCCCTCGCTGCAGGGGTTGAAAATCTTTGAAAATGTTTACACATTATATATGTATATTATATGATAAAAGTTGAAAACAGCTGCCTGTTGCCTCTTTAAATGTAAGCTCTGTATAAGTTAAGTTAGATTTAAATGGTATGGAATCTGTTGACTGCAGCAGGTCGCTGGGAATGTGCACAATCCAGACACAACTTGGAGGCTGAGTGAACATAATTTATTTAAATGCAATCAGCAGTTTTTGAGCCATGGCACAACCAAAATGAAATATATTTGTGTCCAGTTCTTTCAGTGTGATTCATTTAAAAGAGTGGGAGCCTATAAATTGTGTATTTCAGGAGCATACATGATACATGCCACAGTGGACTAACTTTAGCACATTTCCATCCATCCACAGTACTGTGTGTTTCAGCCATTTCAGCCAGAATAGTTTCATTTCCCTCATCCGCTGACAATTCCTGTCAGCTGGTATTTTTCAGCTTGAGGGAGACTCTTTGCAAAACACCAAAATACTAATACAAAAGCTGCAGCATGTTTGACTTTTCCTGTGTTTGTTTTACTCGTACCAGGTTCACATTTTGTATTTTCACTACATTAACTCATGATGATTCTTATAATACAGAGCATAATCATTTTCTCGGGGACTCTGGAGAAGCAGCAGCCACAGTGACTAATAGCAGTATTCGGCTGCATGGGGTTCAGTGTTTGGTTGACTTGTGCTGTACTGACTGCTGTGCTCTTTGTCCACTTCATGTCTTCACTAATTGGTTTCCATTATCTCGCTCTGCAAAGTGAATTTGCATATCACTGTTTTATATGCTATTTTGTTTGTGCTGCCGACCGTACTACAATTGTCTCGGCCGGTTTGCAAGAGGAGTAGATGGGTTTGGGAGTTCAACAGATATACAGTGTAACCTTAAAGTACATCATCAAATATAATAACTCTTAGTACATGACTCACACTGTTATCCTGCTGTGGCTTGAAAGCTTTGTTAGTAGTAGTAGTTCTGCTTCACAAAATTATATCAGTTTTTTTTCTTTCATTTTTTCCTAACTACTGGACCATCTCACTTCTTTGGCTCTCTGAAAATATGCGAATGAAACAGTGTGGGAAGACAAAATCACTTTTTGGTAGAACTGCACGTAACTCATCGACAGTGCAATGTGATCTGAGGCTGAAAGAAGCCATTACTTCATTTTAACAGGTAAAAAGCTTGGGAACCACTGTTTTGTAGCATGTGACTACACACTCGGGCCATGTGGAGAGTTTTTTTTCTGGAGTCAGGGTCAGAAAGTTTGGTATATTAGTGAAAGCTGATGTGGATACCGATCATCTATGCCCATGCTTCTTGTGACAGAAGGGATCTTGTTGTCATGAACCTGTCTTATTATGTTGTCCAAGAAGGAAAAAGCCCCCAAGTATTATTTTCTACTGTTTAAATATGATGCTTCTACGCCTACTTCCTCTCCCCTGTATGTGAGCCACTGCCTCACACTGCACCTATATGGCTTGTTTGCTGCAGTTCAATCAGGCTGTTGAATATGAATGAAGCTTTATATGCGTGGAGGAGACCACAGGGCCTAATAACTGCACTTGGCTATATATCATCTGCCCTCAAGGATGCCTGCATGACTGTCCCATCCCAGTTTTCCCCCAGTTTCTAACACTTGTACATTGCAGACACTTGCTGTCAGACTGCTGTGTCATTCAGGGTCAAATCATGTGGTTGCCGTCTGGTAATGTCCGTCATATTCATTCTTTCATCCTAAGTGAAAAACTATGGGTAATAAATCCACACTGGAGATTTTAACACATGCAGATACAGACAGTAATAGTATTAGTGGTTGAGTTAAACATAGGTGTGTGGAGGTGAAGACGCAGTTCACTGGAGTGTAAGCTGGCGAAAGGGAAAATTGAAATGGCGAAGGAGGAGCTGTGGTGAGAGTGAAAATGGAAATGGCAGAGATTTTTAAAATGTATTCATTTGTGACCATGACATTTATGATGTTGGGAGTAGGGTTGTCACGATACTAGGATTTCAAACTCGTTACCGATACCCAGGAAGATACTCGATACTCGATACCATTTTCAATACCAGGGGGAGAAAAAATGACAAAGAATTAAGATGCATAAAAAAAATTTAAATAAAGATAAGAACAATAGACAACACAATAACATCAATGACAACACTATTTTTAGGTTGTCTGAGGTTGTGCAAAAAAGACAAAAAAAACAGTAAACCTACTGTAAGGTGTGTATATATATATACATATATATATATGACATGCAAATATATTCAGCTACAGCCCTGTTTATGTTCTGTCAGTTTTTCTCAGCTTCAATCTGGGACTTTAAGAGAAAAATAACACTTTTCAGACACATTGTGTTATCCTGTTAAATTAACACTGTCTATTAACGTTACAGACGGGCAGGACTGACAACATTTTAACTACGATAACAGTGACTTACATTTAGATCAGAAACATAATGAAACATAATGAAATTAAGCATTTCACATAATGAAATGAAATATCTACAATATTCTAAAATACTTGATTACTGATACTAATCAGGAATGTATAATTTGTGATTGTACAGAAGCAAGTGGATCAATGAATAGGACTTTGCATTGATTCTGCAGAACTTGCATTACAGTTTTCATTTTAAAAAGATTTTTTATTTAGTTTCGTCACAGTTTTTGTTGATAAAATGAACACTGCTGGAAGGAGCTGTGGATAACATTAGCTAATCTTAGTCTAATGTTTCCAAGCATTGGTTATCCCTGCTCATACTAATGTACACTCTGGCTCAGAAACATTTGCCTTCTTCATTCATGGTGGCTGTTACTGTTGTAAAAGTACAAAAACAGGAATATACATACACAGCCTTTGCACAGATATATAAATGCCTGTGATTGCATTATTTCTCAGTCATCATGAAATTATGCACATATGTTGTTCATTGATGAGACGTGCATCAAATTCATGATTTAAAAGTGCTGGAAATATCAAAGCTCCAAATAAAATGTTTTCCAAACTCCCTTTTTGTCATTATCCTTCTGCTCCTGCATTGCTACAGTGTATCAGAGCTCAGCTCAGCTCATTAAAGGTGGTTTCAAAGAGATTTCTGCTTCCACGAAGATATGCCTCTGAAAACTAGTTAATGTAATTAACACATTTGGAAAAAGCCACTTTTTTGCAAGGGTGTTATCCATCCTCATTTTCACGCATGCTTGCCTACTAAAGCGTGTGAGCACCACATAGAAAGAACAAGTTGAGATACCCTGTCACTAACAGATAGATAAATACAGATGGGTGACAAAGCAAAGGGAAAATGTAAAAAATATGTGGAGAAACAACTCATTTGTCAACTCATTGTCAAAAGATGACAATGCCCCCATCCATGGGGCACAAGGGGTCACTGAATGGTTGGATGAGTATGAAAATTATGCCTTCACACAGTTGAACACCTATGGAAGATTTTGGATTGAAGTGTCAGGCAGCGCTCTCCACCACCATCATGAAAACACCAAATGAGAGAATATCTTTAGGAAGAATGGTGTTCATCCTTGAGTAGAGTTCAGAGACACTGAGAATCATTGCCAAGGAGCACTGAAGCTGTTCTAGTCACCCGGCTTAGACACTTGATTGTTTTTTCCTTTGTCACCATCTGTATGAGAACAAATGTGACACATAGAAATATCCTCATATTTTGCATGTACAATTTAAGAGAGTGGATATCTATGAGTTGAGTCAGTACTTTATGTATCTCTGGGTGACCCCAGAAGGTCTTCAGTGTAACATTTAGTAAACCCTGAGCTTCTACTCCTCCCTCCACTCTCGTGGTTTCATCTGCTCATCACCACATCGTAGCCTCTGGGTGTAGGAGAGTGTGTCAGCTATTGACGAGCTAATCTGCATTTTCCATGCCAGCTCTGTTTGACCTTTACAAATATTGATTTTTAGAGGAGAGGATTAGTGAAGCACAGTGGCCCAGTAGGAGTACTAGTAGTTGCTTTCTGGTTCAGATTTTATCTCTAAACAGATACAAAGTGGATTTTTTCAGGAATGAAATAAGGAAAGCTCTAAACATTGACGGCACAGTGTTACAGTGGTTAGCACTGTCGCCTCACAGTGAGAAGGTTCTGGGTTCAAATCCCGGGCCTGGGGCCTTTCTGTGGGGAGTTTGCATGTTCTCCCTGTGCCTGCGTGGGTTCTCTCCAGGTACTCCAGTTTCCTCCCACAGTCCAAAAACATGCACGATAGGTTAATTGGCAACTCTAAAAGTGCCCATAGGTGTGAATGTGTGCATGACCGGTTGTTTGTCTGCCCTGTAATGCACTAGCGACCTGTCCACAGTGTAACCTGCCTTTGCCCAACGTCAGATGGGATTGGCTCCAACCCTGCCGCAACCCTATAAGAATAAGCGGTATAGATAACGGATGGATGGAACCTTTTGAATTTTTTCCCCATTACTTTTCACCTGCAGTCAGCAAACATACAGCTCATTTGTAAACCCATCACAACTGCCACCTTGAAAAAGTAAGCATATATGCACCAGCATACATACATACATATATACGTCAGTGCTTTGAAGTCCTTTTTAATGAATGTATACTTACACAGGAGACTGCCTTTTCCTGAAGGCCAAAGTTGCAGCACCAGCGGTTTGTGTGCAGTCCTGCTGGGTCCCGGCTGCATTCAGTCATAAGTTTAACATGTTTGTCAGATAAAGAAAGAAACTAATTTCCATGATCCCTTCTTAATTACTTGTCATGCATCATTAGCCCAGTGTGGTCTCCTAATAGTCGGTCAGAGAGTTTTGTAGATACTCTTGTATGCGTCTGCGAGAGTGATGCCCATGCCGCACCCATCGATCATCTCCTGTCATTTTCATAGGCTTGGGAGTTAATGGGATGGAAATATTAGCCATTTCTAGTGCTGACAGAAAGTCATCTACAGTAGTGAAATAAGACTGAATCATCATGTTGCCTGCTGATAATTGAAGAGGCTGAAAAGTGCTGTTCCAATGAGCTGATCAGTGCAGAATGGAAAACATAATCAAAAGTAAAGCTACTTTGCCTCTTTGTAACAGTCCTTCTCTTTAAATGAAAATGGTAAATGACAAATGTGACATCCTCAGGAATCTGTCTCCATGCAATGTGCAAATAACACACACGAAGATGGTAATTAAAATGCTTCCAAACATGTTGGCACAAAGAAAAGTGGTCCAAAGCTTCTTGTGTAAGCAAAAACTGCACCGCTGAGAATGCTTAGCCCTTTTTATTTAGTTCACTCTAATGCAGCAGCGTTTACACTGTTTAATTATGAGCCTGTCTCACTGGGAAACAGTGGAGCGAAGGAGGGGTTATTAATAGAAATAGTCCTGAGAGATCAGTCGTTAGTCCGCCCTTTAAAAAACGGCTATGGTGAGCGGAGAGAGAGAGATAGGTGAAACGTTCCTTTCGGCTCTTGGAAAGATAAAACGAGTTTGAAACAGCCCGGAATCTTTGTGACAGGGAGGCGATTAGCCGATGAAGCATGTCAAATTAAAAGAGCGTGAGATGCAGATTCCACTCACACTCAGATTGAATTCTTTTACAGTTTTGGCATGACTCAGCTCATAATCCCGGGCAGGATTTTAATTTCAATATAAGTCCCCCCTCCGCTTAGTCCCCATATGTGCTTCCAGTCCTACAAGGCACAAATTCAAAACAACAAGCTGGATTTTCAACATTGAGAATCTCGCCTTTGGTGGCATGGTAAAATTGTTTTGTTGCATGCTATGATAATTTAGTGCATTACGGCTACTGTGCATAAATACAGAGGATGTAGCGCACCGAAAGCATTTAGTGAGAAAATTGTAGTCATTAACATATTTTACAGGCTTTGATTGAGGTATTTTGGAGGTTTGCAAGACTCTTTTTAAAATCTCTAGAGAAAATACTTTCTTTAAGTTCCCCATCCTCATAGGTCCCTGACCCCATCACCCTTTAGAATAAAAGCTGCAGACGGTTTACTGAACCTACAAAAAGTCCAAGAATATCACATATTAAAGGTCCCATATTTTACACTTTTCTGGTGTTATATTTTTAAGTGTTGATCCATAAGAACCATACCATAATCCATCTTAATGTAGTTTAATATCTCCTCTCTCAGGCTTCTCTCTGGAGCTGTAGTAACAACAGGTCAATGAGCCTCTCAGGGAGAGCAGGCCCTGAGCCTCTCTTCTGATTGGCTGACTGATTCCTGAGTGATTGAATAAAAATGAAGCAGATTTCAGGTAAACGCAGAGAAACCAAATCCATGATGCTGACTCCCTCATAACATCATCATTTTATGTCTACACAGTATGTTAAATATATGAAGAATACAGAAAATATTACTTTTGGATGTGGAGGTTTTAAGTGGTTTAAGTAATTACCTTTGCTTGAGTAGTTGGTAAAGGAATATAATTACCTACTCATAAACTGAGTCATGGTGGGGTGCGACTGATCAAGGTCAAAAGGATGGATCAAATGAATAAAGATGAAGATAAAGTGCAATAGTGTATGAGGATTTAACAATTTAAAGAACTGACTGAACTCCCAAAATGCACTTGAGTAAAAGTGAAAATTGTTCTTTATTATAACTACCTACCTCTTGAGAAGCATCTTGGTCATTAACATATGGGCTTCCATTGTGGTTTGCGAAGGCTGGCCTTTGTCATACAGTGTGTAAGAGGGAAGTAGTCTCCACTTTGTATTGCAGTGTTCACACACCGTTTTCATCAGTCCAACTTTCATGAGAAATCATCCTGAAATCCACTGATGGAGAGAAGAACAAAAGCTTTCTAAGCTCTGGGGAATGGGAATGAGATATAATATTAGGAGTTGTCAAAAAGAAAATCAGCGGAGTGAAAAGTCCTCAGGCTTCGCAGGAAGACATTGTGCTCAAATCGCCCACAGAATCATAATATATTTACTCTTTACAGCTGTTTCTGCTTATGCACTGTTTCCTTGAAATATCCAAAACTCTTTCTTTACAGCAGGTTGGCATGGTCATGGATAGAAAGGAAGAAGCAGACGTGTGTATCATCCATTGCTCTGTTTCTGTAGCTCTGCAGTTGACATTGTCTGTGAGGTAAAAGTACAACTGAGGCAACATAAACATCCATATGATGTCATTCCTCTGGAAGCCAGTGAAACAGCCGCATTTTTTTTGCTTTCTAATGTGGGATGTTGCATAAAGCCGACGGGGTCTTTTGTCTTTGATCTCACAGGATTTTGTTCGTGGTCGATACCGTGTTTTTAGTGGGAGTTTGAGGATTGACTGCATGGCCTACTTTCGTGACAGCGTTCTGTCAGCTGTCTCAGGGTTTTCTCCCCGCATTGTCTAGTGATCTGCTCAACAATCCTGCGCCTGCTGCCAAGAAGATTTGGCTCATGTACGAAAAACCCAATCCAGCCTCCAATGTGCACCACGATCAACAGTGAAGAATTAAGTTGGTCCTTGTCCTGAGAAACAAATTGAATGCCTGCTTTGATTTATGCACTGATTGCAATTGCTTATGTTGGTTTGAACCAGCTGAAGTGAGGCTTGGATACTTTGGTGTGACATTAGTGTGACAAATGTAAGATGACAGGGAAAATGATTTGAATTAAGAGGTGTTGGGGCAACATATTAGAGCCCAGTGGTACCGGTACGAAGAGTGCAGGTTGTGCTGATGGATAGGTCGATTCCAGCTGGAGCTCAGCAGGAGCACTGATGCTCCAACACTCAGCCACTTCCATTAGTCCTCCATCATTTTTCATTTCATGTAAACAGGCCTCTTATAAATTCAGGATTCAGTGTGAAGAGTGATGTGGTACAGTGTCCTCCCTGCAAATACCATGTTCCTTTAAAGCTGGCTATAAAACCAATAATAATACAGCACAAATCCTGAACGGTGTTTCCTTCCCTGTTTACTCGGGCTTGTCTTTGAGGCTCTCTCACAACACACACAGATCTAAAGCTGCTGTGTCCATGTCTCGCTCACTGCTGAAATACAAAGTGTCTCCTGAACAGCAGTGTTTACCACAGTTTAAGAAAATCTGACTCTTGGTCATTAGTCATTTCTCCTGTGTATTTGAGTTCACAGGAATCCACCTCTACGGTAGCTACACCGTGCAGTCAGTACACACTCTCAGCTGCCTTTCATCAGATTTTTAAACTGCAAAATAATAAACAAGAACAGAACATCTGTTTTAAGCTGAGGTAGAGCTATTTTGGTGGGTGTCAAAATAAATATGATAAGTTGTAAATGCGGTATGACTGTTTGTGCCTGTCAGCATTGATTCATCAATATGGTGAATAAAGTCTCATGAAACAGGTGTATTTTTTAAATACAACTTCAAACAACACGATTTATTTTGGCCACATGAGAACAGCACAACAATCTGGAAGCACAATATTTCATCATTAATGGCTAACAGACGGTTGCCTCCATCCAGCACTCAGAGAGCAACAGTCACCTTCATTTGAAGACCAATATTGATGCTGCAGGTGGTGTTTAGTTGGTATAGTTGGTTTTTAGAGCTAAAAACAGCTTCCTGCGGAGTCTGAAATTAGGTCAATAATCATGTGAACTACAACAGTTAAGCTGCCGGCCATAAAACTGAGCTGAAAGACCCTAAAATGCTCTTTAGAGCTGGGGAGAACTGCAGAGTCAGGCAATATTTGTCTGTGGGTTTGACACCATTACACACTACAAATAGTCATTTGATCCATTGCTTCTATAAAACAATATTGATTAGTCCAGTTTTAACCATGAAAATGCCCCCTCCAAAAAAAGTCTTGTTTATCTGTTAAAATATGCTGGATACTGAGTTGATGCAAGATGTTTTCTTTGTTTTTTTGACTCAGGGTCATTGAATACACATGAAGTACAAACAGAACATAAAATACATATTATATTAATTTAATATAATTTTATTATAATATTATAATCATAACAGAACAATGGCCTTTTCTATCCAGCTTTTATGTTATTGGAAGATGATGTTACATATTTGTGTAAACCATAGACGGACCACTGCTTGACCTGTAATATCCATGGTGATGGATGAGCACTATAGGGATTAAGCACAAATAACGTGTCTCTCTCATTGACTGGGAAAACCGATCTAAATGGCATGTCCCGTCTGTTTGTAGATCTCCTCTGTTCGTAAAACAAAAGCGCAGCACCTACACACAACAAGTGGAGCTTCATTACAGTCAGCTGATCGGAGTGTGTGTGTGACCATGCAAGCATGGTCATATGTGGCTATATACCTGAAACAGTGGCAGGGTAGATACAATTTAATATTAATTTAACACTACAAATAATAATAAATTACTACATTATTATGAAAACAGGTCAAATATCGTCTATCGACTTTTGCAAAGGCATGAGCAATTGATCTGTTGTCGATCACCGATATCATCGTCCATCAGCACAGCCCTAGAGTCCACTATGTGTACTGTGGATAGTGTTTTATATTTCTATTATGTTGGCTCAGTTCTCAGTGTTGGCGCTGCTCGACTATTGCATAATGATATGTTCAGTGCTGTCACAGTGAAGCTGCATGCTATCAGATTAATTCCTTCTAAAGCACCTCTCAGAGACCATCTGAGGGGTCTTACTGATAATCACATCAGGATGACTTTGACAAAGCACACTGTGAGTACAAAACACTGGGAATACTTCACTGCTATGCTGCAGCTCCAGCCACTGAGTCCACATCTTGTTTTTTCCAAAACTTCAAAATCACAATTACTTATCTGCACTTGGCCTTCATGTCACAAGTGAAATCAGTTGTCTGTGATTCTATTTTTAATGACCTTAATTCTTTCCATTTAGTCTGCTTGTGTAGTTAACAAATATGAATAAATCTCATGAAACAGGGGGAGAAACAAAGTGATGGAACAGAACAGACATAATGAGAGCAGGATGAATTTCAAAGGTGCTTATGGAGGCTGAAAACAGAAATAGCATCAGAGCTGTGATATTGGCAAGTTCTGATGTGTAAGGAAATGCAAGCAGAGCATGCCCTGAGTTATCAGTCAGTGTCAATAGAAAATCTATTGAACAAATAATGTTGTACTGCACATTTGTCATAAATTACATGCAGGGGGACGGCTTGATAAGGATTGAAACATTACTATCAAATACAGTTTTTGGTCAATTTACATTCTTTCATCATCATTGTCATCCTAATCGACATCATCTTTCAGCATCATCATCATCATCATCATCATCATCATCAATATCGTGTGGTTGCAATGAGAAGCAAAATAAGGCCAAAGTGTTCCACACACAGTAAATACTTTTCATGCTGCAGAATAGAAAACAAAACAATAAAAAGAAAATCTCCCTTGAATCTCCAGAATTACTTTAAAAGTCTTCTGTGTTTTTAAAGAGTTGTATAATAAGTTTTGTATCACAACTGCATTAGGTGTCTTCACACTATGGCAGTGAAAGATAACATGCTGAATTTCTTTACGGTTCAGTTCCCGTTCCTCCCTCTGAGCATTTAAAACTGACTTACTGACAAAAACGTGCTGAAAAGCCTCCAAACCGAGATGTGAATTTTCTCTGTGTTGTAGCCCGTCCCTGATCCCTTGGCTCAGAAACTGAATTCTACTTTCTTTAATTCTGTTATTATATTTCCTGTTGTTTTGTAATTTGCCTGTTTGTGTATTTTTACATTAGTTCTTGTGTCAGAGACTCTTTGGCTGCTTCACATTTTAAAAGCACTGAAGTTAAAGTTAAAAGTGAAGCTATGTATTAAACTGCAGCACTGCAAAAGTTAGCTAGTTTTAAGTTAGCTATTTGTAACGTAATACATTTGTGAGTATTTTATTTTTTTTACTTGAGGTCATTCATTGAGATGGACGTTTTCTCTCTGAGACCTCAGTCTGTTTCCCTCTGTTGCCACTTTTAAAAGGAATGAGAGGAAGTTCATGTGATTGGTCATTACTGAAGCTGGGCTCTGACTCCACCTACTCATTCTGGACTCCTCCCACTAACAACGAATTGTTTACCTGGTTTGCGCCATTACCTGTGATTATACCCATTTGTGTTTTTTCTTGGAGATTTCGCTTGCATTTCTGTCTGCGCCTTGTTTCAGGATAATTGTGCCCAAAGTGTCTATGGCCATGCTAACAGCTCTGTACCTCAGCTAAATGCTCTCAACATGCTTCTTTTGACAATGCTACCATGTTGGCGTTTAGCAGGTATAATGTTTACTATGGACACCAAGTTGGTTTAGCATCTTAGCATTTGCTAATTAGCAATTGACAGCTAGATACTGATGGGAATGTCTTGTATCTAATAGTTGTAGAAATGTTTTAATTTGAACCAAAATCTCCATCTCATTGTGATTATTTTAGCAGATATTGTGATACGCAATTGTGATTTTGGTTGGACTGGTTGGGTGAATGGAGTACATGTGGTAATTTAAGCCTCTCCTCATTAACCATTATTCTCAGTGCTCACTGGAGACCTGCACTGTAAAGACTGCTTATCTTCACAGCTGTATTCAAAAACAGCCAATTAGTGGAAATCAATCATGGGCTCGTGATGCCCTTTGCCAGGTAAACGTGCTGCAGGCTCATTATGTTCAGCAACAGTTGAACCTCTTTACTCTGCTTCAACAAAACTTTGTTACGTTCTCTACGGGAAGTATCAAATCCTTGGAGGTCTGTCTGAGTAAACACACTGTAATCCCCCCACAAAACCCCACATGAGACTGCTGTTCTGATGCAAACGAGTGATGATTCATGAGATAATGCCTGTTTGTGTGTGGACTGCGATGCTTTTTCCCAGGGTTCCATGCAGTGAAGAGCTTTGTTATAGACTGGAGGGGTTACGACAACAGTCAGTAACAGCGAAGAGCCCTGGGCTAACTGGTAAGCACAGAAACCCTCTGCTTAAATCATCCAGGGACAGCTAAGTAAGACAGCTCAGCCCGGGTCCTGAGTGTCTCAGACTTTACCCGACCTCTGTCACAACTGTTTTTGTCTGACTTTCTATAATTAGAGAGCTCACTGAGGCTGCATCAGTCAGCCACTGGTATAGTGCAAGTCACAAAACACTCAGGGCTGTGTTTGGGCAAAAAGCTCCACAAATTATCAGGGAGGCAGCGAGGAACATCCATTGTGTAAGGCGTCAACCTGAGGCACTTAGAGTGCTGTGACGAGTGGAGATGGTACTAATAATGGTTCTGGCCTAGTCGCTCAAGGCAGAGGAAGGACAACTTGTTGACAAAACAGGCCAGTTATCAGGTGTTTTATGTCTGAAAATCTTATTTTCTTAAGACAACTGAGAAAAACCTATTTTGCCTGTTTTTAACACAAATCAACTTGTTTTCAGCATCGTAGGAGTCTGGTTTCCTGATGTTTGTGACGCAAAGGCTTCACTGATGTTGAGATGAGAGCTGCAACGATTAGTCAATTCATTAATTAGTCGATCGCAGAAAAATGAATCTCCAACTATTTTAATGATTGACTAATTATTATTTAACTAATTTTTTAAGCAAAGCTGTCAACACATGCGGATTCCAGCTTCTCCAATATAAGAGTTTGATGCTTTGTTTGTCATGTTTATACACTTTGAGCTGTGATACATTATACCAGAACTTTTTTCACTGTTTTCTGACATTTCTTAAAGCGATTAATTGATTTATCGAGAAAATAATCTGCAGAGTAATTGATAATAAAAATAATCGTTAGTTTCAGCCCTGGTCGAGATCAGATTGCACGATACCAGTGTGTTAATGGCCTGACTTGGCAGATGTGAGGCATCAAGAACAGAAATGAGTGTCTGGTGCCACAATTTGTCATTTTTTTTATCCCATATGGTTTATCAACCAATCAGCATCTTTGTTCAAGACTGGATTTTAACCATTGGGAGCTTACAGGATGTGCTCTGTAATAGACATGGACGTTCTGTAGGACTAGACAAAAAAATACCAGTACCTGCCTATAGCTGATGTTACAGCAACACATTTGACAAGCTCACCTCTTCTCATTGCTTTATGTTTTTTCAGTTGTCACATTGGTTCCCAAATGTATGGTAATAACATGTTTCTGTCTACATGATTAGCACAAATATGATCAATTTGTTCACAAAAGTTAAATTTCACTCTGAGCTAATAAAATGCAGTAGAAAAAGCAGCAGCTCTTCCCATGGGGGAAAAAAAAACCAAAACTCAAGAGATCTATTTTAAAACATAAGGACGTCACTACGGATGGATTTAAAGAACAGGAAGACCAGCGAGTTTGCTGAAAAACAGTAACTGCAGCTGTTATTTTCACTGAGGTGGTGAAAAATTACCCACATGAGGATGGGTGGAATTAAAGTCACTGACCAGAGAAGGTAATGTTAAATAAACCTCCTGGCTGTTTCCTTGTTCTGCACGAGGCTTCTGTGACCCGTTATGAAACACTGTAATTAATAACATTAAATAACTGGATTTAATGCTATATCCCAGGGTGGACTCATCCATGGTCCTCCCACATTTTTTAAAGGGTAAGTATACCCTCAAATTCTGCTTGAACCCTCTCTGACAGCACTTTTAAAAAACGCAAAAACAGAAGTGAGGGAGCGACGACTGTAGGAGGTGTGGCCTCGTTGCTATGTAATGTGTGATGTGGGGGGGTCAGGTGGCACTGGGGAGACTGTCTGACCAGTCAGAGCTAACCAGACATGATAATTCACTGTCAGGCCTCTCTGTCCACTGTCAGGGAGTGTGGTGACAGTCACTGGAAGCTTATTTATGGCCCTTTGATAGAGTAACAGTGTGGGTACCTGTGTTGTAGCTGAGCTAGCGGCTCCACTATGTGAAGCAGCTCAGTATGTTTGTTGGGTAGTGCCAGTACATAGCCACACACCCTGTTTTTTGTCACAGTTAACATTACCGTTCTTTAGGGCTGAGCAATTAATCAAAATTTTTTTTCAAAATCGCAATAATATGGCCATGTGCCAAGAGTTTTTTGATAAAGGTAAAATACGTCACAACTACGAAGGGGTATTAAGGCCATCAATGAGAAAAAAATGAGAGGAGGAAGATTTTTTTTTTTTTTCATTATGCACTTCGAGAGAGATGTAACCAACAATATTTGTCCATTTTCTGCTACTTCAGTTTGCACGAATGCGGCGACCTCCCAAGCTTGTGTGGTTTTACTTCTGAACAGACACATTTTTCAGCACAATTTCTTCAAAGTCCTAATGCTGACAACTACGCTGTGTTTATGAGCCAAAAGAGAAAGAAGTTCTCTGTTGCTAAAGCTGATTCTGAAGTAAACTTTCATCAGTTGATACAAGGCATCTTGTAGAGGCAGTCATACGCGCTTGTTTGATATTGTCTCAAAAGGTCGACATTAATCTCGAAATGTCAAGTTTATTCTCGACATTTTGACTTTATTCTGGAAAGGCAGAATTAAAATAAAATTCTTTCTCTTCTGACGCAGTGCGACTTTATTCTCAGCCACTGGTCTGCTTTTCATACTTGATGCAACCACAGTTGTAGGTGTCAACATATGAGATGGACCTCAGAGTGTTTCCTGAGAGAAAAGCAGCTCAACCAAACTTTCAAACACAAGCAGACACAAAGAAGAATGAGCAGAATAGCAATGTTTACACACAGTACGTTTGGTTGAAAAAAAAATTACAAATTCACATGACTATACAACACTCAATAATCCATTTATGTAGCATCACAGAAAATTAATCCTACCCAAAACGTATGCCTGAAAAGCTCAGTCTCTAGCAGTGCTACTTTGCATAAAAAAGGAATTTTAAATAGCGGATTTAAAACATTGTATGGTGTTTCGAAGTGCACATAATGAAACGTTTGGAATTTCAAAACAATCGTGTCCAGTGTTTCCTTCAGGGAAAGTTGTTATTTTCATTACATGACACAATTATTTCTGCTGCTGCCCGGCTTCACATTCAAATGCATACAGATATTCACACTAGGGAGCTGCCCAGTACAACCACAGCCTGCAGCTGGTAGCCACGATGGAGCAGTGTGGATTAAGTTCTTGGCTCAAGAGCATTTTAAGCCAGCAGCTGGTCAGAGTGAGCTGCTCCGCTGTTGTTATCTTGGCAGTGCCTAACTCCTGGCTGATCAAAAAATGAGCAAAGAGGAGGGCATATGTGGAGCTGAGGCGTTAGTTATATAAAAGTGAGTTATATAAAAATTCACCCCATGTACAGTTGTCATGAAGGAGGAAATTAGCCGTGGAGACCAAAACCGGTTTTTGTGCCAGATGGTAAACATGTTTATTTCTGCTGTAAAGCTGGGTGTTTTAATTTGGAAGTCTATGGGGATTGACTCACTTTTGGAGCCAGCTTCGAGTGGCCACTGAAGGAGCTGCAGTTTTTGGTACTTCAGTATTGGCTTCATTTTTCAGCCCGGAATGTTACTGCTTGGTTAGGTCATGTAGTATGCAGAGAAACTGATGGGCAGCATTGTTTCTTTTAGCCACGACTATTCCACAAACCTAATTATGTTTATTATTGTCACCATGACGATAACCCCGACTCTGACCCTTAACCCTTAACCCTTTAACCTTAAAGACAAACTTATTGTAACCCAAACTATGATCTTTTCCTAAACTTAACTAGATAGGTTTTGTGCCTCAGCCTCAAACCATGATCATTTCATAAGTTTAACAGTGTGTTTATTATTGTAACCATGACAACAAAGGTCCAGTACACTATTGTGCTATTTTAGGAGAGGCTCCTATGTGGTGTATCATATCAATGACCTATGTGCTCGTTCAGCTTGGAGGACTTGTTGGGCAGCTGTTTAGATGGAAGAGCGCTCATACATTTTCTACTACATCACATCCTCCCCCACATATCATTTATATTCCTGAATATCAGTTCTGTATATGAGAAGGGTCACTTTTTATTATTTCCAATTAGAAACAAGGCTAGCTTATAATTGGCAGTTGTATTACCGTCTTATTTGGTCTAGTATTTGTCCCTTGTACTCCCCCACCCTGGCTGTGGCGAGTGGAACGCCTGAGCCTACAGAAGTGCTGATCAGCTCACTGATGTAGTGGTAATGCATTATGGATTTTTCTTCGGCCCTGATTATGTCAAGCGTGCACTTAGCTTCCCTCTCATACAAGCATGTTCTGCAGAGGAGCTGTTCTAATATAGTTCAGTTAAAATCTCAGTAAGGGTTCCCTTCTTCTTATCAAGAATCTTCAGACCGGCTCAAACATACCTGTACAAGAATAAATCGCTAGTATGTTGGAAAATATACAGTATAATGACCTGCAGGCTACCATCAGTCACTTGAGTGTATCTTCCATCAGTCAGCTTCTCAGAAGTGCATGGATCTTCTCACTGATCTACCTGCACAGTGTTTCCTGCTGGTTTCTTCAGTCTCTTGTGTTTCTGAGTTCTTTATAATATTCTGCTTGTTTTGGCCCATTTACTCCAAATCATATACCTTACAATTGTCCATGCCATTTTCCAAACATCACGTAGTGTATGAATGAATTCTTCCTTTCCTCCGGTTCATTAGATTCCGTTTGGCATGAATAGCTACCTGCAGACACTCAAGTCCGTATAGTACATCAGATAAACAAACACAATCAAAGTAGGGGGTAGGAGAAAGTTCTCCCAGTCCCACTAATCACAAGTCAAGCTCATGGTGGCACTAGAGGAAAAGTCAGGGAATCTCCAAAGTCAATAAGTAAACTCCTCTGCAGACCATTAATAGATGTACAAACTTTAAAGCCACCCCATCCAGTTTGTTGAGATGTTTCAGTCTGGGTGAAAGTGGTGGACCGACTGCCACTGCCATCCTTAGTGCTACACTCTAGCTGTGTTCAAGTTCAGGGGCCACATTCTTCAGAGGCTGCATTTGAAGACCGATTTCATCACAGCAGCGTGACTAGACATTTTGAAGGCTTCTTCAAATGATCTGTTGGATCCTTCATTTCTCAGCCACATTTGATCCTTCATGGGCCAATATATCCCAAGATTCATTGCGCGCAGATAATGAAAGCAAACACTGACAGAGAGCCTGAGGATTACACTTCTAAATGTACGTTTTTTTTGGTTTTAATCTCAGTTCAACAGCTAATAGTACAACTGTTAAAACCAATGGCTTTAAAACCTCAAGTTTTTGAGAAAAAAAAGTTACTGGTTGTCAAGATTGCTAGGTGACAGGAGCCACACTTTGCGACACAACTTTTAGGGCGGGCACAGATGATGACCCAAAGCTAAAATCTTTCGTAAACCATGCCGTCTCATTTTGGTTCGGTCTTCGCGGTCTACGATGGCTATGAAAGACTACACTTTCGTGGACAAAAATCTACCACTTTTTATGATATCCATTTGCTGTCTTCACATTCACCATGTTTAATACAGCTCACCGGGATTTTTGTCTCTTTTGTGATCAGTAGTGGGATGATTTTCACCACATCTAACTGAAGCTGACCTCACAAACGCAAGATACTTTTAGTATGCACACAGAGCTCAGTTATATCTCGATATGTTTTCTGCTTGTTTCGCTGGTTTGAAAGATGCAGTGCAGATTTAACATTTGGTAGAGTACAGTGGGAGGAGGCGACAGGGGACCCGCTGACAGAAAATAGAGCCAAGATAAAAAAACTCCCACATGAATGACATCAGCTTTCCGAATGCACACTTTCATCAAATTTTCAAATGAACCAGTTATGGAACAAGCTAGTCAAACTTGTTTTCCATAACAAATTTAGAAATAGTTGTTGCAGAAAATACTTGACACTGCCTCTAAGGAGCTATTACATCTGCTCTAACAGAGGTGGCCTAGCTGTTCTGTGTGGACTACATCTACAGCATCTTCGTTCAAGAGCGCTCGTTCGTTTTGGGAACTTCCTGACTCTTCGAGCTGACCTCATCCCACAAAAAAACTGGAACAATGGAACATTGTAAATGGTTAACAAGGTAGAGATGTAAAATATTTCACTTATGGGAATAGTTTGACATTTTGTTTTTTCAGTCAGTTAATATATCATAGCATTGAGCACAAAGCAAAAGAGGGACACTACAGCCCAGAGAGTACCATCTTATTCCTGTTACCTTAAACTGAAAATGAGTGGTTTGCAGGGTCATGAGCAGGACTATGTCTTGACCAAGAGCAAGGAAGTTGTTGCTCCTAGCCAAGAAATACACATAACCTCCTGCTAGACATGAAACTGTATAGAAATTTAGTATCATGATTATAGTGACCAAAATTATCATGGTTATCAGTATTAGCACGGTATTGGTAAAATGACTGAAAATGTTCAAAAAGTAATAAACAGCAAAATAATAACATGTCCAAAACATCTATGTCATAAGGGACCAGTATCAGTACTCGGTTTGCCTGCTGCATGTCCACTGTGTAAACGAGGGAATAACAGATTTATTTATTTTTCCTGCTGACACAGTAGACACTCCTGTCATCTGTCCAGCGTGATGTTACACCAGAAGCACCGTGGCTACACTGTGCTCGAGGATGAAATGGTGAGCTGCAGCCCTTTTCAAAAACACATAATCACTGATCAAAGCGTCTCACACAGAGGCTCAGCGGCTACAGCTCACTGTTTCTCTCCCGCATCTGTGTGTGCACTCTGTGGTCATGTGACATTGCTCTGGACAGAAAGGCAAACTTGTCTAGCTAGTGTAAACGGAGTCAATTGCCTTTTTTTTTTTAGCAGGTTTCCTCACTTTAAAAAAAAAAAAAAAAAAAAAAAAAAAAAACAGCTTACACCCACTAACTTTGGTGTAAAAAAGTTTAGAAGGCTAAAAAATCTCTGGAGCAGAGTTGTCACTGCTTTCCACCATGTTTTGATTGACACATAACAAACCCACATTGCTTGCCGCCCATGCGGCTGGGAGACTGTTGCTGGTTGATGCCGTATGTGAACGTGAGCCAAATTAACCACAGTAATTAACCATGTCAATCAGCCACGGTTATAGTGATCATTTAAACGGTAATACTAACCGCCTGGCATTTCTACCGTGATATAGCGTGAAACAGGTAACCGTTTCATATCCACCTCCTGCAGTGTGTCGTGTTCTTTCGCTAGTTAAACGAATATGTTATGATATTTTAATTAATGAGATTTAGAGGTGCTGGTTGGTGGGTTTTGTTTCCTTTGGACACAGCCAGACCAGCTGTTTCCCCTTGTTTCCTGTTCTTAGGGGGGAAGAGAAGTCTTACAACCAAAATCTTACCTCCTTTTAAAATGCAGCAGTTAGTGCTCGGAAGACCTACAGCACCAGTCTTTGTCTTCTGATGTACACTGCTTTGATGCTAAGCAGACTGCAGAAGTAGTTGTGATTGTATATGCAGCTGGCCCCACTTGGTAAATAGGAAGTTATGCAAATAAATGAAAAAATATCACATATTTACAATTACAATTAGAATAATGAGCAAATACATAGGTTTTCAAATGGGCAACTCTAAAGGCCAGTGTGCACAATAGCCCATTAGCTGAAATGTCTCCTGTGAGTGGGTGAAGTGGAGCCTCTGTATCCAGTTTGGAGTTGGAAGTGTTTGCACTGCAGAAACATCTCTCTGCTGCAAAGAAGAGATGTAACCTCAGTGTGTAAAAAAATCACTTTGGGGGGACATAACAAATAACGTGCACCAGAAGTGCAATTGATTGCAGCTTACCAAAAAAAGAAAAAGGAAAAAAAAAAAATATTTCAGGGAGGTGAATCAATGCCCAGCCAACTGTAAAATGATGACTTTTTGATGTGGTAGCTATCAGCAGTGACCTCATAGGAAATTGATGTCAAACTCTGGTTGATTGTCTTGTTCCTGTGCTCCATGAAAGACAAATGTGGAATAACATTTTCCCCATATTCATTATCCTTAATTGCATGGCAAAATAAATCTAAAATTTATATTTTGAGACACAGGAACACACAGTTGGAACAGTACAAAGCTGATTCTGCCATCGTAGGAAAAGCAGTCCTGTGAATTATTTTACTCTGATTATTTAGTGGTAAGTTGGAGAGAAAATTTGAATTTTAAATGCTCAAATTTTCTGTCTTTGTTCTCTCTGAGTTTGAATCATCTCTGCTGCTGCTGCTGCTGCTGCAGTGGATAATACTACATGAATAAAACCACTTCACATTCCCAAAATACATAAGTAACAAGACTCAGGTTTTTACACAGTGGCAGAATGTGCTTTGTTCTTCTACAAGTGTCATTATCAATTTTCGTTTTCTTACTGTAAATACTGCACTTATTCACAAAGGAGGCGATGAAAGCAGGGCAGGTTTTAATGAAAAGTGTGATGAGTGAGCTGCCATGTGTCCTTCATGCTTTCCAAGATTGATCAATTTTTCCTCAAAGAAGCTACGGAGATCAGGTTGCTTTATCTCTGCCAGGAAGCCAGACAGGCAAGACAAATAGATTCCTGCAGCCTCGCCCTCACCCCCTGACTGGACAGGAAGAGTTTGTCTGTCATGCCTGATGGAGCAATACGACGGGCACCTGTCCCCTCTTCACCATGCCTCGCTAGACGCTATCGTGTAACTATAACTCTTCTGTGGTTTTCCTTGACGATGAAGTGACAGCATCACAGGAGGTTTTCACTCCTCCTGCCGTATCACCTCTGATGCAGACATCTGTGACATCTAAAGCTTCTCCTCATGAAGCAGAAGCAGTTTCAGTTAATCTAATCTGTCCATCCAAAGTCTGTCTTTCCCCTGCCTTACCCCTGGCTGTGCAATCAGATCCAAGGGGGTCCAAGAAGAGTCATGCTTCAGCCTCAGTGAACTAATTATCAATTTGATCCGGTGTCAGGGAGCGCCAGCGTGCACTTCATTTGACAGTGCTCTGTTATTTTTGATGGGACTTCTACCCAGCACAGATCGAAGACAGATCCCTGACTCAGGCGTGTGTATGGGGAAGGGAAGGAAAAGCAAAGTGCCATGTTCAGGTGGAGTCTTTTTGTAAACAACGCGTGACTCAGATTGATGTAACTCGACACAATAATTCAGCCTGGTTCAATATCGTTCGGCCTTTTGCTCTAAAAGCATATTTTATCAGGGAGTTACCTGAATTGTGAAAGCAAAGCACTTAAAGTGGCAATTTTTCATCACAATATTATTAATACATGACAGTGATTACCCAGAGTGTTTACTCTGTGCAGCAGTGGGGGGGTTCAGCGGGTAGTTTAAGGTCTCTGTTGTACGGATTCTTCGGCTAGGCTGACATTTGTATTCCAGTCTTTGTATTTAAATAGTGAGGTTAGACTATGAGGGCAGTTTTGAATGGTGAATGGTTGGAACATGAATAGGTTGTCTAGGTTGTCACCTTCCACCTTCCAGTGAGGGTGGTATGAATATGTCCTATGTGCAAATGCCAAAAATAGCTCCATCTCATGAGATGACTTGGTAACTCTGAGGAGTTGGAAAAGATGGATGGATGTTTTGTTTATTTTAGGTAATTCTCTGTTTAAGGGATTTTGGCAAAAATATTTAAAGTATAATAACTTACTCATATACTGTAGTGCTTATTTTGCAAACCTAATTTGCTGACCAAACCACTATGTCATGATTTATTTAGGGCTGATCCGACACCACTTATCTCTTCCAAAACAATTTCCAATTCTTCAAATCAGTATATTGGTTGACCTATATTGTACTTACATATATCCGTCCCAAAGTCTGTAAATATATGTTGATATTAGTGGGTTCCAAAAAATCTTAGACCACTTTTCCAGAATGCAAAGACCAAGGTGTAGTACATTTTTTACCTTTTTAGTGACAGCCGCAGTGAGAGAGAGACAGAGACAGGAAAGTCAGGGAGAGAGAGAGAGTAGGGGGGATGACATGCAGCAGAGGGCCGTGAATCGGATTTGAACCCGTGGCTGCTGCAGGTAGGACTGAGCCTCGGTGGTACGCACTCTACCAGGTGGGCCACTGGGGCGCCTCAAAGACAGACATATTTATAATGATTGAGAAATGAATAAGAAAGACATATATGCATATAGACTTTTTAAATGTATGTTGTTTCAGTTAATTTAAACATATATAAATTAATTATATATTGTTAAAATATATAGTCAAAACATTTTATATAAAAATTCAGTAGATAAATATTTTTAATATATGTACACATATAAATTTTACTGTGGGTATTTCGTATATGTTATAAACTTATATATCAGTATATATGTGATAATAATAAATCCCCTTATAGGGGAGGACATATGGCAACATCACTCTTGATACAGGGACATGCAGTATATGTTATGTATTAGAAATCTTTATCCTTCTAATTTTCTGTTCCAATCTGTGAGAGACTGATTGAGTCACCCCTCTGTGTTTAAAATAACATGATGCTGCAACCGAACATTGCTTTTTAAATATTGGGAGATTTAAATCCAACACAGATTACAGACATATTACTTTAACTCCTTTCAAATGTAATTATTGTATTCTAGGACGATTATGGACTGAAAATTGGATTTTGCATTTTCTGTTCAATGGCGCCCTGGAGGCTTAGGGTTTAAGGCACTGACCATGAACATCCCCAGCTCATGTCCAATTTAGGAGCTTTGTTGCATGTCATTCCTCATCCGTCTCTCTCTTCATTTCCTGTCATTGTCCAGTGTCTGGTATCTAACAAAAATATTAATAATGACAAAAAAACACTGGCTTAAAACATCCTCTTTCAGGGTGGAATATCTGTGGGGAAATATGGCGTAAACAGAGAGTGATGTAGTTCCCAGGCTGTTTGGAATAATTAGAAGACCAGTTGATGTTGCCCATATGAAACAAAGTGTAAACACGACAACGACATCATCACCTTTTGAGTTGAACAGTTGCTTAGATGTCCAGCAGTTGCAGAAAACATAATCATTCACCTAGAGTTGTGTTTGTGTGTTCTGATGACTTTTAATCCAACATTCATTCTCTTTTAGCTCTGTTTTTGAGGGAAATATCTGGCTGTTTAGCTGCTAAATTCTCCACTATGTTCACCAGGTATTATGTATACGTCTCATATACATATACATATTGTTTTCATATTGTTATTGATGCATTATTATTAAAAATATTATAGATATTATAATATTATAGACGTAAAGTGAAACAAAGTAACTGCAGTGCACAGACAATTAGACAAACAGAGGCTTGACAGTTCATCATGGCTCAGTGTTTGTGGAGCCTGTGGAGAAGGGCAAACTGCTTCATATTAAATTTGCTCTCTTTGGACCCCTGCGTAAAGGCAGGTAAACCTTGTAGTTTAAGTTACCACATGTGTGATATCTGGGGATGTGAAGGAAGACATGGCAAATGATTACTCACACATAAATGTATGCAGTATACATTATAGCACTTTTTTCTGGTTCAGATTTCCCTTATTTGTGTGGTGTTTCATGAGTCCTCTGATATCACTTTTTTCTTCATTTCACAGAAATCAGAGTGAAAGCATACAAACATGATAATAGAAATGGGTGAAAATGGGATATTACTTTCAGGCCTCCTGAGTCCAGGTGTAGTCTGAGTCTAATCCAGTTTCAAACCTGTCAGTATATGTATAACACTGAGACTCAGCTTGGGCGATATCCAAAATTGTGTACAGTCCAGCCCAAATATCATGATATACGATATTATCATATAATATAATAACAATATAATTATATTGTTGTGTTTTATATTTCAGTTTTTGTTTTTTTTCTTTTTTAAATAATACATAATTATATTATTGTATTTTATGTTTCAAGTGATTTTTCATATATAATTGTGATATTGTATTTATTATTGTTATCATTATAGCATCTTTAAATAAATTAGTTCAAGGTAAAATAAAGAAGTTGAGGGCCTGCCCCTTATAGAAAAACCACATGAAGTTCACATGTGCAAAATCACATGATCACATGTGAAATTTAACATGTGAAAACATGTTAAAATCACATGTAAAATGTATGGAACACGTGCTGGCATGTGGGAAACATGGTTTTTGAACATTTTTGATTTGTAGTGTGTGAAGCCCATATATTAAGCCATGTGAAATCTTTGGGAATACATGTGAAACCCATCTATATAGTTTGTTGTTTGTTTCCGTGTTTGTCAGTAATCGCATAACTGCACTTGTTGAATATGTTATGGTGAAAATCTGCAGTATTTGTGACATGTTACAACATGTAGTAACATGTTTTCCACATGTGCTAAACATGGTTCCACATGCTAAACGATGTGGTACTGTGACACGTGTGATCAAATGTAGAACACATGCATCCACATGTGGTAAAAGATGGGAAATTCATGTGGCTTTTCCATAAGGGGCAGCACCTGAGAAGACCTCATCAAAACATCAAACGGCTTTCTGCTTTACTAATATTTTTCTGCCCCTTCTCTCCTCCAGAGTCGGAAACACGCCAATAAAGTGCGACTGTATTACATGCTACATCCTGTGGATGGAGGCTGCCCCGCCAAGAAGCTCAGAACAGACAATGTGAGTCCTGTTTGAATTCTACACCGTACCGTCCGTCCTGCTGCATGTCTCTCCACGGTCTCAGTAATCACAGACAAACATGCACACATCAGTCCACAGAAACCTTTATTGTTAATGGATTTTCCTGCTTTTCCCAACGTGACCCCCCCCCCCCCAAGCACACATCACTACACACTCCCCGCTCTGTGTCAGAGTGGCTGACAGATAAACAGCAGTGTTTCTAGACCAATGAACAATGCGACAGTGACGACGCTGTGGTTGGATGCCAGGGGATGCCAACCTTTCATCAAACACAAAGACACATTGTGAGTTATCCAGCCCTCCCGGTCCTCCCTGTCATGTCAATTGAAAGTACATGACATCTTTGACAGACACAATTATGCGGCCTGTCATTCCCTGTTCGATAAGTGTTTGGGTGGTGATGTGTGTATTTTGGTTATTGAAGCCTTTTACAGCTTGAAGCAACTTCTGTTCCTCTTCGTCTGCATCAGGGAGAGACAAAAACATGGTTTCTACGTCCCACTTACCCAGATAAGCATCACGATGTTGAGATTTCATTGAGCATGTAGAGACTTTATGTCAGTGTCACAGTGAACTGGGCATTTTCAATCTAAACTCCTTTCAGGTGGAGTTCAGGTTGATGGAGGAGAGGCTGTAGTGGGGAGATTGGAGTGAAGGGGCCGAGGTCCTCTCTGTGATTACTGGGGTTTTTTCCAGCTATCAGTCTGGAAATCTGGGTTTCTGAAGCAGATAAGAACACATCAGGGACTCTATTGCTGTCTCTCGCTGCCTCAGCTCTTCATCCAGCCCTGCTATTCTGTTTCTGTTTCACTGTACATTTTCCCGCCAACCCGTCGCTCTCGTCCCTGCCTCTGTCTCTTTTTGTTCTTATCTCTTCCCTGTTTCCCCGTCACACACCTCTGCAGATCTGTTTCCTCCATCCCTTTACTCGTGCCTCTTATTTTCCTTTTCTTCCTATCCTCTTCTTTCCTGACTTTTCCTTTCCTGTCAGAAACTTGCCTTTCCTGCCTTCTACTTTCCTATCCTTTCATTTCATTTCCTCTCCTCTACTTTACTTGTTACTACTTTCCTATCTAACCCATCTCCCCCTCTTTGCCTCTCGTCTTTATCTCCCCTATGTTTCTTCTGTTCCATGCCTGTGCTCATCAGTTTGTTCCCTTATTCCCTTTTCTCTTGTTTCCCTCTTCTATTCGTTCTTCTACTGTCCTATTCTACCCTTTCCCATTGTTTCCTTTGTATTCCTTTCATCTGTTTTTCTACTTTGCAACGTTTTCCTTTTATTTACTTTTCTCTCCATTCCTATCTTTTCCTCCACTTTCTTTTTTCCTCTACTTCTTTTTTTCTTTCCATTCCTCTACTTGTCTTTCACTGCTGTTCCTCCACTTTCCTTCCCTTCTTCTATCTCTGCGTTGTCCTCCTCACCCATTTCCATTGTTATCATTTCTCTCCTCCCTCCTCACCCTCATTTTCCCTCCCTTCTCTCCCCTCTCATGTCTTTAACTCTTGTTTCCCCTCCTCACATTTCCCCTACAAAAGGTCTTTCTCTGACTGTTTCTTTGATGCGATTTTTTGCGATCTTTGAGACACAGGAGACTCGTATTCTATCTCCTGTCAGCGTTCTGCTGATGCTTTCATCACTCCCACTGAAACCACGTGGGAGCGGAGTGATGAGTGATGAGACTCGGGTGTAGGAACAGGGACGTCACAGCTCATCATTCTTTCACTCTCCTCTGTGCGTTTCATTACCTCCTCGTCAGGCAACACAGGTACAACATACTGTTTGACCGTTTGACACACAGAGTCATACTCTGCTTTAATCTGGCACTATCCGGGCTTTGATAAGAATGATATTACTCTAATAATAATAATTTATACTGGATATATACATGTATGTGTGTGTATATATATATATATATATATATATTATATATATATATATATATATATATATGACTAAATAACACTCATTATTCAAATCTGGAGCATATGTAACCACAGTGTTTGAGTCTGCTCTGATTATCCTGTTTGTGTCATTGACAGAGAAATCATTACTTGCTGTCACTTTATTCAGTGATTTTTATCACATTTCAGTCAGGGTTTGGCTAATATTGGCTTGTGACAGGTGACTACAGACAGTGACATTATTACTGTTCCTTTATTTTGTATTCATAATCTTCTTACATATTCAACTAAAATCATCACTAAAACACTAAAAAGAAAAGAAAAGAAAAAAGAAAAGTTTTCATTGTTTTCTCCAGAGCTATTTCAGGTTGGAAAAGCTACTGAAACTGCGAGTCAGGTAGAAATTTGCAGATTCTGTACTTTAAAGCTGCACAAATCAATAGTTGTTAGCACATTTGCAATATGTCAGTGTTGTCTTTGCAATTTGTTACTCTTCCCTGAAGTGGCCAAAAATTCGAAAAGGCTTTTCACAGCAGACACTTTGACTTGTAATAGTAGGAAAAGCACAAGTGTTGCTAATAACATTAATAATAGCTCTGTTCTATTCAAGTGTTCACCTGTGCTTTTCCTAATGTGACATGTCAAAACATGTCTGTGAGAAAGGAATATTAATGCAGGTTTAAAGGAACCCTGTGGAGTTTATGACCACTACCAACACCAGGAAGCTATAAATGCAAATATAATAGTCCCTGATACCCTCAAGTAAAAGCAGTTATGCAACACTGTAAACATGAAGGCTAGTTAGAGTATTAATCACTCAAAAATCTACTATTAAAATGAAATGGTCCCTTTCACAGTGTTATGTTATATATATTATTAGATTATTATTACTGATGTATTAAAAGTTCATATTTTAAACTTTTCCTGTGTTTTATTTGAAGTGTTGATCCATAAGAAGATATATTTGTGGTTTTAAGAACCAAAAACCACCTCAATGTAGTTTTACATCTCCTCTCCCAGGCTTCTCTCTGGAGCTCTAGTAATGACAGGTCTGTGAGCCAATAAGAAGAGAGGAGGCTCTGAGCCTCTCTTCTGACTGGCTGACTGTGTTCGGAGTGATTGAATAAAAATAAGGCAGATTTTAGGTAAATACTCAGAAAAACCAAATCCTGCAACATTGGATGGTGGGTCCAGGTGGGCGGGGCTCGGGGCCTGGCTGAGAACAGTGACTGCTTTGTTGTGACATCACAAAGTTACAGAAGCCCTGACTGCTTGTTCTAAGGCTCAGTCTCTGATTACAGGCTGTGTGCATTTCTCTGTGGACTGAGCGCTTTGATACTTTCACAGTATTAATATAGAACCTAGACCTGCTTTATGATCAAAAAAGACATGGACATCTACTTTTATACAATAAATGACCTTTAATATTCAGCAGCATTTTTAATATACATAAGCAGCATTTTAATGTTGTAGCTGGTAGAAGTGCAGTCAATCAAATGTCAACTAAATATAGTGGAGTTAAAAGTACAATATTTCCCTATGAAATATAGTGAAAAATGTCATCAAATGGAAAAGTTCAAGCAAAGTACCAAAGCCTTTAAAATTGAAGGTTCAAAACTACTTTCTACCACTGCAGCATTTAAACCCTTCAACTCCACAGTGAATGTTGATAGTAAAACATATTCATGTTGGGTGATTCAGACTTGGCAAAGGGTCCAAGGTGAAAGCAGCTGTACAGTATGTATTGTATTTTTTTCCTCTGTGGCCTTTACTATTATTCCAGCTGCTCCCAGTATCAAAGCTGTTAGTATTTTGTGTATGGCTGTCAGGTAGAATCTGTGTCTGCTTTGTACTGACTGTGTTAACAGGGACGATGGGGAAATTGGTTTCTACATGCATTCGGTTGTTTTCCCAGAATCTCTGTCCATACTGCTGCATCACTGAGCAGGGGAGTTAACACTCTATTCTATTCGCTCTATTCAAGCTTCCCATGTTCATGTGACCTTGCCGCCTTGTGTCATCTAAAGGCTTGTGAGGGAAAGTTGAGCTCAGGGTTTCTATGATGTAAGTCAGTGATGTAAAGGTCAGGGAACTGTTCTGATCTTGTGAGAGCCACAGTAAACTCTGAAAAAAAAAAAGTCTGAAAGCACATTTTGATATATTTTCTTTTAACAGTTTGTGCTCCACTATTACACTGCAGTAAAAAGGATGATAATGTTGTACATGTTGTACAGGTCACCTAGCTGTATGTCCAGGAGGGCAGTAAGTAAAGATACTTTGAGACAGCGAATGGAAATCATGTTTATACCACTAAACTGCAGGAAATATGTAATTAACCAAATTACATTTTTTTTTTATTCACATAGTGAAGACAGTTGTTAATGTACATATTTAAAAAAAAATAGATTGATACTCAACATATCAGTGAAATGCTCACAGAAACCATATTAGCTTTCCACAAAAATATCTGATCTTGCAGAACAATATCCACTTGTACAGCATTATTAAACCTTTTGATGGTTCCGTTTAGACTCTCATGAACATTAGAGAAAGATTGTCGTCTGGTTTAATACAGAAAAAGTTGACGGTGGCTTCAGAAAAAGTGTTTATTTATATTTAACTAAAACCTCCATCTTTTCCTCACCTGAACCAAAGTGCTTTAGTTGCCTAAATCCCAGACAGGACTCTGGATATGAACCTGCTCACTGGTGTGACAGTTTCACCCAACCATACCAACCAGCTCCTGGCAATTCTCATGTTGATAATGTAGCACTTCATTCATTAAGAAAAAAAACAAAAACATTGCCTCATAACTAACATAAACCAGTGATTACGTTGCCACCACAGCTTAACTGGGAAAAGAATTTACTTGTCTATGAATGTAATTTCTAGGTGACACACATTAAATATGTGGCTTTGGCTGTGTGATGTAACGGCTCTCTTAGTTTCCCCATAAGCTAAATATTTTAATTTCTACTGACATTAGTGGAGGCGCCTTTCATTTCAAATGAGGTGCCCCACCCCCCCATGATTCGCTGTGACAACACTGTCTCCAGGAAATAAGTTTACATAGAACATTTACATTTCGTCATCTGGCAGACACTTTCATCCAAAACGACTTATATTGATGCAACTCTGGGTTCAGCACGTTGCCCAAGGACACTTTGGCTTTTTTATGTAGTTGTTCACATTATCTTTTAAAACTTGGCCAATATTAGACTCCAGTCATGGCCCTGATGTGAGCCACATGCACGGAAGAACAACAAGACGTCACACACAGCACTCGGTGTACGGAAGTAAACAAGGACAAGAAGTCTTCACATTGAATTTAGGATCATACTGGAAAAAAACAAAAAAAAAAACGTATAGTGTCTTCTAGTTATATTATTATGATGCCCGTTTATTTGGTCATTATATATATTTTTATATATATATATAGAGAGAGAGAGAGAGAGATAGAAGAGAGGAAGTCAGGGAATTACAAACGTGGAGGCCACAGGCCCATCAGATTCCATGTGATTTGTGCTGTTCACACTGTCATTAAACAATCAGATCTTGGTCACATAGGGGGGAAAACAATCTGACTCAGGCCACTTGGGCCTGCTGTGTGAACTTAGCCTTAGTTGTTTTCCCAATCATGTTGTGTTGACTAATGTAATTTGAATTATGTTCTCAAACACCGTTTTTCAAGTGAACGAAGCACCACACTGTATGACCCTCTCAGCAGGTGGAGTAGGTGGTCCACTGATCACCGGGCCGGCAGTTTGATCCTCAGCTCCTGTGGTCCACATGTCGAAATATCCTTGGGAAAAACACTGAACCCCAAATCGCTCCCAATGATCAAGCCAGTGCCTGGGTAACTCACTGCCATCTGTGTGTGTGTGTACAAAACCCAGGACTCACGTGTGTTAAGCAACAATGTTTTCTGAACCTTTAGTTAAGGTTCAGAAAACATCGTGGTCTCAGTTCATTGTGAAAAAAGATGTCATACTTCAACTGAATGTGACTGACTTTTTCTGTGTTAAACCAGATCATGAACCTACCATAACCTTAACCAAGTGCTGCCACATAAACATGAAATATTCCATAATGCTGCTGTTGCTACAAGTGTGTATTGTGCTGCTAGACTGGATATTGGTTTGAAAATGATCATACTTAATAATAGTTCCTCATTATGCTAACAGAAAATGTATTTGCTGTTGTACATTAGTCACATTAGTTGTTGTAAGTAAGCAGCTGCTCATATGTAAATGCGCGGTGCTGTATTCTGCTGGAGATACTGGGTTTCATGTGGGAACTAAATGTCTTGTCCGTATCACATGACAATAGAACAACAGGTATACAAGTATATAAAAAAAAAAACAAAAAAAAAACTCTTGACTGATCGATCGTTGACTTCCATGACTTGACTGCGTCATGTGTCAACACATGCTCATGCGTCATGACCTCTGGTGGGTTGAGCATTTCACCTGAGCTGTAGCAGCTGTGTGTGAAAATGTTTCCAAATTGTTCTTGACAAATAAATGACAGCGTAAAGAAAAACTCCGCTAATATGATTTAGTCAGTGACCATAAAGTCTGTAAGCCTATTGAATAAGTCGTCCTGTATTGCATTCATTTGCCTCGGGATGTATTTTGTTGTTGAGGTTTGGTTACAAACTCAGATGTCAGTCGTGTCTAAACCTACAAATCTCAGGATAAAGTTTGTTATAGCTCCAGACAACAGAAACGGGGCTATTTTAATAATGCCATGAACTGAGGAGCTGGTTTATGTATCCAGGGAGCCACGCGTATAAAAACAACAATAAAATGAGGCTCATTTATATTTAAAACCTTGGGCCTGACTTAAATTCAATGCAAATGATGCAACTTCAGGATTTCTCTCCAGGCTGTTTTATGTGCTCTGTTCAGTTCTATCCTAAAAACTAACTCCTGAGTTTACTTGTGTCTGCAGTGGTATACAGTAAAAACTCCATTATTATTATTCATCAAACCCTAATTCAGCTACAGTACGTTCCAGCTGACAGTGAATGTAGGCTGTTGCTTGTAACGAGATGCCATCCATCAGGACAGCAGCTGTCAAATCTGCCTACAGACTCACGCTTCCCTCCACATTTGAGTTTCACAACATCAGCCTGCTAATAGGCACAGGGACCTCCGTAGGATGGAGACAGAAAAATCTCTGGGTAGTGGATCTGGATGCAGAATCCTGTCAGGAGACAAGGGAGAGGGGGCCGAGGGAGGAGTTTGGAGCTGATAGAACAACTCCTCCGAGCTTCACTGGCGTGCAAATTAAATCAACCTTGGGGTTAATATCTGTTCCAGGAGAGACAGACGGCTGCTGTTTCACTGGGAGAGAGAGAGTTGGGGGGGGTTGGGTTTGGGTTTGGGGGGGTTGGAGGGGTGGACAGAGAGCGAGGCAGAGAACTTTACTATCATACTGTGTTTCTGCTGCAGCTGCTCAGCTTCCCTCTGAGAGTTCACTGTCTGCAGCCTCTTGATCTGTTGTGTGTCATCTATTATGTATTTAGATCATGTAGATGAGTTCAGTTTTACACCAAATATTTTACAGTGCATGCATTAATTTTTGAAAACACGGTGGGGTCTAAGGGAAGGCCACTGAGCAGTTACATGAAGGGGTGAATTGAGGTTTAACTGCACATTTTAAATATCTGGGTGTAACATCGTTTTAGAGAAAGTGGTTCTTCCAAGGCTCAGATGGACATGAATCTCTCCCAGTTAAAAAGGTGAGCAACTTCATCAGAAAATAAATGGTTCATTAAAAAAGATGAAGGTTCTGCATGTGGCATGTAACTGAAACAACTTCATTTGATTCTAGTCAGGAACTTTTCCTGCTTAGGTTACCTCCACAAGAAAGTCAAGCCAATGTACGTAAAAATATAAGGACTAGAGTTGCAATGATTTCAATGGTGAATTTAGATTAGGGATCGACTGATTATCAGCCTTTATCTGTGGTAATATTCAGCATTTTCCGATTATCGATATTGTTTTTTACCGATAAAGATAAAATAAATTCATTTAAAAATTCACTACTTTGACTCTGATGCAGCCGGCTGCCCCTGTCTGTAGTCAGCAATCTGGCCTGATGCAAAGTCCCGCCCACAGCACCATCTGATTGGTTACACGTAACAAGTAATAGCCTATCACGCTGAGGGCTGCTGTGTACACAGACGGTCACAGACTAGAGCAGCTCGGGTTAACTAGTGACGCTGTGTGTGGAAGGAAAGACGGCAGAAATCACTGAAGTTGTAATAAACATCACAATCCTCTACACTGAAGTTACAACAACACCACACTGTGACGAACAAGTTCATCTGTTGGTCCAAGACACACCGGGCAAGACGCTAGCACTGACCGCTAAGCTAAAGTAACTAGCAGATCTGAACAGCATGTGAACAACACCTGAATTAGTGAGAATCATTAAAAGGAGCGGAGAGCTCTGGGTGCTGGAGCAGAACTAGTGTAAGTTTAAATGCACAGCAGGAAGTTGAGTTGTGATGAAGAAAACAGCAGCATTGACTGTGTTCAGACAGAGCAGCAATAAACTCTAAATTCCAGAGACTGGAGATGAGACACTACAGCTACTGCAGCACGTCAGCAGGTGAACAGTCAGTAGCTGCTGTTACTGAAAAGACATTTTACTACAGTAGAAGTGAAATCACTGGGAAAGTGTTCTCAGACAAAAGTACAAAGCCAGTCAGTTAAATGTCTAAGTAAACGTGTTTCATTTTAAAAGGGGGAAGGGAAAGGGTAAAACATGTTATTATATAATAATAATAATAATAATAATAATCATATATGATGCAACTGTTATATTAAAGAACGTCTTTAGGCTGCCAGGTGAATAGGTTCACAGGTGAAGATGGCACCGAAATCAACCGATTATTTCCAGTCAGCCTCTTTCAGTTGATAGCAAGGTTAAGGAGTTTAGTCTGGTTAAAGTAAGAACTAATATGACATAATATGACCAAACCGCTTCAAACAAAGTGACTACAAATATTGTTAGTTCTTTTCTGTTTTTACTGTTATCATGTTTGTCAATACAGTCAGCACAGTTCCTTAAGATTAAGAGCCCAAAGGGTTAAAAAGGAGCTGTTGGGTGGAGTGGTGGCAGGGCAAGGGGCTGGATATAATAGGAGCATTTCATGTCTTTTTTTTTTTTTTTTCCTGTAATGTATTGTGATGATGCCAAAAAAATATATTCACCAAAAATAAAAAAAAGCTATGGAATCATTCTAAACCTTTAAATCAGCCGACTGTACGGTAGTTCGTCTTTTTGAAGCAGGAGGATGAGAAAATGTGTGACCAAACCAGGAGCAGCCTCACACATTGTTTCATCTTTCTTTTTTCAAGTGTCACAATGAATCTGTGTTGGGTCTGCAGTCTGACCTTAGGCCCTCGGTAAAAGGGCACATTGCCTTGATGGGAGAGGGCTCCACTTAAACTACACAGATGTGATGCGACCAGGCTGTGCTTATAAGGTGGCACTGTCTAAAAATACATTCAGCAGCACCGCCTCCAGAGGCTGTGGGACTACGTACGGCCTGGCATGGCCCGGCGTCTGGACCTGGTTGAGCTGATGGCATCTGACAACTGTACACGCTGCTGGTCATGCTAGTCGCTGTGATAACCTGCTCTCATGCAGAGGGGGAGGGGGTGTCAGTCACGTATGTTCTCAGCAGTCAGTGGTTTTAAGGACTAAGGTTAGAGAACAGCATGTTTTTTGGATTCAATCTAATCCGCTTTTGTCAGAGATGATTGTTGTTCTCTCTTGCTATGTTCAGATAGAGCCGTGAATTACATTTTACATGCCATTGATCGTCATAAAATCAAACCTGAGAGACAAACAATGAATAAACATAAAGCAGTAAGGAGGCTGCAGTTTTACCAGTTAGAGACCTGTTCAGCATGTGGGCTCCTCACTCTACTCGCTTCTAATTTCTTATTGCATTTCATTCAGTCCTCTGCTCCAATGTTTAGACAGCAGCTGGGATTCCATTTAAGCGATTTTATACAAATAGTGAAATATCAGATTTGGATAGCACCATGAGAATTGCACATTTCAGCTGAAATGTCGTCAGCAATACAGAAACATTTGAACGTTGGCTCGGGGCAGAAAGGTTCCTGCAGATAACAGTGCAGCAAATGCATTTGTGATGTGATTTATGTATTTATGTATAATTGGAAGACAGAAAAAGAGATCTGACAAAATTTGATATTATAGGTATCAAACATTTGCTGATTATAGCTTCTCAGAATACTGCTTTTCCCTCTGACATACTACAGTAAATTGAATACCTTTGGATTTTTTGAACACTGATCAGATAAAATAAGAATTTCTTAGATATTATTTCATTAATTGTTTGTAAGAGAAAAATAAAGATTGGTTGATGTTGAAGTTAACCATTAACTGGTTCACATGGGCAATTTTACATAATGAAATAGCCTCTAATCAGAATGCCTTTTTTTACTGTATCTTGTTCATGAGTGGCTCAAACACAGTCTGTGAAATACTGATCTCAAATTAGATAGTTTAAGCAGATGTAAATATAGACACCTCCAGCCTGAATGTGACTGTAGTCATGGAGCTTGTTTTTAGAATGTGATTACTTTTTATAAAACTTATTGGCAAAGGTTTTTTTTTTGTGTTCAACAAAACAGTGAGATCTTAAATTAACTTCAAGCTGTTATTCTGGGGTGTGTGTGTATGTGTGTGTGTGTGTGTGTGTGTGTGTGTGTGTGTGTGTGTGTGTGTGTGTGTGTGTGAGAGAGAGAGAGAGAGAGTGAGTGTGAGAGTGTGTTTGCACTTCCACTCTATCTTTGTGACGACCAGTTTGAGTTATAGACCTTATGGAGTGAGGGCTTTTTGGCTGGTTCTCACAACTTCAACAGGCTGTTTAAGGGTTAATCCTTGTTTAAGGTTCAGGTTAGAATTAGGTTTAGGTTAGGGTTGGGGTTAGTGATTTTGTTGTGATGGTTAGGGGTTACGGTCAGGGATGAAGGGCTTGGGAAAGCATTATTGCAAAGACTGTCCTCACAATGATAGAAGTACAGGTGTGTGGGAAGCAGCCAAATGAGTACATAATATACGGACATTTTTCTATAACATACACAGCTCTGCTTTGGTTAGACACTCAACTGTCCCACAGAGGTTACCTTGTTCAGCTGTAATTATTACTGGAGTGGGGGTGAACATTTACATTTAATTGATTAATTTACACTGTCTGGATAGGATTAAAATAACCACGGCAGGTGATAGTAACATTACCCTACCTTCCCTAGACACAGTAGTGCAGCCATTATTATGCACTTATTCACCACAGGTGTTGACAAACTGGCATATTGGCGACTGGTCTCTGCAAGTTGCTTCTACAGACATAAGTTTTATTAAGAACTTTTTCATTTAATGGACATGATGTGTTTCTTGTTATTTGACTTTGCAGTGGCTGTGGTTTTAAGGTCCCAAGTACTGTAAAGGTAAATGTCCATGTCTTCTTTAATTATCAAGCAGGTCTAGGTTCTATATCAATACTGTGAAAGCATCAAAGCGCTCAGTCCACAGAGAAATGCACACAGCCTGTATTCAGAGACTGAGCCTTGAAACCAGCCGCCGGCACTTCTATAATTTTGTGATGTCACAACAAAGCAGTCACTGCTCTAAGCCAGGCCCCAGGCCTGCCCACCTGGACCCTCCATCCAACGTTGCAAGATTTGGTTTCTCTGAGTGTTTACCTGAAATCTGCTATATTTTTATTGGATCACAGTGCGCCAATCAGGAGAGAGGCTCAGAGCCTCCTCTCTTCTGATTGGCTCACTGACCTGTTGTTACTAGAGCTCCAGAGAGAAGCCTGAGAGAGGTGAAGTAAAACTACACTGAGATGGTTTTTGGTTCTTAAAACCACAAATATATCTTCTTATGGATCCACACTTCAAATAAAACACTGGAGAAGTGTAAAATATGGGATCTTTAAAAATTGCATTCCAGTTCACCACAACGTAATGCAAAATTTCTTCACTGTAAAATAAAAAAAAAATTTAAAAAAAAGCTGTGGCCAAAACCCTATAGGCGACAACACCACTAGAGGTAGACAGATAATGACGCTGCTGAAACTCTGCTTTGACATCCTGTTCATTCCCCATTACGGAATCGATGCCTATGCCTTCGTTCAAACATTTAGGAAATAAACTTAACATTCAGTTCTCAGTTGAATGTAAACCAGGGGAGCTTGATGCCTCATGAAATCTCCCTTGCAGAGATGCATCAAGAGGCAGTGCTGTTAATCAAGAAAACAACACTCCACTTTTAAACATTTTCTCCCTAGAACCATCAGAGCTCTGTTTTTTTTTTGAACACAGGGAATACGTTTTTAGTCGTCTCAGCATGTTGCATGTGAGCTTTGCTGTACACATCCATTAAAACTGCAGTTTGTTTAGATGGTACCTTAGATGCTTTGTAGTGTCTTATCCCCAAGGTTCAGCCCACACCAATATGGAGATGATAGTCATCACATTACAGCAGCACAAGAGGAAGCTTCATTCTCCTTTTTATTATATAAGCAGGGGCATAATGGCGGCTACAGAGCATGATATTGACTGATTTTGAATGTCTCAGGGTCATTGCCAGGTTAGACCATAATCTTGCATATTGAAAGCAAATGCGCTCAACACAAACAGTTTTTTCTTCATTCAGCTCTACATTTTGAGGTGATTCTAAGTCTTCTACGAAAACGTTACTTCAACTAGAGCGTGGACCATGAATAAATGTAGAAGACGAGCTCTATAAAGGTGGCTATTGAGAGAAATAATGCTGATTCCAATCCTCACACTAGCTTAAAGGTGGAGAAGTGAAAAATGAACTGTCCCACTCCTCTAGAATAGGTATCAAGGTGCATTTGGACAAAGCACTGAAGCCCATAACTGCCCCCATGCAACTGCCCTGTTGCTATCGTCGAAGACGGTGGTAATGCTCCGGTATGAAAGAATGTTTTATCCCTTTTTTTTTTTCTTTTTAACAAGACTTGGAGTCGCCAGCCATGTTGGCGGCACTGTGAGGCTGCAGTTAGATAAAGTGGAGCTTTGAGCTAATATGCTGATGTGTAGCAGCAAATGCTTGCCATGCTCACTGTTCATTCAGCACCATGGATATCTTCAAATCAATGTCCATGTCATCCATCTAATGGTTGTAGAAATATTTCAGACTGGACCAAAGTGGTGGACTGACAAAGTGACATTGCCGCCCATAGAGCAACCCTGCTTTGCATTTGATTGAAAAAGTTTAACTGGCAGGTGATCTAAATGGATGAATATGCTTCATTGAACCTGGCTAAACATCTCCATTTTCCCTTAACCCCTAAACAGAAACATGTCAAGACCTAAAACAACCATTTTTGATGCCTAAACCTCACAGTTTCTAGGCGCTTCTGCCCCATAACCCTTGAGGGATAATTTCTCCACCTGTCTCTAACCAAACGCAATTACCTTTATATCTTTGCAATATATTTTATATAGTGCTTGCTAATCAATGCACAAGTTAGTACTTAGTCAAGCAAAAGTAATATCCAGTATACATGGCCATGTGTGCAGTTGGTTGGCTGGTTCTGGTGTTTGCCTGTCAGTTTATTTAACTGCCAGTTGCCATTAAATCAGGACTTCAGCACTGCCACCGGATCATGGTGAAGAGACGGAACAGTTGTACTGGAGATGGCACAGGTGTCCCGCGCTGCCTTGACTAAACAAGAAGTGACTGCAGTCTTATGCTTCGCTGCCTCGACCTCTCCTTGAGCAATATCCAACAGATTGCACACTTGCCACACACACGCACTTACAGCAAGTACACACATTTCTTATAGCATGTATGCACACTAAATCTGTAGTATGGCCAGGGAGCCTCGCAGACAGGAAAAAAAACGTCTTTTGGTGGTTTAAGTTCATAGTGTTATCACAGGCAAGACACCCGAACTCCGTTCTAGTGGAGGACTAAAAAACGCATGACATGCGGTAACTTCAGCATAAGGTAAAATAGGACAGAGTTTATTTATCATTCTGATGAAATATATGTGGTTTCACTGTAGACACTACACAAAGTTGTAACTGTTTTACCAAACAAATGCATTAATACACACACTGAGAAAAAAACAGGGACAAAAAAAAAAACATTAAAAGGTTGAATAATGACACAGTAGAGTCATTAGTCTAGTCTACAGATGGCCATACTGTGCAAAAAGTGTCCAGCCATGCATGTGAAATCTATTACTCATACATGCACATAATGAATGTGCAGAATGTGTGTTTGCATATTTGCATTACCACTTGTTCACATCGTTTTCACAGCAGATGGAGATCCCACATGTGCAGAACATACTGTACTGTGCTGTCTGTCAGATGTGTCTCTGTTTCAAAGCTTTTGAATTTTATTCCAGGTTGCTCCAAAACATGTACAATACAAACAAATGTATGCACAGTTATCAAAACAGATTCAAATCTTTAGACAAATCTTCTTTGTCTGTTTCTAATCTTTCCAATCATTTGCCTTCTGATGCAGACATCACTCTCATTACAGTGACTGAAAATGTTGATATTCTTGGTTGGAATCAGGACCATTGACATCAGTGCTATACGAGCTCTAGTGCTAGTGCCAAATACTGAAGTCAGTGTGCTGACATGCTCACATTGACAATGCCAACATGCTGTTGTTTAGCAGGTGTAAAGCATGCTATTGTTTTCTAATTAGTGCTAGACACAAAGTACAGCTGAGACGGATGGGAACGTCATTAGATATTGCAGGTAGTATATTAAGTGTCAGACTAATTGGAAATTTTGACCTAAAGTATAGGAAAAGCCAGAGAAGTTATTGCAGTTCATCATGATGGGAACAGAAGTGTCTGTATTTGATGCCATGGAAATCATTTTAACATTGCAATCATGTTGCAGATATTTCACTTTGAACCAGAAATGACAACCTGCTGGTAACGCTAGAGGAGAAAACAGAAGACCACCAAAGTCACTAAAGTTCATCCTGTAGAGACAACTGTCTGACGAGGTTCACTCTCCTCCATCTCTCTCTCTCTGGACTTTACAGTTTGTGTTGCCCACATCTCTTTATTCACCATCATCTCATCCACATATTGCATTTTGCTTGTGTTGATAAGAAGGCACATTGTCCTGATGAGATCTGTTTTGTTGAGGGAAAATACAAGAATTTGTGTTCTTGTCGGATTTTGGCAGTTGCCTAGCGACACAGTTGTAATCAGAACCTGCCTATTGCCCAGTGTGTTGTCCCTGTGTTTAATCAGTTCTTCAGTATGTTCTCGGTATGTTGATGGAAACAGCTGTTATGGGCGTCTAGTGTTGTTGGTGTCAGTCATCTCCCCCCAGTTTAACCAGTTTACTGATGTGTCAGAAGAACTCTACTCATCATCTCAGATATGAAGAGACACAGCCATCAAGACAAAGGTCTTTACTGAGATCAGTTCAGTCTTAATCGTAATTCCACTGTTCTGCAGCATGTCAACCTGAAGTTAAAAGTTTCCTCTAAGCTCTTTACTTATATCTTTTGTATTTTCTCTCACACAGCTGCTTCCTTGATGCAACATTTTTAGCCACTTTTGCCTGGAAACAATCCAAACTCTGACCTCATCTGTACTGTGTGACATTTCAAAAAAAAAAAGAACAGGTACATATCACTTAAATGCACTAACAGATAAATGCAGACAGAGTAAAGCACACAAAGCTGAATAACCATCAAGGCACCTCAGTGTGAGTGTTAGATATTATATCAAATGTTTCCTGAGAACTGAAGTGTCAATCTTCTGCCGTCCAAATAAAAGAACTGAGGAGAGGATGATGCCTCCTCGTCTCCCTGACTGTATTTTACAGTTCCCCTCAGTGTGGAACCTTGACTCCACTCATCTATTTCTCTTCTAAAAGTGCTTCTACATTTTAAATGTCCTCTGAGCCTCTTTGCATAGGGTAAGGGATGAATGTGAATTGTGAGGGAGGTGGGCTATTATTCCCAGCGAAGGGCCATGATTTAGCAGAAACCCTCACCTCGCAGATGGCAGAGCCCAGCAGAATGAATGCAGGAGCCCAGAGGTACAGTACGTATGTGAGGGTAATGAACCATTTGAAAGAGGAACCTCCAGGAAGGAGCCAAACAATGAGTGTAGAGAGAAAAGCCATTTGCAGCCAGGGGAAGGTGTGAGAGAGCTGACAATGAGTGTTCCTCCTCGGTTACACTGACGCTGCATACGATCCACAAACCACATGGCACTGTATTTCTCATTTCTCCTGTGTAAAGTTTGAATAATCAGAGTAGTTTTAATATTATATTCCATATTCACTGACTTTCACCATTGACCTTTTCAAGTGAGAGGATGAGGAGCTAGAAAGAATGTTTAAGACGGGAAGATTAACTAGTTAAAATCTCAAACTGGATCAGAAAAATGGGTGAGAAAAGGCAAATTTTTCCAAAATCTGACAATAACACGTGACCTGCACAATTGTGCACCCCACTCACAGTGAGAGGTAACTGTCTGGAAAGTGTTTAGACTGTGCTGTTTATGTCTAGCAGCCTGGGTGGTCTGTGATGTTTTCCATTGAAAGACTCCAAAAGGAGAGAGGAAAAAGATCTACCGCCTGTATTCAGCTTCTCCTGTGTTGCGCAACACAAAGGTTCAGGTTGAATCTTAAGGCCAATGTACGTGTTGTAGAGGACACTGCATTCTTGCCTTGCAGCTCAAAATGCTGGATTTCCTCTGACATGCCGGGAAGTTTAATTTGTTGCTTTAAATGATTGCTTATCAATGCTAGATTATCTTCAAACTGATTTTATTTTAGACGCTGCCTGGACCCCATCATCAAGGTGAAGAGTGACTTAAACAATGGAAAACCAATTTGTATGGATATGTCAGCTTTCTATGGTTCATAAAAACGCAGAGCATGCAATCATCACAGCTGTACGTTTTGCTGAGTTGGTGTAACTGATCAGAATATCCTCCGAGTCCCTGAAAAGGGTCATCCACAGTGTGAACCTGCTGTTCACAATTATGTTACACTGTGAACGCTGAGATAAGGACGAGCAGGGAACTGTTTCACCTCGTGAAAAGACAAAGAGAAGTCGACAGATTAACACAAATGTGTCAATCACACTCACAGAGAATACTTTTGTATTCTTATCCTAAATATCTCCTTTTTCTTTCCGTGAGGCTTGTTTGCATCATTGTTCTAAGACAGACTCTACTGTACGTTGCTGTGCGGACTTGATGCCATCTGTACACGAGTTGAGACTCCAGCATTTTAAAACAGCAAAAAATTTGCTGTGGAGTCAATTTTTTTTAATTAATTCATTTCACAAGGGCAAAGTCAATCTGTGCAAATATTTTGTGTGGATTTCAGCAAACTTTGACACCTGATTGGACCAATAACAAACCGTCTTGACAGCGCTGACCTTTGAGAGTCCAAAACAGAAGCTGTTGTGTCCTATAAGCCGCACTGCACCATCCACTTTTATTTAACCGTCTGATGGTATATTAACTGCTCCACAAATGACGAATGAACAGAAGTAACGCGAAATGAGACTACAGTCAGTGGTATATATATATATTTTGTACGTCTGCTGGATGTGTAAATTAGCAAATGTTTGCTCGGCATCTTGTCTCTGCTGCTGCCAAGTGCCAATTACTGCAGCTTTAAGTGTGCGTTTGTGAGGATAATCATTAGCATAACTGATGCCCTCAAATTATATCCTCTATTAAGCCATCTGCTCTGTTCCATGTGCGGCCAAGTCTCATTCACAGTTGTGTCACTCGAGGAAAAATTCATACGATAGGTAACCTATCTGGACATGTCAGTGGGATATTGCGCAACCTGAGATTATGAAGACATCAGAAAATATTATACAGTTGTAAACAGTGTGTCACTAGAGGAATATTACAGTTTATTGCAACTTTAGTTAATTTTCCTGGCTTCAGTTAGGATAACACCACGTTAAGTGATGGTTGACATCTCTGAGTTAGGCTGCATTGCAAATTTATTTGGAAGAGAAATGAAGGCAAACGATAGAAATTATGACCCAATCATAGACTGTAGCTGACGCAGCCTCTGTGACGTCACCCACAGGTTTCTGAAGAGCAGTTTTGAAACTCAGAGTGAGCTGTTCCACCGTAGCCATCTTGGCAGTGCCTGACTCCACACCTAACTCCCAGCTAATCCAAAAATGGGCAAAGAGGTGGTGTGTGTGTGTTTGTGTGGAGCCGAGATTCGATACATGCTGGTTTGTGGCAAGCGTACGCTCACCCAACTGATGCCACACCCTCAATTACACAGAGGTTTAAACCTTAATAAAATTTAAAGAGGTGAGTTATATAAAAAATCTCCTCTGTACAGTTGTCACGAAGGAGGAAATTAGCCGTAGTGACCAAAACCTTTTTTTTTTTTTACCAGGCTATAAACATGTTTATGTCTGATGTAAACTTGGGCATTATAACAATCTATGGAGATTGACTCACTTTTGGAGCCAGACTCTAGTGGTCATTCGAGGAGGAGCAGTTTTTGGTTGCCACTTGGACATAATTGGAAAAACTGAAAACATCCATTAGAGTCTACCGACTGACTCCCTGGTTCAACTTTGATCAGCTAGTTGTGCTGACTCACAGCTTAGTGGAAGCTACTCGGGCAAAACTGTTGGCTTGTTTACTTGTTTTATTCACCCTGTTTAAGCGATGTCACTGCGTTACAAGATCTCAACGATTACGTTGGTGTGTACAATGTTTTCATAACTGATCATATTAAATCTGAGTTGTAATAGATTATAGTTTTATATGGATTGAATTAAAGAAGAAGTTAGATGCTAAAATATTGTATGAAATAAAATGGTCAACGAGGTGTGACAAGCATAGAGATGGACAGGAAGTGAGCTGACACTGAAAATTGGTGAATGCAACAGGTTCTCTGAAATCACTCATATAGGTCACTGAAGAACTGTTGTTTGTGTGTGGGATTTAAAAATGTGTAAAGCCACTTTAACTGTATGTAAACACATGTTAATTTGGATTGTCTCCCCGTTGCCTTGTGACACACTTTCCAGTAGAATCCAGTCAGGGTTTATTCTCTGTCCCTGTTGGTGCTGCCTGCTGTTTAATGTGAAGGTCACTTTATTGTGCGTGTGTGTGCGTGTGTGTGTGTGTGTGTGTGTGCGTGTGTGTGTGTGTGTGTGTGTGTGTGTGTGTGTGTGTGTGAGTGTGTGAGAGAGAGATTGTGTGAGTGGGGCTGAAGCAGCAGCAGCAGTAACCACTGTGTCAGCCCAGCTTAGCACTCCCCTGTATGCTCCGCTTGGCAGCAATAGACTGCATTGTCCACAGCTATGTTGGGAGCTAGTCCTTTTTTATCCTCTTTTTTTTAGCAGGGATACCCTTGCACTTGGCTGTCCTATTTCTTCTCTGTGTGCCTTAGGGGAGATGCACATGAGTAGTGAGTGTTCCCTGACCTCCAGATTTAGCCCAGGCATTATACGGTGTTAAGTCAGGCCAGGATCAGGCCAATCCAGTCCAGGCTAGCCACAGCCCAAAGCTATTACCTCAAGGAGTGGTGCAGCTTGTTGACTGCAGAGAGGAGAAAGTGTTGCATCCTAGACGGAGAAGCCCGAGCGTGTTGGCGCTGTGGCATGTGTGATGCGGTGACAAAAAGAAAACAACGGTCCAGTGCAGTAAGACATCACACAGCCCGTCTATATTACGCCACAAATACAGGCAGGCAAGGACGCACTGCTTCACTTAAACCAAGATGAAAATGTGCAGCGCAGCGCTGACAGCAAAGAGAATTTACTGCTTGCAAATCAAAAAGATTATTTTATTATGCCTCACATGAATGGGAATGAGGCAGACCCCTTCCCCTCCTCTCTCTCCCCCTCTCCTCAAAATGCGATGTCTCTCTCTCTCTCTCTCTCTCTCTCTCTCTGTCTCTCTCTCTCTCTCTCTCTCACTTTGTCTGTCCCTCTCTCTCTCTGTCTCCCTGCCTCCATCAGTTGCATATTCAGAGAAGTGCAGCACAGCAGTATATTCTGCCAATGCAGAAGTCCAATTATTTCTCACTGTTGGGCTGAGATTACACACACACACAAAAAATGAAGCCCACCATACATGACTGCTGCAGTATGGCAGAGGTTGGATGTGTTGTACTTCAGATGACTCATGGGTGTTCTGGATCCCACCCTCCACCCCCACACACACACACATACTCCCCACCCGACCAAAAAAGAAAGAAAAAAACAACAACTTGAAACTATGTTGCTGAGCTTTTCAGAAATTCCTCTACATCCCAAAATTTAGATATTCATTTCACATTGGAATTATTCTGCGCCGTGTATCCAACAGACCCTACAACAAAGATAAAGCTCCTGTTTGGCGGGAAAATCCGTACATTACACTGCGATTGTCAATCTGGCAACATACACCTAGCTACTGCTTCATTAATTACATTTCCCTGCAATTAGCTCCCCGTTTATCCAGTTTTAATTAACCATGAAATTATGGATCCTTCCTATTTGGAGGTGGCGTCTCATCTCCTGGTGTATTTTGGTCTCTTCCTGAATATATATTTGCTCATTATGACTATGAAATCCTGCAAATAAGATGGAACAGAGGCTCTGCTGCTGCTACTGCTGCTGTTACCCCAGGAGCTGAGGGAAGGGTGTGTGTGTGTGTGTGTGTGTGTGCGTGTGTGTGTGTGTGTGTGTGTATACATGTGTGTGGTAAGAGTTGGTGAAGGACAAGGCCAAGGGCAGTAGGAGGGGCTGCTTGTGTGTGTGTGTCAGAATGACTCAGTGTGCAGCAGTGTTCCTCTGTTATCACACACTGTGGGAGGAAGAGTTGTGTCTCCGTCTTCTCCTCATCCACACACACACACACACACACACATACTGGTGATCTCCACCAGATTACAGCTCACTACAAATAGCTTTTCGGTAAAGGGTTGAGTTTGAAATTGCAGCGTGGGAAACCCCCGCTGTTGAAACGTATCAATGGCTTCGTTGAATTTTCTCAAGTTTTTTGAATTCCTCAGGTGTAATCATATTGTTTGATGTGGCTTAATATGCATTTATACACACTTGAAGCATATCAAGAGTTATCAGTCTCAGTGGAAATCAGTCCCACCTGCACATAAACCTTCACACTGACACACGTTTGGTTCTACTTTTGGACCTGTTACATCTCTGTTAGGGGATATTTCATGAAAGGAGAGATGAAAATAAAACACATCATTATTGACACTGACCTTGTGATGTAGGGGTGAACACATACTGTCCCTGCAGAGACCAGTGTCCTCACAATGTCAGACTCTTGTGTGTAACAGTGATGATTGTGTCAGAGCGGACACTCTGGGCAGTCATAAATCACTCTTTGATCACACTCACAGCTGCCCATAAGGAAAATGTGTGTGATGAGGGTCTTCAGTGGGAGAAGACTAAAACTTATTTGAACAGATTCATGTTCATATGGCTGAATGTCATCTCCATAATAAAGGATAATTCAACTGAATTACACAAGGGATCAATTGAGTATAGGGTCTTTTAAAATAGGCTGATTGCAGGGCTATGATAAATATATATATGAAAAATATGTTCATATTGTTATGGTGCATGTGTACGATTATGCAATATGTGCAGGATGTGGTGGACACTGCACGATAATTTCACAAAGTCAAATTCCTTATTTTATTTTACATATTTTATGCATTCATATGTACTTACAGTGCTCTATATATTTTTGCATATAAAACCTTGGTAAGTTATTTCCTGTTTTTTTTTGTTATTTTATCAAACCTGAAAAAGTGGTGCTATTTTACACTGTCAAATCACAACACTCAGAAAATCACAACACGTCGTCATAATTTCTTTGCGGCTTTGAGTGTTTTAAAACAGTTGCTCTCTTAGTAGTAATTGTTCTCCTCGATGAAAGTCAGTGCAGTTCTGCTCCGAGTCTTTTTAGTCAGTGTAATTCCCGAGAGGGATTCTGAGACACTTGATAAATATTTACCTAAATCTTAGGTGTGCTTGAATTTATTCTGTGAGCATGTGGTGTGATAAACAAGCATGTTATGATTGATCATAAGTCAGTAGATACAGCGTTGTGGACATCACATATTTACAGTTTTCGGTTATTGGAAGTGCCCTGCCTCAGGTTCTGACTTTAGCCTCGTAACCAAGTAGACTCCAGAATTGCCATAGTTGCCGGCAAGCTGACCAATCAGAGCCCAGTGTGCTCTGATTGATCAGCTCCAGAGGAAGGATGGGGGCCTTAAAGAGAGTGTGAATAGAGTACAGTATGAAATGTACAGAAGAATAAAAATGTCTTTTCAGAAAAATGAATGTATGTAAATCTATTTTAGTCAACACCAAGAATTAAAAGATAAACACTAAAAATGGCCATAATAGGTCCTCTTTAAGTTACATAAATGAATATCGACATAGCATTAGGCCGAATTCAAAAACAAAATTAATTTCCTACTGTAATTCGAAATAATTGCAATCATAGATTGCAAGCTAGGTTTCTGATCCATCCAGAAATTCTTAAATGAATTATGAAATAATACTGTATACAAGCTGTTCCACTGCAAATATTTGAATTGCCAAATACTTTGTGACAAATGGATAACTGGACAATATGGGCTATACAACTTATAAACAAACCCTCAAACTGCTGATTGATTACATTTTGTGATTGTCCAGTGAGCCCAGTCCTGGCAGCAGCTCTATGCACCGCCAGTGACACTCACAGACAGGCCTCCTGATGGCCAATCCCACTATCACAGATGGTCAGCTGTCTGTGTGTGTATGTATGTGTGTGTGTGTGAGAGAGAGAGAGAGGGAGGGAGAGCGAGAGAGAGAGAGTCAGCGAATGAGCACCTTATACTGTACCAGTGTTCAGTACTGTTCTTGTGACTTCATGAGTGCAGCAGGAGTGATTAGATCTCTTTCTGTAGAAGATACAATGAGCCAGTTTGACTTTGACACAACCAGAGTAACATATGACCCGAGTGCATCTTTTCCTCCAAAACTTCTTTAACATCCTCTGCTCTCTGCTTATTGCAGAGCTGGGTGATTGCTTACTGAGATTCAAAACCTCACACATTAGTTTGCTCCTGGGAGAAGCTTTTGCGTCTGAGATGAACTGTTCTCTGTCATCATCAAAAACTGGAACACTGTTAACATGGAGTTCAACACAGAAGGGCAAAGGGTGATTTCACCCACATGTGTAAGCTACTGCTCGGAGCCCAATCTGGTTTACAGTTTTCATCATTAAACCATTATTTAGCTTAATTACTATCCTCATTAGTGTAAGTGTTACGTAAAGTATATCCTGATCATGTCGACTTATCAAGCTGAATGTTTATATGGGGTCCAGGTGAAAAGTGACATCACCCTCCAGTAGTATTGTTGGTTACGTAATTGTGCGGAACACAGCGGCAGATGTTTGTCTGATGAAGATGAACAGTGAATTCAAAATGTCACCTGTGTTAATGGAGTTTCAGACTGATGAGACTGAACAAAAAATGTTTGCATTGCATGTGACTGTATACAAATGTGAACAAACATTTTGCACCACTGGAGTGTAATTAAGAGTCATGTCACATACTGTTCAGTCTGCGATGGTGGCCAGTCAATCAACATGGCTTTGATCCAGTTTATCAAAGCATAAACAATGCTGTTGGGTTTGTTCCAATTTTCTGTGATTAATCTTAAATCTTAGCAATTTCAGGCTTTTCTGCATGGTTCCATTGTTGGCTTTGCTATCTATCACAACAGTGGCCTTGTCATGTTGTATCATGCTGCAGTGTAGAAAGTTGTAGGATTGGTTGGAGTTTGGACTTAAACTAAAGAAAAACACGTCTTGGCCAGTTAGATTTTGTGAAATATGCTTATTTTCTTTCTTTATGAGAATTAAAGGAGAAGATTTAGGCAAACCTTCATGCCTGGATGCTAAATATAAAGCAGCTGATTGGCCCATCTTAACATAACAAGGGGGCCAGAGATTAAAATTATCTGCCAACCAGCACCTCTAAAACTCCCTAAATTATATGTATGGGAATCTTATCATCATGAGGTAATCATCTCTACAAAGTCACTCCACCCAGCACACAACCCCCTTCTTGATTTTAGTCTTTAGTTTTCGTACGGGTTAAACGAACAAGATGTATTCACTAGAAACTGCAATTTTCTTTGGAAATTGCAGTGGTAACACTGCTTCTGCCCAAACTGAAGCCACACTGAGTTGCTGGTTCAAATTTGTAAGAAGAAGTAGTATTAAGAGATGGGAAAGTGGGAAAATTTCAGTGAGAAAAGTCTGAAGGTGTGTCATCTATAAAATCATTTGAAGTAGCCTACACACAGAGAAACTGAAATACATTGCTTCATGCATAGCCTAAGCCAAACATTGCTTTATGAATGGCCTGAAATTTGCATGAAACTGTCAAAAAGCTGAATCAAGCTGTGAAAATCATTATTTTTTGTGAAAATTGAAATACATTTTTTTACAGAAAATTAAGAACATGTAGGAAGAGCCTAAATGACAAAGAGTTTCAGACTGTTTCTGTCTTAGTAACTTCCCTCATAGCTAAACTATTTTCCCATTTCAGGAACAGCTGGAGCTAAACCACAATGATAAATGAATGACTTGTGCTATGAGCTGCTGGTGTGCTGCTGCCAGGTTGTTGTACGGTTGTGTGTCTTTGTATGTCTCTGTGTATGTGTCTGTTTATCTGTGTGTTTATGAGCGTGTGCAAGTCTAATCAACTGATCTGAATCAGCTGTGTGTGGCCAGCTGCAGTTAATGGTTGCCATAGTGATGGTAACTGCTTAGTTACACCTGGTTATAACAGGAATCATGGTGAGACACACCTCTCAAACTCTGGCTTTGCAATCAAAGACTGTAACCACTATTGCCTAAAGTTCACTATTTTCTGAGAGAGGAGACTCTGTCCAACGCACTGATATAAAAATCTTTGTGGTTTCAGAAATGTGGCATGTATAGCGAATTAAAAATGGCCTGCCTCTTGTTGGTCTCCTGATTTTCTGCTCTGTTTACATTGGAGTGGATGGGGCAGTTGGAAGGTACTAATGCTACTTTGAAGCTCACAGTTCAAATTCTGTGAGTCAACAAACAAGATGCATTAATTTGTGAGCTTTAGAGGTGCTATAAGGCATATTTTGTTACCTTCGAATAGAACCATGGCAACGTTTTACCCCTTTTTCTACACTTAATGCTAAGCTAAGCTAACCAATTCTAGGCTGTAGCTTCATATTTAGCACACAGTGATGTTGAACTGTTTGTGGTTGATGTTATATTTGTTATATATGAAACCAAGCAAACAACAGTGATAAACAATGAAGCTAAACAAAAAATTTAATTAAAAAGATTTTAAAATTCAAGTACAAATAAAGTTTGAAATGGACTTCTCCCCCAACAAAAGAGTAAACAGCTACTGAAACAACTACACAGACAACAGCAATGTCTGTTACCATAAGTTTTCATGTGAAATAAAAAGATATTAAATCCATATGTTTGTAACACTAAGAGACGGTCAGCTGAAAGATGCAATTATTGACAAACAAGAGGAACAGCAGGTGAATGATGAGCCGTCCAATCCATTCGTCCATTCGTGCCTTCCTCTGGATAGAAGTGAAAGTACTCTCTGTATAAACCACAGACTAATGCATTGAATACAAGAGTCCTTCTGCTGGTAAATTGAAAGTGATCGAGTGGTGCTGAGAGTAATTGAATACTGTTGAAATCAGCTATTGGTTCGTCAGAGCAGAATAAAAAGCAAATGGTGTTTAAAAGGCTCTAAAATGAAGTCAGTGTAAACAGGCAGCTGTTGTACCCGGCTCACGTCCAGCATTCTTAATGAGTACAAGCAGGGAAACATTGGCTTAAATCACGAGTTTGCATTTGTAATTAGTTTGGCTACTTTCCAAATTCTTTTTGACCATAAATATAGATACAAGAATGTGCTGTTGTCTTTGAAGGATAGATTTTTTACAGTCCTTTTTCAGAGGCTTCTCAACTCAATGCAATTGAATTGTTAAAACACTCACACAGAATCCATATCAATTTGTGTTTGCTATGGTATCACCAGACATTTCTCTTTCTCTAGGCAGCATGGAAATTTGCATCAAAGGTCCTGCCAAGCTATTCTGTATTTGTCGAGACATTTGACTGAAAAACAAAACTGTGAACCTCATAGTGGCACACGATGAAAAGTCAACTGATCAACAAAGTAGGACACGTGCTCTGGGGACCATGAAGATCTAGGCTGTTGCTAGCTTATGAGTCAAAGGCAAGTGTCATAGTTTATGATACCGGCAGCTCTTTCTAACAGAACCTGTCAGTATGCTAACTGTTGCTATGAAAATGCTACGTTTGTAGCGTCCCTGGTGTTGAAGGGGGAGCTCAGTGTTCTAAGCACTGAAATAATCGTCCCCCCATCCTGCACGAATAAGTGCATACATATGCACCTGCATGAAAGTGCCGTACACTTAATGATCCCAGATTGCATATGTTGTGTTACTGCAGTTATCCGCGCATGGTAAAAGACATGGAACATGCACTGTTTAAAAAACACTATTTGAGACTTTGAACCTACTCAACCTAATGCTAGCAACAGTAGCATTGTAGCTAAGGTGGCAGAGTTTAGTACAGAGCATAGACTGTAAATAAAGATGGATGTAGCCTCCGCAACATCACTCAGTTTTGAAACTCGGAGTGGGATGGGCCACCGTCACCACTTCGGTGCATGCCGGCTTGTGGCAAGCATATGCTCACCCACCTGTCACTCAAAGCTGCACACCCTCAATTATGTAGAACTTTAAGCCTTAATAGAATTTGAACTACTGAGTTATATAAAAATTTGCCCCCATACAGTTGTCATGAAGGAGGATATTAGCTATAGAGACTAAAGTTGTTTTTTGTACCAGGCTGTGAACATGTTTATTTCTGCTGTAAAGTTGGGCATTTTATCATGGGAGTCTATGGGGATTGACTCGCGGGTCATTCTTAGAAGTGCAGTTTTTGGTACTTCTGTGTTGGCTTCATTTTTCAGCCTTGGAGGTTGCTGCTTGGTACAGAGCTACAGTGAGTTCCTGAGTGGTAAATACTGCACTAGGCAACATGGAACATGCATGGCAAGACGTTTGTTTTTCAGTGTTAATATGAAAATGCCTTTAGAAGCAGTGCTACTGTTTTGGATTGTTCTTTGTTCAAAAGACAAACCATTTTTGTTCTGGAACAGCATCTAAACTGCATCCAGCTCCTGTTGGGAGGTCGATTCAAATCAGAAACAGCCACATGTTCGTCTCTGAGCAGACCCTCATGTTCATTCATCTTTATGTAGCCAAGACATACAGCATTTGTTCTGAGCACCAGCGGGTTTTTTTTTTTTTAAATTGTTCCCAATGAGGAGACAATGCGGCTGCCTAGAGAGAAAGCTTTCCAGAGCACTCCTAATATTGGCATGGTCTTCCACACTCAGTGTTATGTTTGTCCTGCACTATATAATGGCTCTCTCTGCCATGGGTCCACTCCTGTACAATATTATGTTCAAACCTGTGAGTTTCAGCAGTTTTACATCAACTATTGTACACAACTGGAATTAATTAATATAGGAAGCTGTTTTTGTACCAGTCGACACAAATATTTAACCATAAAAAAACCAAACAAACTTGGTACCAAAAACTAATGCTGGAGAATCAACTGGAGAACACCAATGTATGGAAAAAAACGATGAAAAACATAAATGTACAAATAAAAAATAACGATAATTAAAAAAAACATGTCAAAACAAATAATTGATCTCTTCTCTGAAATGATGTATTTTAATTTCAGTTTGTCTTGAATAATATCGAACATGAAAAACTAGCTGTCAGTTTGAGACACATCTAAACACATTGGTGTCAATAACCTACAAAAGGCTACATTAGCAGAAACATGATAAAAAGTTGTAACTGTTAGTGTTAGAATATGAATATCATGAAGGTGAACGGGCTCATTATCTCGGTTCATCTCAAGCTGAGACAACTCAGCTGAAAAGACACGCACACATATTTCTACACACTGTTCACTTCCTGTATCTGATGGAGTGCGCCAGGCAGAGGAACAGACAGTTGAATGAAGTCATGGAATTCGCTTTCCTCTCCTCTTCCTCCACTCTGAGTATCAAGCCTTTCCTTGACCCTCTCCTCTCCTCCCTCTCACTTTTCAGTAAAAAAAAAAAAAAACCGGCAGCATCCATCTCTCAGTGCTTGGCGGGTTTCTCTGTGTCCTCTGCCTTCTCTGAGGATAATGGCTTTTGGTGCAGCTTGCACAGATGGAGGCTCAGGGAGCGGTCCACCATCAGCTCCACTATCACCCCTTAAAACAGACTCGACTCCATTTGCATCCCGCCAGGATTAAAGCACTTTCAGCGAGGAATGTGGCACCCCTCCCCTCATCTGAATTAGAAGTGGTAGAGATTAGTGATGTGTTCAATGTGCAGCTGTCTTCTAGAACAAGACGCTGCTTTCTTTGTAATACACGTGACTTGTTTGATTGAATCCTGTTTTTAAAGCTCCCACAGATAAATGAATGTTGATGTATCATTGATAAGATGTTATTGTGTTTCTTTTAGGGCAGCGACGAGGGCGACGTGGACAAGAATAAGTGCTGCACGCTGTGTAACATGTCCTTCACCTCAGCAGTGGTGGCACAGTCGCACTACCAGGGTAAAATCCACGCCAAGAGACTAAAGCTGCTACTGGGAGAGCAGCCCGCCATCACAACCAAAGGTATAGCCCCTGTTTAAAATGCATTGTGGGTATAAATGATGGAGGAGCTACATGTTTCCAAAGGGGATTTATTATTGAAAGGAAAAAATAACTAAGGAATGAGATGCATGACGCCATATGTGTTGACAATGTTTGGAGGTGTTGTTATGTATGTGTGAAGTGGAATAGAACTAAATGATTTTAAATAATCATGGAGCACTTAGTTTGGACTGTGTCTTTTCTCCCTACATCTTTCCCACTGTTCTTTCTGAGTTGGAGTCCTAACAAATAGCATGGCCAGTGCCTGATATATTATTGTGTAACGGGGCAGTGTCTTGATTCAGTGCTCTGAAACATCACATACACACAGAGGTGCCCTGAGGGTCAGAATATACAGCAGGAGTCCAAAGGCCAAATCTATACAGTAGCATGGCCAAGGACCGGAGGAACAAATTACATTTACACTATTGCTGTAATTGGACACAAGAATCCTCTGTGTACATTTGTTTACTGTTTTGAGTCTGCCCTTATTTTCATTCCATCAGATATAAATCAGTTCTAAACTTTATTGAAGCTGATAAAAATGGAATAGTTTTCATTCTGTTAGCATGAGTTGCTACCTCTCTTTAAAATCCATACTTCAGTCATATGAATGCTTTGTTTGTGTCTATGGGAAGTTTGTTTCCTCAACAGCTGTTTATACAGCTCTTACTCGGCCTGTATGTTTTGCTTTGTTGAGTTGTGCATTTGGTTCATGTTCAGGTGTGAGGACCTCAGTATTCCTGCTTGCAAGTCTGGTGTTCTCTTTGGTTCTCCAAGATGGAGGGAGCAAATTAAGCAATTTGAGAGACACAAATAATGAACTTGAACTTGATCCAACACATTAAGTGGCCTAATTTGAAAGTGTGAATTACTAAACTTGGGGAATGAATCAAGTATTTTACACAAATAAATTAGTAACTTCAAGGGGATGATGTGTAATTTCAAGGCATAAATTACAAATGTAAGGGAATAGTTTATGATAGGCTGCACAATTAATTGAAACATTACCGACATAGCAATATTGCCAAGTGCAGTATCCAAATCGCAGGAGCTACAATTTTTGGTTAAAGGTAAAATGTGTCACAACACACCATAAGTTGAAGCATTGTGATCTGACAGAGAAGGCCTGGCCTACAAATCATCTTACCCAGACATTAGGGAACATGTTTGTTTGTGTACAAGTCCCAACAAAAGTCACACCATCCTCATTTTTCTATTTCTTTCAGTGAAAATAAAATGGAAAATGATCAGTCCAACTCAAATCATAACTCAACGCAATCACAGTATCTGCCAAAAATAATCACAATATGATTTCTTTTTCTTTTTTTTTCTTTTTTCTTTTGCATATCATTCAGCCGTATTTATATAATATAAGCAAAATAACATTATAGTCAGCTTGTAGTGACTGGGAAGATGACGTTACCTTATATTTTATTTTTTGGTTGTAGTGGGGATCAAAACATGATGGCATGAGCTGACCACATTTCTTAGCATAAATGAAAACATTGATGACTTAGTCCAAAGTTTTTACCTGTCTGATTAACAGTAGTATTACCAGAGCGGATCTGCTCATGCACTGCATGTTAGTTTTACAGTGATGGTTCAATCAAGATTTCAATCAAGTCCCCAGTCACCTTTATGTCTGAGTATTCCACAGCTTCTGTCCTGTGGGAGCGATCTGCCCCTCTGTCCCACAGAGTCACTATAAGTATGTGACTCACTCACTTGGCTTGTTAAATCTGATGGGAATGTTTATGGCATGGAACATGAGTAATTTATGGAAGTAATAAAGTATTGCATATAAGCATATTCATTTAAATAACCACATTCAGCTACTACAGTACTCTGATACCATCTGGACATGGTCCTGGTTTCCCACATTAAAACCATAAATCACCAAACCTCATTTGATAAAAACTAATGTCGTTTTGAGAGGAAACGGAACAACAAACAAGGCATAAACAGACATTTACACATCACTTCCATTAAGATTATCATTTCAGATGGTCAGTTGCCAACTTGTGCCTCCAGCATTTCTTTTGTACTCAGTTTTGAGGCATGAGGGCTGCAGGCTACTCTCTCCTACTGTCCACTCCAGCAAACTAACAACGAAACAGAATCCACTATAATTAAACATATTTTGCCAGTGTCATCTGCTGTGGGGTTTGCTATTCTTTCTTTGTTTATTCTTTTGTCTGTTCCAGTAAGTTAAATCTGAGGGATCACACAAGCTTTAACAACACATTAAACATGCTATACAAATTAGTTTGACTTCTCTGGTAAGCTATCTCTGCTTTTCACTGTAAAATACTGAACATTCTCTTATCCGTAGAAAGAATTACAATGAATCTGAGAGGGGAACATCACTCTTTGGTTACTGCAGTTCAGACATAAATGGTTGAACGTAGACACTGTGTCATTTAAAATTATGTAAGGAGTCAATATCAAGATTGTTGTTTATGTATACAGTATCAGCTGGGCTACAGTGTATTTCATGGTCCCCAGAGGATGATTCCTACAGACTTCTCCTCTAGTGCCCCCTTAATATTTTTGGTTTATTAGTGAAATTCTTCAAAACGGAATCGTCATGAAGTTCGGTAGAGGCGTGCACGGTCCCCAGAGAATGAATCGCAGGGACTTCTGTGATCACCTGATCTTTTTTCCTTTAGCACCACCAGCGGGTCAGGTTTCACTTCTCCTGTGAAATATCTAAACATCATACCTGACGTATGACGACGCATGGTTCCCAGACAGCGTAACCCACTGACTGACTGTGATACACAATGGTCTAACCTCTAGCACCAATAACAATTGTTCATTGTTTTTATTGTGAATAAGCAAACCATGCTAACACGCTCAACTAACACGGTGGACACGGTACATTAAACCTGGTACACCTCAGCATTGTGAGCATTTTGCATACTGATGTTAGCATGTAGCTCAAAGCAGTGAAGCCTCAAAAAAGCGGCTAGCGTGGCTGTAAACCCGTCTAGCATGTGATGATTTTTGGGGCTAGTTTACAACTTCCTAACAGCAGCCAAACAAGCTGGTGTGGTTGTCTGTTTTTTTTTTTGTTTTTTTTTTAATGATTTTCTGTGTGTGTCTGTGTGCATGTTATTTAGATTTAATCACCAACTTTTCTTTGCCTTGGGGTGATTGAAGTCTTGCTGTTGTTATCCGCTGACAGCCGCTCACCTTGAATCTATTTACAAATGGGCTGTTGTGAGAATAATGAGTGAAGGTCACAGGGGGAAACAGTGAATGAGAAAACACAGTGAACATAGTATTTTCAGATTGTTCTACAGGAGTGTGGCTGTGAATAGATCAGCCTTGAGCTTTGTTTGTTTACTCTGGCTTTGGCTTGTTGGCACACCAGTTGACCGAGTCATTTATATGCAATTCACAGCTTTGCGTTTTACTTTGAGCTCTTAGATATCCCTCACCACTACTTTTCTTTTAATTTGTTTGAAGTTTTCTGTTGACTGATAAGGCGGAGCATATTTATAGTGGTATTATCTGAACTCTCCCATTGTTGGACCGTCCCGAATTCATCCTGTATTAGAACTGCCTCGGCCACTGCAGCCTTTTTTCCCTCTGAAGTGGAAGGATTGAATCAGTAGATTGCTACACAAACCTCTTGTCTTTGAGTTAATGTTTGTCGGATCAGTCCTTGAACCCTCTGGCTGGAAAAAAAGAATAGAATAATTCCTTTACTGCAGCAGTAGAATAGAACAAGAATAGCTTTTAAGCATAGAAAGTAGGACAGAAGAGGTAAAATCTACAGAGCTACTTCAGGCCAAATACAGAGGCTGTACAACACTTACACTGATAAAGTCAAAGGGAAATTAAATATTCTTTCTGTTGTGCACCTGATACGAAGGAAATGAAAATAAGATCTTAAATTCTGATTTGAATGGGTCTGAAATCTTGTGCAGCTCTGTTCTCTTGGTCACTTCAATCAGCTGTACAACTATCATGACCAAACGTTCATCAAGTGCTGCAGCACCGTCCTGCTGCTGCTGCTTCCTGTGCTGCATTTACACATTTACAGCCCAGCATCCACCTGTGGGCTCTGCTCTTTTTCATTCCAGGGGTTCTATATCGATCTTTCTCTGCTCTTGCTTTGGCTTGTTGAAATATTTATGTTCTTAGGGCGTGATCGAAACAGAGCCTGAAGTTTGTGTTTTTTTTCATGGTACAGTGGTTCTGTTCAATTCATGGCTGATCTAAGGGCAAGCTCATTTTCACATTATTCCAAAAAATATCTGTCTTTTTTTTTTTCACGTTTTTCATTTAGGAGATTTGGTTTGTTTATCATTTATCTTTAATGCTATATTTTTTTTCAGGAAAGTTTTGGGCTCCTTATTAGTCAGTTTGTTGTTTTTGGGCATTACTCAACTCTGAAGCTTAAAAAAATAAAACTGATACTAATATTTTTACTCTACAGCTGGCTGAAGTCACTTCAGTGTTGCCATCTCTCCTCCTGACCAAACGGATGCATTTCAGCTGTTTTCAGATGTTTTAAAGGTCTCATATTGTAAAAAGTGAGATTTCCATGTCTTTTTATGCCTCCGCACCGGCAACAGTCAGAGCCTACCCCACAGCATATTGTTTTCGGATCGTCTGTCCTTTCGTACGGATGTATGAAATTGATGCCTTGATGGAACTTCTTCAAATTTGGCACGAACGTTCACTAGGACTCAAGGATGAACTGTCAATATTTTGGCGGTCAAATGTCAAGGTCACAGTGACCTCACAAAAGACAGTTTTGGCCTTGTGAGTCTAGGTGCTATAGGCTATAAATACTGTGAAAGTATCAAAGCGCTCAGTCCACAGAGAAATGGACACAGCCTGTATTCAGACACTGAGCCTTAAAACAAGCCATCAGGACTTCTGTAATTTTATGATGTCACAACTGTGCAACCGCCCTCAGCCATGCCCACATGTCTGTTCAGCTCATTTCAGCACTGACTGGACATCACACTTTGCATTAACAGTGGGTTTTACCAAGTTACAGTAGTAGGCTACAATCCATTCTCTGTGTTTGGCCTAGTCAGCTGATCAGAAAAGAGGCTCAGAGACCGACACAGAATAGTCCTGTTCTTACTAGAGCTCCAGAGACGTTAAACTATATTTATATCTTCTTATGGATATTAAAACTTCATATGAAACACATGGAAAAGTGAAAAATGTAGAACCTTTAATGCCAAGATAGAACCTCAGACGGACACCTAGAATCCTAAACTGTAGCTGCATATGTAAATCTCTTTTTAACTCTCTAATGCATTTCTTTCTTACTGACTGAAACAAAAGGTTGTACAGAAATTCATGATTCCCAGACAGTGTCCTCTAACTTTAGTGATCCATTGGCATAACCTCCAGCACCACTGATGGTATCATGCTAACACGCTAATTGAAGATGGTGAACATGATACATTTTACATGACAAACATCACCTGATGTTCATTGTTAGTTTCCTTTTTCTCTTTAAAAAGGAAAATAACGATTAACACTAGTGACTGGGGACCAGTGAGAACACTGGGTTTTGTGTTAAGTTCCTTTTTAATGACACAGTTTAATCTTCTGTGAAGCTGAGAACCTGAAGTGAACAGTGAGTGCGATGATGTCTGGACGTTCTGTTCTGTGCAATACAACGTCTGAAAAGAGCCTTTAAACGTCAACTGCAATTAAAACAAAACTATGATATGATATGGTGAGCACGAAGGGGGGCGACTGGTATAACGTTTGAGGGAAGTTTCTAACATGAATGTATGAATGAGTATGAAGAGGTTTAAGAGAAGTTGAAAATGAAAGGCAGGCAGAATGTTCAATAAATAAATAAATCTTTATAAAGCTTATAGCCAGGTCCAGCAGACAGTCATCTAGAAGCAACCAGGACCAATGTTTTCCACCAAGCCAATATTTCCATATATGTAATTATTTGTCAATAAACCAAATAGTGATGTACTTTGGCTGCAACTTTAGAAAACTTTGACACTATTAGATTGTGTTTGTACTTTGCTGATTGTGGTCTCATGATGCAGCACCCAGACAGCGCCCTTTGCTGTTTGCTCTCTCTGCCACATGTCCGTGACAGACACAGTCATTAAGCATGCCATCTGTGGCCAACGGCTCAGAACAGAGGCAGCTCCATCCCGGCTAAAAGAGGGGGTGACACAGCCATCAATCGCACTGTCATCCAGAAAACTGCTGGGACAAAGAGGAACCTCCTCCCCACCTGAAAGAAACAGAATGACAGAAAAGCATTGGAGTGCAGCTGCTAACGTTCAGCTTTTCACCTATTATCTTTGTAAAAGAAAAAAGAAAAAGAAAAAAAAGTATAATTAAGTGCATCTCATGGATTAGTGTAGAAATACCTGAAGCTGCATTTAAACACTAACCCTCTCCTTTAGTATTCATAGATATGAAATACAAATGTCAGATCCATCTATCTAACTGCTGGCTTTGGACTGCAGCGTGTTTTATCCTCTGAAACAGTAATTTAAAGCGCCTCTATTGTACAGATCTGTTACAGATAGAAAATGTCAGGAAGATAAATCCAGGGCACCAGGAGACCCGGGATATTGATTTCTACATAAGTAACGTCAGCCGACTGGCCGAGTTCCTCTGTTGATCTTCCTGCCTCTCGGGACCCATGTTGTTCCAGCCGGTATACAGTTGCAAAAACTCTAGCTTCCCAAGCATGTTTTTTTTTTTGTTTTGTTTTGTTTTTTTTTCCCTCACTCACCCCAAACACCAAAGATCTGTGAAGGTACACGGTTCTGTTCAAAAAAACCTCTAGAGACACTGATGAGAATATACAGCACCTCTGTTGTCACAGGAGAGCCGCATAAACTTTACCTGATGCTTTTTTTTTCTCTCTCTTTGAACAGATGGTGTGCATCTTCCCTTTGGGTCCATAACCCCCTATTCAGAACCCATGATAAACATTTCAAAAATGCATAATCACAGTGTAGAGAAGCCCTGCATAAGCAACCTGATAGTTGAAATTCATGTTTAATGCTTTTCCCACAGGGCCAGTATTACACATAGCCTATATAAGCTAAAACATAACCCCTCTTTGCCCTGTTCAGGCCCAGATGTGTTGGTGTGAATATTTTCAGTGACCCATATAGCATATGCTCATCTGCGTGCGTTTAACTGCTCATGTTGCAATGTGTTGCAATTCCAATTCAGTTACTATTTTAGAGCACGGGCAGGCTGAATGAATGTTAATTTGTCATTAGTATTTTACATAATCACAGCCACATGTATTTTCATATTCCTCCACATGGTTTCTTTAAGCACTATTTCCACATTCTGGCCTGTTTCCAGGTGTCTGGGCCGTAAGCACAATAGCTGCCATGAATGTCACTTCCTTTAGCATCTGCAGCTTAATGTGGGGATATACAGGATTTTCTCTGCACTGATTTACTGGGAGATGATTTGAGGAAATCTGGAGCATTATGGTTAATATGGCCATTCCTTTTTGTTCCTTCACATTTAGCTGGGACTGTTATGTGACTATATACATCTGAACCAACAGTTAAAGTGCATGTATCGTAGCAGTAACATTTAAAGGGCCCTGTATTTTCAAATTCCCCTGTGGGTTTCCTACTATTTCTCAAACTATCTGAGGGGCTGCCGCAGCATTCAGACCATTTTACATTTTCATGTATTTACAGTTTAGAGATCCATGGTGGAGGGACCCAGCACGAAAGTCAGTGCTGCTATAACAATATCAGTGTCATGAATAGCCGTAAGTGTGTACTTAAACTTACAGCTGGGAGCAACAAGACAAAAAACTTTTGATAGACCAATGAAGATGTCACTGACCCAGGGCTCAACAGATACAGTAGTGAGGTAGTCATAACACTGGATGTATTATGGAAATGGATTGTGAAATGCTGTTTTAGCCATGCTAGCTAAATTGTCTCAACAAATGTTCTCCATGGGAAAAACTGTATTTGTCCTTGATGATTCTCACATTAACCTTAACACTAACTTTTCCTTTAGCGCCAGCACCAGGTCATAATTTGACTTTGTCCAGCACTTAATGTATTCCTGTCCAGTACTTGTGAAAATGACATTCACATCAGCCTCAGCTGTACTACTAGCAAATGTTTGCATGCCAACATGCTACACTAAGATGGTGAACATTATACCTGTTTAGCATTGTCATTATGAACATGTTATCATTTAGCTCATACCACCACTGTGGCTAAGTACAATCCACAGAGCCATTAGTGTAGCTCGTGACATTCACTACCAATGATCAGAGGTTCTGTAAAATTGTTTTTTAAGGTGTTCCTGTCGTGAAGCACAAACTATAGGAGGAGGGGATGTAAATTCATACAAATAGCTGCTGGATGTGTGGGAAAAGCAAGTGTAAAATCTGCAGCACCGTTTTGTTGGGGTGATAGACTAGCCAGGCCGAAACAGACAGAGAGAGAAACAAATGAAAAGATGCATCATAAAGTTATTTGCCAGCGCAATCCACTCAGCACCACAACACAAGACACACAGCAGGCGATGCAACAAGCTCTCAATATCTCCTGACTCACATGTTTCAAAGCAGCTTCAGTCCAATGTGATCTGACTGAAGCAGCCATAATACTTATTATCCCAGCCTGTTGTATTGTTTATTTGTTTACAAAAATTAATCTTGTCAAAGGAATTTTACCAAAAATCTCCCACTTCGATTTTTCTCATTCAGTCACAATGACCTTTTGTTGAGTTGACAACATCCAGACATTTAATTATCTCACATGGAACTTTGTTCTTGAGGCCTGCGGCTTCAAAAGTGTCTTCTCTTCAACCAATAGAGCTGCACAGTGTCTTCACAGACATGAGTCACACATGATAAAGCAGCCAAGCATCAGATCTTATCTGCAGTCTGAGTAGATGCGACGTTACTCTGTGCCCCTGATGGTAATTTGTGATAGACTTCGTAAATAAGTCTAAAGTCGTCTAGTCGACTTTAAACTGCTGTCTATTGTCCTTTAGACCAGTGGTTCTCAAAGCGGGGTCCTGGGACCCCCCTACGGGATCTTGAGGGGGTCCCTTGGGGTTTCCAGCAAAAAGGGAATAATTTATCTTCACTATAATTCCATTCATACGTAAAACAATGACAGAATGTATTTTACTATTTTGGTCATGGGTTTCAAACACTCCGGTGAGGGGTCCTTGATGTGATAAAAATTTGAGAACCATTGCTTTAGACAAATAGTCAGCAGTGCAGGTTGAGCTTTGTAAGACCTCAGCCTGGCAGATCGTAGTAAATCTCCAGGATGGAGATCATGCTCAGCACAGCTCCCACAGATTCTTCCTCAGAGAGAAAGTGGAAAATATGAGAAAACGTTTCATTTCCTGAGCGTACAGAACAGGTTTGTAGGCAGGGGGTTAGGGGTTGGGGGTTGGGGGGTTGAAAGTCCAAAAAGGAGCAGCATTGTAGGAAGAGATAAGTGCATGGATTCAGAGCACTTTGATCTCCCTTTCTCACAGATGCTGAATCTCCTCAGATTTATAACTCTGTTCACACTAAATAGGTCTACCTTGTACTGCTTCTCTCTGCATACAAATGCCATGTAAGGAGGGGATAGGGTTTTTAAATGCAACTTAGCGCTTGAAACTAGTGCAGGCAAAATGACATGTGTTACTTGAGCTGAGAATTGAAATGTTGCATTAGTGTGGCACATGAAAACTGTATTTCTTCCAGCCTTTGAGGAGATGAAAGGAAAGTTTTTGCTTTGTTACTGTAGATTTGATTGTTAATGGATTTTCAGTTTTCTGCTATTAACTAGGCTGGAGAGTGATGAGCAAAATCTTCACTCACGCAGACTCCTAGAGCATAAAACAGAGCAAATAAAAGAGCTGAATAAATAAATTACCACAAGCTTTAAACTGACAGCTGACAAACCCACACACTATCTACACAGAGCAGCATAAAGTCCAAGCAATCCGACAGTGTTTACTGCTGCATCAAAACCTCACAACTCCTGTTGGTTTCAACTCCGCACCCAAACAAACGCTGTTCTGTAGTTTGTAAAATACATTTGCATGAAAAAGAAAAAGAAAATAAGGCTGATTATGTAAAGCTGCCTTTTGAAATGTAAGCTTTTCATCAAACAAACGTGTTACGCATCTCCCTTGAGACAAACACTAAATGATGGAAATATGACTAATTACTGCCATAGAGGAGGTTTACTGAGGATCTACTATTGGAATATCCGAATCATTTCAAATTCCAACCAATACTGTGAAGACGGGAGCGTTTTGCTGTAGAGACATACTGACACATACTGTACTTGGTACAATACAGCCTTCAGATTTAAACAGCTCAGCAGCTACAGAGGTGTCAGTCAGATGACCCACAGATAGTTCTTCTTGTGACTAAAATCCAAACATCTACAGGAATTTACAGCAGCGGCAGTGGTAGAATCAGGCTAGCTGGGGTTATCGTCGCACTAAGAAATGACCAGTTGTTTGAATCCTGTCTGATTTCCTTTATTCAGCTTCTGTTCCGCCTCATTCTCCGGGTGATCCAGTCCATCACAGATGATTGTAGTAGTATAAAGCACTTGAAACTAACTTTGTAATGTCCAATCCTTTGGTCCAATGCTACAAAATCCCTACCTTTATCAATAAATAATTAAGCTCACAATTAACCCCAGCGAGGAAAAACAACCTTTGCTGCCTATGATTTACCCACAGGTGAAATAAGAGAAAAGAAAAGTCAAACCAAAAAAAAAAGGAAAAAATTAGAATGATTTCCAAAAAGCAATTTGCACCTTGCCTGTAGTGCAGAAACACAATTGCCCCTAAATCATGGTGGCATTTCAGCAGATTAAAACTGAAGTGGAAAGGGAGGGATTTAAATCCACTGACTCCCTTTACTGCCACAAGGTTGACATTTTTGGTTTTGAGTGAAATATGTCAACAACTATTCATTTGCTTACCATCAAATTTGGAGCAGACATTCATGGTGCCCAGAAGATGAATCTTCCATCACTGGTGATCCCATTATACTTCATCGTTTCCTCTAGTGCCACCAGCAGGTTCATATGTGTAAATTTTAATAACATATCTCCACAACCATTGAATGGATTCCTATGAAATTTGGTGCTGAAATGGTCTTTGTGATCTTTGTGGTGTTCAACTGACATTTCATTGAGCTCCGTCATCAGGTCAAAAGTTCAATTTGTCTCATACTTTGGTTTGTTTATGTGATAGTTTGGTTTTCTGAACAATGAGACTTACAAACTTCCCAGGTAGCTGGTGAGCCTGTAGACTTTAAGTCTTGTTTTGTTGATGTGATTTATTTTTCATATTTTATCCTTCAGCTATTGTGCAGCCGTAAAAGTATCCTGGCTTTTGTGTATTCTGCCTTTGCCAGCTCTGACATCTGCCTATTTGATTTCAGTGACTGGGTGATACCCAAGTGTTGTCTATGTGTGAAGTTACAATTCAAGCAGCTTCACATGAACACACAGGTGAGAAAAGATATCTACTTCTACCAGCTTCCACCCAAAGCTGGAAAATATCCACATTGATCAAAGCCTTTATATGAATTGAGCATTAAAGCTTCTACTGCAGTATTGTACTAACACTCAGCTAGAACTGTAGAAGCGTAGAAATGCTGCATTGTACGCCTGTGTGCTGGATTGCTTCAGTCTCCGCTCCTTTTCACAATCTGAACCAACAGGCAGAGCCCGTCACCCTCACATTTGGTCAGACAGCAGAGAGCCTATCAGGCCGATAAACTGCTGCAGCGTGTGCACGTATGTGTGTCCTCTGACTAACCGGCTACAAGGCTGCCATTATGAAATGTGGCATGTGCACTTTCTTATTGACTTGATGATAATAAATCAAGAGGCATCAGGCCGGGATGATTCATTCGCTGTTGTACTGATAATTCTCCCCAAAAATCTTCCTCTCAGAAAGATTTTTTTTTTAAAGCTGCAATCCTCCCAGAGTGGTTTTAAGTGTGTTGTTCATTCTGAGCACAGCGTGTCCAAAGCTCATGAATTCATCTCTGTGCAGCAGAATAAGGCACCGTTTTATTTTGCCGGTGCTTAAAACTGTAATATAGAGAAGCAATGGCCTTTTCTCCAAGTTTGCCACACCGCACGTGGAACCGACTCCATCTGCCTCATGGCGATGAGCTCCACCTTCTGAACTGAGCTGAAGCCTCAATCAAAGCACAGAGGGGTGTTAAACAGTACGGCTCTAATGATGCACTTAATGGGAGGAAATGGTTTCATTCCTTTATGTGCCTTCTGGGTTATCAATGAAACTGGAGAGCCATCATGTAATAACAGCCTGCTATGAATGAGGAGTGTGCCACCTTGTATTGAACATAAAGACTTTAGGTGAAACCAGTGGGCTGCTAAACAAACGGCCAGGACACTGTGCTGTAAAAGCCGTGAGAATCAGATGGTGATTACACTTTGTTGGAGGAGGATACTGAACAGAGGATGTACTGATGATGATAAATGATCTTTGCTCTTGTAATCATGCCCCTTTAATTCCTGAGGATTTGCAGAAAATTATTTGCCAGTGTTTCTCTTTGTTTCTCATTTCCTCTCAACTTGTGCGCGTCTTTCACACAAGAGATTTGACCAATAAATCCTCTAATAATCTAAAATATTTTATTCACAGCTCTTTTTAAAGGTCCATATTTTATACTTTTTCTGTGTTTTATTTGAATTGTTGATTATAAGAAGATATATTTGTGGATTTAAAAACCAAAAACCATCTCAATGTGGTTTTACATCTCCTCTCTCAGGCTTTTCTCTTGAGCTCTATTGACAACAAGTCGGTGAGGCTCAGAGCCTCTCTTCTGATTGGCTGTTTTCTGAGTGATTGAATGAAAATACAGCAGATTTCAGGTAAACACTCAGAGAAACCAAATCCAGGAAAGTTGGATGGTGGGTCTAGGTGGGTGGGGCTTGGGGCATGGCTGAGGGCGCTGACTGCTTTGTTGTGACATCACAAAGTTCCAGAAGTCCTGGCGGCTGGTTTTAAGGTTCAGTCTCTGAATACAGGCTGTGTGCATTTCTCTGTGGACTGAGCGCTTTGATACTTTCGCAGTATTAATATAGAACCTAGACCTGATCTATAATCAAAAATAAAGTAAATCTACCTTTATACAATATGGGACCTTTAGTATATGCTAAACTAAACCTAAGAGCGACCTGCTGTGTTTGAGGTGGACAGTGGGCATAGCATGAGTGTGGGATTTTGACTCTGGAGATTGAAGTTTGAGTTTTGCATCTCACATGTGGTTATGTGTAGGCTTCTACTTTTTGGTTAAAGCTGCACTAATAAATATTTTGATATTAACAATGGATTAAATGACTCTGTATACGTAAACTGGGTCACTTGGTGGGGCAAACCCTCAGAGAATATAACCACTGGACTCTGCAGTTCCCCTCAGTTCAGAGCAAAGTTTTAGTGTCTTTAACTCATTGTTTTGGTTTTCAAGCACACAACTTTACTGCTTTGGTTCAGTCTCACTGCTCTCATCCCAGCAACAGGCAGCAGAACACCTCTAAAGACAGACACAGTTATCAACCAGTGAAAGAGCCTGATATTTCCCTCAGGAGTTAGTGTAAACAGAAAAAGAGCTACAAAGAGAGTACATATTGAACCAGAAACACAGGGACTTAAGACTACTTTAGTTTGAAAATGAAAAGAATCTGTGTGTGTGGAGTTAGAAAGAAGTGAGGTTGCCAGACCTCTGTAGCTGCTCCACATCTCTGCTTGAGGCTAGAGGCTCGAGGTTACATTAGCTAGTAATAGCATCACACATTCTGTCTCAACTGTGTGTTGTCCAGTTGCATTGCAGATAATGCGGGCGCCAGGTTTTGACGAGGCAGAAGAAAGTGCAGGATAAAAAAGAAAATATCTCTGGTTCTGCTGCATCAGTTTTCAAGCTTTTTTAAACTGTCTATCATGAGTTCCACAGTATTTTAGGAGTGTGATGCTAAATCAGTGGAGCACTCTTTAATAGGTGATCGTTTTGCCTAAATTTCAATAATTATTTCAGTCTTATGTGAAAGTTGTTGTTAAGTGACTTGTCATTGTTGCATAGCTTCATGTAAAGCCTCTGTGCTTGTTTGGATTCACTCATGTGATTTTTACCTGAGCCACCACCTTTTTGGGTAATCCTGCTGACAAATACACAAATAAACAGACAAACCAAACCAAACCAAACATGAAAACAAAACCAACCTGGCAGAGGTAACAAAAACTCTAAATTAAGTTTGGAGGACAGAAAATGAAAAGTGTGAATTAATGTTGTTGTCCTGGAATCAATACGTGCCTTTTCTTCCCTTTTATTCCCTCTGACTTATTTGTCATCTCCATAAAGAGTAAATATTTCACTGTCTTTGAGTTTCCCACAGCCTCCTAATTCTCCCTTTCACATCCTGTCATCCCTGTCTCTGCACTTCCTGGTAATTGCCTGAATGTTATTGTTGAAACCAGGAGCTGTGTTTTCAGGTTATGTCTCATATGCCAGATGTGTCTAAAACAGGTTTGATGCAGCATTATACTATTAGTTCTCTGTATATTCAAAGCTACTGATAAGCAGAGAGCAAGTGGGTCTCCTACTGTATGTGGGGCTCTTTTAATCTGAATCTCAGAGGATTGGCTGGTCATGAAATGGCTAGCTTGAGTCCTCACATTCGGTTGCTGAATCGAATGGCACATGCACACCCCTCCCTCTGTCAGCTACTTTCCTTTGAGCAAGGCATTAAATCCAGAACAGCTCCAGGACTGCTGTTCTGTAGCCGACCTCTGACCTCCTTGCCAAGGCGACTACAGTGATATAATTACGTCTGACAGTTTACATTGGCCTTTTACTTGAAGAGGTCACCCTATAACCACAAAGTCACAGATTCAAATCCTACATAATAGCCCATTGCCGTGGATGAGAGCATCAGCCAAGTGCTGAAAGTGAAGATATAATGCAAATGTAAACTGTGCTGTGTCTATGGCTCAGCTCTGACGCACTGAAGAACAGAGAACTCTAAACCTGAGAGCAAAATGCTGACAGCTCAGGTTTTTATACATTCTCTCCCTCCGCTATGTTTTTCACTGGAGTTGCCATTTTGAAATGTTGACTGGTGTAATGGAACGTAATGGGACAAAACTAAATGTTGACTTAGGGTGGGTCGAGCACTGGAGTGTTAAAACTGATTAAGTTGATAGTGCTGTTTTGTGTCGGGGAACGCTCAGTGCAACGCGGCACTCGTTTGGGGTTAATGCTGTCATCCATGCATGAAGGCACAAGTGGGCAGCCACGAGAAGAGCAGGCTCTTTATTCCGTTTGCCAAGTAGAATTTAGGTTTTCCTCTTCAGGCATTTAATGGAGATAACAGCTTGTTATTCAGTGGGCTGCGCTAGCGGGGCAACAGTCATTGTTACATTGCTGCTGATCAGTGCTCATTAAAGCCCTTATATTGATCTCTGTCTGCTGGCTACAAATCTCCTCCTTAAAAAGCCCGCTTGTGTTTCTGCTGGTGTTGACAAGCCTGCAGTCTTGGTACATTTTTAAATAACTTACTTTAAAAAAAAAAAACAATAAAGAATATTATATAGATTAGTGATAGTATATATTGTTTTTAAAGCATTTTGCAGTAAATCTATTTTGTTCTTAAGCAGTGTTTTTTCCCAGGTAGAGAATTTAGAGGTGGCCACTTTGATCAGGTTTCATTTTCCTTTGTCAAAACATAAACATAAAATTTCTGGAGTTTTACATTGTGTTAAATTGTGTATAACAGCCAAATGCAATTCTTAGTGAAATAACTCCGAGATGGTATAAAGTGAAAGGACAGAACCCAGTAGCAGGATGATATGCTAGCTTATTATCTCTGGTTATTAAACGTATAACTCACATGACTAACATGATATATGTCAAGTATAACAACAGAGAGCAGAAAACAAGGAACTGGTTTCTCTGTTACCTAGTGACCTCTGCTTGACTCCGTCAGTGTAGTTGTATAGCCGCAGACGATGTATTGAAACAGGAAGACAGCATGTAGCTATCCTTATAAATGTTCAGAAATGTTCAGGAACTATAACAGATTATTTTTATTTATAAATACATTGTAATATTTGTTTCCGTAAACCTGTAAACACAGACATTTTATTATTGAAATTACCATGTTTAAAAACCAAATCATTCTTTTTTTAAATCACAGTGTTATATAATTATTATATTGTTATAGGCATGCTTGGGGCCATTTGAATTAATTTGCTATGTAAAAAAATGATAATAATGATAACTAACTGAAACACCTGTCTCCTTTTGAACTGTTTAAAACTCTGCTCAACCTCAGTTGAATGTGTTGTTGTTGTTGTTGTTTTGCTTCAGAGGCGTCCCCCAGTCCTGTAAAGAGCTCCCCAGAAACGTCTCCCATGACCTCGCCGCGACAGCGCCGCGACTCTGACCGCTACTGCCAGCTATGTAACGCCTGGTTCAACAACCCCGGCATGGCTCAGCAACATTATGATGGCAAAAAGCACAAGAAGAACGCTGCCAGAGCGGACCTGCTGGAGCAGCTGGGCAAGACCCTGGACATGGGAGAGATGAAAGGTACGAAGTCATGAGTTACTTTTCCCTGTTCTGACTGTTGTAATCAATACATCAACAATCAAAATACATCAATAGATTTACTGACATTCATGCTTTTTTTTTTTTTATAACAAACAGTTCTCATTGTTTATTGATATGAAGCACATCGTAGAACGTGTTTGAAACTCTCCTCTTTTGCATGTAATGTTAGACTGTGTTCTCCAGTGAGGAGACGCCACATCATTGTTAATCCATGTTTGTCCTCGATGTGGATCGCTTTCTTTTAATGCCTTTGCGCCGGCGACAGCCGGAGGGTTGTCCGTCCGTCCCGTCCTCGTGGACATGATATATCAATAACGCCTTGACGGAACTTCTTCAGATTTGGAACAAACATTCACTTGGTGAACTGATTAGATTTTGGGGTTCAAAGGTCACAGAAACACTTTTTAGCCATTATTCAAGAATTCACATAGCAATTTCACAAAAATGGTTAATATTATATTATATGACTCTGGACAAACAGGGGTGTAACCTGTCTGTCTGAAACTAGTCTGAGTGGCGGAGGCAGACAACGGCGAGGTGGTAATTCTAGTTTAAACTTAAACTTTCCTCTGAACGCTGAGTTTCCTTTTTCTCCTTTTTATCTGAGCATTAAAAACTTTTCTTAGATGCTCCCTAGGTTGTACCTCCGTCATACTCCTTGCTGTAGCCTGCTCCATCGCTACAGTTGCTCCCTACTTTAGCTCTGGCAAACCAATCATCGCCACTGGTGTGCCAATGCAGGAATGTCTCCACAGACACTAGATTTAAAACTCCAGTATACTGTCAATTACAGAGAGATTTACTTGGCAGTGATAGGCTTAATGAACATTGTTTGGCAAGGGCTTGAAATTAACAGACGTTCATTATATGGGAAAGTCCCACACTCTAGCTTTAAATGTGGCAAATGGAAAGTGCATGAATGTCAGTAAGTTCCCCTTTGTCTAATGAAAAAAACACAGTTAGATTTTTTTTATTTTTTTAACCAACCTCTGTGGCCGTTGTGTCTTCAATATCCAATATCTCTCTGTTGTGTTCCTGCGTCAGACTCAAACTCGTAGAGTGAGTGAGGGATCGACCATGGTGTTAAGCAATAATGCAGTCCTGTAGACTTCAGGGCTTCTCATCCACATTTTAATACACTTCAACAGACAGGGCAGTGACCCAGCGGTAGGAGAAACAGGATGAACGTCAGGGTTCATGAGGTTCATGAAGCCCTATTGGCTCCAGAGCTGCTGCTCAATGACTGACCCTGACTTCTGACCTGCCCCCCCCCCCACCCCCCACCCCCACCCCACCCCCGGCCCGGCCCAGGGATCAACCACGTTTCTCATTGTAATTTGTTATAAAATACTGTTGAAGTTTCGCTTCAGGCAGTTTCTCTATTAATTGTTTGGATTTTAGAGTCAAGACAAAACATGGAAAAAACAATAGAGCAATAGAAATGAAGAGCGAGTGCAACTCAGGAGTGACCAGCAAATACACTTCAGGTCCCAAATGAAATAATTCAAATTCAAATAAACTTTAAGCTTTATCGACATGAATATCAACGTTATATTCAGCCACCTAATGTTAATGGATCACACAGCTTGGCTTAGTTTTTATTTAATAAAAGAAACCAAAGTCCAGCATGCAGATTTCCGAAGATTTCTTCATTTGACAGTTTTCAGTAACTGCTGCAACTGCAGCACATTTTGATCAATACCAAAAACATCTCTATATATCGGCCCCCAATGGCACCGTAACAAGCTGTAAACACAACAGCTTTGTTACAGCATGAAACCATTGAAATCACTGAAAGCAGTTGCCTGTTGTAGCTGGAAATGTGGGTGGTGAGAGCGGTGAGGCTGAACTATAACAGTGAAGTTGTGGGGCATAAAACCAAAACAATGAACTGAAAGATGCGAACACACTCTGTAGGAGGGGTGTCAGTGATAATTCACTGTGGGTTGCTATTAACAGAGACTCTTTTGACATTATACATAATCATTTGACCTATTGTTGAAATAAAAAGTATGTGTGCGACCTTTTCTATTTTCTTCTCTTGCTCTTGTTCCCTGTCAGAGAACAGGGAGAAATTTATTAAAAGGAGGTTTAAGTATTCCTTAGTTTTGGTGATATCTTTAATGCTCAGTGATCACTTGCCAGACCCTGCAGCCAATACTGTGTATTATTGATCAGTGATAGAGAGCAGCCTCACATGTGGAAAGACTATTTACTCCCCTGTTGAAGTGAAGGGCAGCCCTCTTGACTGCAGCTGTCAGCTCGACTCCAGCCCGAGTCCACCCACGTGTCACAAGTTGTTAATTTTACAGAACGGAGGGAACGTTCTTGCTTATCGTCTCCCAGTCACAATATGTCAATAACAATTACACAATATTATTCCAGCTAGTGGAGGGCCGGCTGCCAGAAGAGCAGAAGGAGCCCAGAGGTGTTGTAAAGGGCACTGGTGTGTGACCGCACCGAATGGGAGAAACAAGTCCTCACAGCTGATTGGTCACAGTCTCCTAACTCCAGGCTGGACTGTTCTTTATGCCTGATAGGTGCGCTGTGGCTGGTTAAGGGCAAATTGTCTGGTTGCAGTCAGTTCAGCTTTGTCATGTTGGCTCTTGAGGTTTTGAGAATACGATGTCTATTTCATGGTCCCGGGTTGTGCATACTGACTACTCTATTTGACTATTTGCTTTAACAATTCAAGTTTTTTCATTGTTGCAGTTTGAAAGAAAACAAATCATGTGGAAGTTAATGTATTTGAAGATTTTAACCCCAGTTCAGTGGAGATACACGTACCTACTGCTCACATATTCATACATATAAACATATGTATACATACAGTATAGGCAAATATACTGTAGATATATTCATACATGCAAATTAATAACAACCACTAGTCCAACATTAGGTACACCACATCTATAAACATTATAACTGGTTGTCATGTCATGTAGAACTGGGATGCACCACCCCTTGTGGCATATCTGATTTTCAAGAAGTCCGACAGTTAGTTTTTTAATCCTTGCACCAAAAGTCAGAGGGTTTTTGTTAGCATTTAAGTAGCAGAAGCCTTCAGCGATAAGGGTATAAAAGGTGGTAATAATATCTGTGTTTCAATTGAGGCAAAGATCCTGCAGGGTTACACCAAGTACTGCTGTAAGTGCACAGCATTCAATCTTTAGGAACTTATGTTAGCTGCTCCTTTTCCACTGGTCGGGCTTTTGTCTGCATTAGAAAAGGGTACAATCTGCATTCAGTACCTGGTCAAATGACTCTGCAGTAGACTCGGGTATTCATGGGCCCCGGCTCTGATCGGCATTGATGTAAACACAAAACCCGGGTGAACCTTCTCTGTGCTGTAATGTCTTTCAGAGCACACACAGTGTAAACAGCCCTGTCACCTACCCAGCATTGTGCTGTTAAACCAGGAACACCGCGGCTGCAAGAGTGAGAGCGAGCTTCTGCAACACTGGCGGCATAAAAAGGGGTCAATTGCCTTTTTTTAGTGGGTGTACCTGTGTTTATAAAACCCGCTTATACCCAATTTCGGTGTAAAAAAGGTATTAGAGAAAGCTCTCATATGCTTACATCCATCACATCTGGAAATCACTATCCTTTTGAAACTCAGCTACTCTTGACTTAGACTAATGAAAATCTGTCATGAAGCTCCTGAAAACTTGGTTGCAAATTTGGAATTTTTGTATTATTGAAATAAAAAAAAAAAGCCTGTATTGTTCATTCAGAGTTTAACATTCAAAAACTCAATTCATTTGCTTCTTCGGGACTGAGTGGCTGTGGTTTCATCACATTTGATTCACAACAAAAGGCAACAATCCCACATCTGTCATCAGATTTTGCTTTAAACATTGAATATTGCTAAATACTGCTCACCTTTTTTGCAACAGAGCTCCACTTGCTTCAAGCCTGTGAGAAGAGCACAGAGAAAATAAGAAACAGTGGAATATCTAATGTGAAATAACCGAAACTGTTTCAGTCTGACAGAGTGTTGTGTTCTTGTCAGACCCCATCACTCACAGTAAGAAGCTGATAGAGAAAACAGGATCTCGGAGCCTGTACACTGCTCGTGTGTGTTAGTTTTCTCCACGTTGTTTTTTTTTTTTTTTTTCCAGTGTATAGGGGTTCAATACTATGTGAATGAATCAGTATGTACTGCTCCTATAATACCCTTTATATAAGCACTGATCTCAATAGAATCATTGGATGTTAGTAAAGGATAGTTAGTGGTGTATGCTGGAAGCACAACTATTAAATCTCGTTGATACAGCGCACTGGGATTATTTTTTTTCCCGCAGACAGGTCATGATTGTGCTCCACAGCCTCCTCTCCACCTCTTCACTCCAACTTACAGCCGTCCCTATCTGCGGCCTCATCTCTTTGCCACAGTGCCTGTTTTTGTGCTGTGTTAGGAGGAGACACGTTCGCCAACATCAACACAGCCATTATGGAGAAGCTGAAAATGTCAGCGTGCTAGCTGCACTATTCAGCACTTGGGCTAATGAGCGTTTCTCTCCGGCGATTATCAATTAGTAATGAAGTGGCAAATCATCCTATCAGGCAAAACCAGCACTGTGAGCCTGTGGAGGGGAGAATGGGAGCGCAGCAGGCGTAGCAGGCAGGACAGAGAGGGGAGGCAGGGGATGCTGCTGCCAGAGAACGCATCCTTCACGGCTTCCACTCAGAGCTCCCCTCTATATTTGCTCCTTTCATCTTTTTTCCGCATCTGCTTTTTTGCCGATTTCGTCTCTTCTCGTTGCCCTTCCTCTGCTCGCCATTCCCTCTCCCTGACCCCAAAGCGCCGTCCTCGCATTCTTCTCAACTCACTGAGAAAATCCGTAGTCTCACTCTAAAGATTGCCATGTGATGAAATATTTAACAGCTCCCATAAAGGCGGCGGCTCCTTCATCCAGGGGTCTGCATATTGTTGTTATGTATACAGAGCTGTGCAGCTATGGAAGGTTGATGGCAAAGATGTGCGAGAGAGTAAAGGCACGCTGCTGTATCCACAGCGAGAGGCCATTAGCGCTCCACTGTTCTTGTGTTTGAATTGTCAAGACCCTTCAGGGGTCAACTGCTCAACTGCGACCTGGGGCCGCCCGGCTCTTAGCTCCAACAACCATACAGTTAAATGAAAAATAAAACAAAAAAAAACGTACGTCTTTAAATGTTTTACAGCAGTCTGTATATAGTGAAGGAGTGCAGAGGTGCATGGTGCATTCACCAAACTGTATGAGAAAATATAGCTTAACTTTACAGCACACTGTTAAATTGATGGAACTACTCACCTGTACTCTTTGAAATGACTTCGATTCATTTTGATCTAAATTTAACATTTTACTGCAAATAACTGCAGAGTTTGCAAAGGCTCCAACAGTCAGGCAGATCTTTTCCAGTGTGTTGCTCTTTCTTCTCAAAGTTTCGCATCGATAGTGTGGACATGAGATGTTTCATTTACTTTAACAGTGAGGACTGTAATGTTTGCAGAAATGTAAATGGGATGGAAAATGAATTTGCGGTAGATAGTCCATGAAGACACTAATGTGGGCAGATTGTGTAAGCACTTTCCCCTTATTATCAGCGCAGTGGGTTTGAATGAGGTGACTGTGTCTTTTTCTCAAAGTTTTTCCTTTCAACCTTTTACCGCAGAATCAGCGCTAAAGTCACTTGTTCCCAACTTAGATGCAACATTTTAGAGATATTTACAACTTTTAGTTAACCAGTTTTTCTTCCCAGGGATTTACCAGTCCAATTTTTTTCTCTCCCAATACGGATTCCCATTCTTCAGCTCTGGGTATCTGCAGATAAGGATCATCTATTGATATCAGTGCTGTCTTTTTCACAGTCAGTGTAAGGGAACATGAGATCAAGGGTTACTGCGACACAAAAAACTGATTTAGTGGCTGAATTAATGTAACTGAATTCAATAATAACATTGACTGACTCTGCTTAATAAAGTCAGTATTGAAGCTGATACCAATCTGACTCACCCGAATATATATGAATCAGTTTGCAGTTTATCAGGTACACCTAGTTAAAACTAATGTAGTCTAATACAAGAACCATGCAGTAAATTCTACTTTCATGTTTCTAATTCTCTGTCTACCCTCATTTTTATAAATGGGGTGGACAAAATATTATATTATTTATGTCAACACCTTTCAAAAGTCCTATATTTTACACTCCCATACGTGTTTTATTTGAAGTGTTGATCCATAAGAAGATATACTTGTGGTTTTAAGAACCAAAAACCATCTCAATGTAGTTTTACATCTCCTCTCTCACTGCTTTGTTGTGACATCACAAAGTTACAGAAGTCCTGGCTAGTTTTAAGGCTCGGTTTCTGGAAATAGGTTGTGTGCATTTCTCTGTGGACTGAGCACTTTGATACTTTCACAGTATTAATAAAGAACCTAGACCTGCTTTATAATCAAAAAAAGGACAGAGATGGAAGTCTCACTTTATACAATATGGGACCTCTAACAGTTTTGATAAAGAGTGAACATCATAACCCTCATGCAGGGAGGATTTATTGCTGGACTTGTATTTGGCTGCATTAGTTTTAGCGAGGTGTTCCTAATAAACTGACAAATTAGTGTATTAATGTGAGGTAAAAAGACAGGTTTGGGATTAGGTATCATTTAAAAGAGTCTTACTCTAGTGGAACCTGGGTATCGAGGGCACACGGTGCCATAGATCACTGTAATTATCTTAAGCTAGTGGAATATAAAGACATGATTGCTACTTAATTCTTTTTATTGCACTGGAATATAATGGGACTCCTATAAGAGGCTGAGACACCAGACTCTTTTATCTTCCTACATTCTGTCTCAATGCAGCAGCTAAATGAAACGGGAGCTGCCGCCTGAGCATCTGTTCTGCTTTAATGGTGGGAGTGTCGGAGTGAAAAAGCATCCCATGTTTACCCCGATACCTGACAGTGACAGACAAGCAGACAGCAAGCAGCTCCTCTCGGTTGACTCTTACTGTCAACTGAATGGACTTGTGTGATAACCAGCTGGTGATTTCCTGGACATCAGACATATTAGTTTCAGTCCACAACATCTTTGCATAAATGTGACATAATACACACTTGTATTTGAACACTAAATCATTAAATATGCGTCCATGCTGTCATTTTCCTTGTGTTATTAATCACTCGTACTCGGGCTATGTACGTTACCTAACACCAGCAGACATACGGTACCTACTCTAATCATCTCATTTCTTGCCTGACAGGATGATATTATATATTTAATAATACAAAGTAGACAAGAGCGTAGGGGAAACAAATAGAAGTGGTTACTGTATATCCCCACTGGGATCAGCTGTTCTAAATACTGAGCAGTGTTGCGGCAGTGTTGTGGCACGTGTTCATTGAAATCTGAAGGAAATTGTTCATGTGACTTTTTGACTTCTTTACTGTTTTGACAAGTGAAGCAAAGTGAGGCTGAAAAAGAGGTGACGAGGAAGACGGCTGATTGGTGGAGAGTGATGTAGAGAGGATTTGACAGAGCAAGTCGGGCTTTTCATGGTGAGCCAGTATCTGCTGCAGTTGGTGTTGCAGCTACAGGTCAGTTGAGTCTGTATGTTCTGTACAGTGCAACAGGACAGCGCTAACGGGTGCTGTTTTTCATGAGAAAGCTTTTCTTTATTTTTGCTTCCTCGTTCATCTGTGGTTTCCGTTTCCATACGATGACAACTTACCTGAGCAATCGGTAAATGTATGTGATACTTCAAAGGAAATAGGGATGGATATTAAGACAGAACTAAAGCACTGATGTATTTCCACACTCCTGCACACACCCGCACCATGGTCAAAGCTGCTGAAACTCTATGAAGATGTATTGGATGGTGTATAAAATATTGGAATTTTACTAGGGCTGGTTTGTTTTCAGCATTTTCGTGATATTAATCTTTCGTCTTTCCTGATATATTTATACTCTGGATCTCTGAATATCAGGTTCTCTTTTCATTTTATTCATGGTGTGTATGTTGTTTGGCACAAGCTTATATAAAGTAGGTCTAATACAAAAATGATGACAAAATGACATTCACAATAAATGGCATGCAGATCATAAAACTCATATGAACCACCACTGCTTTATTTTAGGTTTAATGTAACGTCTTCCACCAGCAGCAGCTGAATCAGTTTGTTTTTTTTACATTTAAACTTCCACCCAGTAACATGAATTATAAAGGGCAGTGAGCTGAAAGCTGTCCACTGTTTACTGCACACTTTCATACTGAAAACTTCAAAGTATGAAACATTTACAACACTTGACACCGAACACAGTGTTAAGAAGCTCATAAGTGCACTGATTCTTAAGTGGTACTTTGGAGTTTTCACAGATACACCCTGAGAAAATACTCTTAACTAAGGTTCATTGTTTCTGGGGGACCCTGGTCTGTGACGGGACGTGTTGAACTGTCCGCACTCAACAGCGAACCAGCCTCCTGCCAGCAATGCTTCTAAAACCGGTCTATTTGTTCAGTGAAAATATGGCATCTGAGCTTCTTTTTTCAAACAGCAGAACTGTACATAGTCACAGTCATAGCTGCTGAAGTCATTCAATATTGACACAAAAATCCAAAGTGAACTGATTTGTAAAATCTGTTTTCTCAGTGACATAATCTTTATCTTTAGCTCCCGTCCCCTGTTACGGTGCACATGACAGATTTTCAAGCTTGGTGGTGGGTCAAAGATTTTTCATGTACATAAGCCTATAGCTTTTTTATCAGAGAACCAGATATTTTCTAACACAGTTGTTCAACGTTTAGACTGAGAGTTTCAGACTGAAAGTTTCCTGCTGATCCGAGCTATAAGTTCTCCAACTGTGAGTCACGTAACATTGTCTATGGGAAAATGGGACTTTTACTGCAGGGGCACCAGAAATAGCTCCTCCTCCTCCTCACAACAGCTGGGTAAATTTGCAGCCGCAGTTGTTTTATAGCCATTAAAACAATTTTTTTTTTTTAAGACACTTTATTTGTGTTACAGGCCTTACAAAAAAATCACAGTTGTTGAGATTTGAAAATTGTGATTGTCATATAAAAATGATTGATCATGCAAGCTCTTGCTTTTAGATGAATTGCAGTTATGTTGTTTTGCTAGTGTAGCTGACAATATGTGGAAATCAATCAATATACAGGAAGGAAAACGAAAACTCCCTTACACTCCATACTGTGCTACAGCTGGTGTTTTTACCACCATCCATTACCATTATACTTCATGTCTGCTCTGCATCTGCTGCGTCTCTGCGTCATTTTAAAAAGTCAGTGAAGATGATTTCAGACCGAGCAACACATATTCACAAAGTCCTTCTCCTGGTGATGCAACTCCTCCCGAGTGCAGGGAGAAAGCTCTTCACATGAAGAGAGGCACGATAGAGTCATGTTGAGAGCATTTTTTTTTTTTTTTTTTTAAAGTGCTAAATCTCCACATCCATCCCTCACTAGCTGCACCACCTAGCTGCTGCTGCCGCCACCTGCCTCGGTTTTGATAAGTGAAGTGAATGGTGGCTGGTGAAGTGGCCACTCCAGCTGAAAGCACCTTAACTCTGAACTGGCAGAGAATCAGACTGTTCCAGAAAAGCTCAGAGAGAAATTCTAAATGCTTTGGTTGTGGCATTTGTGAACAGAGCAAGTCGTCATATTGAAACTGACAGAATTTAAAAGTGAACTGATTGAAGCTTCGGATCGTGTTTTCAGTTTCAGCGAGCGTTTTAAGCTCAATGACTGGACGTGTTTTGTCCAAATGCAACTAGAAAGCTGAAAACTTAACATACACAAGCTCGTCTTCTGTGTTACTTCTGGAACCATGGGTGTCTGAAACACCTCCTCCCACTTCTGAACTCTCCTCTTTCAGTGTGAACAATATTTAGATCCCAATAGAACAGCGACAGTTGCTCATTTTGCAACAGGAGTACATACAAAACAGAACGACCTTTCTTGTCATTTGTGAAGGCAGGTAAAAGTTGAATTTCTGCACCATTTTCACTGTAATGATCCAACAGGAAGAGTGCTGCTAATCGTTTAATTCCAAAAACATTTTATCTATGAATTATAAATTACTTTTAAATTCTCACCAGTAATTTTATAGCAACAGCAGTTATCCTCGTGTTAAAAGTCTCATGCTAGCTTCTGTGCCTGCTATTGACCAGTTAGCTCGTGATTAAAGCTACACAATGCTTCCAACATTAGCAACAACTGGACACTGGCGAGATAATCAGTACGTAGTGCATAGACAGCAGGTTACACAAGGGATAATAGGTTTAGCGTGATTTAGATTACAACATTATGAGGTCAGTGGTATGTGGGTGGACAGTTGTTGCAATAAGTCACATTAGTGTAGTGTATTTTCTGAGAAATAAACATTTTTTGTGAGTAGTTACTGCAGTTATAATCTGTTGTTGTTATTACTGATTTACAGTTGCTCACTTTATGGATCTTTGGTGCATCGGGCAGCCAGCGATGTCAACAAGGCTAAGTCTAAATGCAAGTAGGAAGCATTAAAGGCTGAATGAAATCTGCTTACTCAAAACCATTTAAAAAGGGATCTCACCAAGATACATTAGAAAGCTTTACTCCCAAATGATGTCAGTAAGTAGTCTGTTGAATTAAGCTCTACTGTTCTTTGTGTCATTAAAGCAACAGGGAGAAAGCCGCTCCTGTGATTTCAACACATACAGTCATAGAAAAGTGTGATCCATCATGTGATAGCTGTTAGCTAACATCAGCTAATGTTGCAGCTAATGCTAGCTCTTATCGTTGTAACAAAACTGCTAGAGTCGTTTGTCCTCTGGTGCTTTTGTCAGTTCTTTAACAGCTTGAGGTGCGTTACCATGACCCTATGGACTGGTGTAGGGTTGATGCCGATTCACATGTAGCCCAGGAAATGAATCAGTGTCGGAAATGGCTTCTCAATTTTATCCGGATACAAGAGCCTTGAGACAACAGATGTATGTGGTCTGATCTTCACCGCATTTGAAACAGGTTGTGTCCAGCCTAGTGGCTTGGGCTCTGTAAGCTAAGCTCTTTCAACTGTGGGAGCACAGACAGATGGAAAGTGATGTACTTCAGTAGTGAGCAGATAAAGATGAGAAATGTTTCAACCCAGCTGACTAACCTGAGCTGACCTCTTGATGCCCAGAAAGAAGAAGAATCATAACACGCTGTCTGAACTCCTTCAGTCATGTTCTCTTAGATCAAGCATCAGTCAGCTGCTTCTTCCTCATTATACTGGTCACTCATTGTTTTTTGACTCCTCTTGTAGCTGCCAAAAGAAGAGGACACAGTGCTGCTTTTGTCAGTGCTCAATCCCAAACACTAAATTTAGTCTGTAGTCTTGCCTGTCAAACACCCCCGACAGACAAATTGTGTTTTTCCAGACTCTATCACGGCCGTTAATCGGAGATGTATTTCTGGCAGATGTGCCTCTTTCTCACTCACTGTTTTTTTTTTGTGGCTTTTCTTTTTTCTACAGAGCGTTGCAATAGCAATTCTTAGGCTGTTACTTTTGCTTTTGCCTGTGTGTTGTATTCACCACTCCCCCTGACCCTGAAATAGATCTATTACTGCCTTAATAACAGGCTCACAGGCGGGCAAATTACAACGAGCTGATCAAGGTCCTCTTCAAGAGGAAACAAAAGGGCAAAGCCTGTCCCCGTGCACACTAACTACATCAATGTAACACTAGATTGGACCAGCAGAAGGCCAGACATTTGTTTTCAGCTAATGCCTGTTCTGCTCAAGATATTGCCTCTGTACTTACTGCTCATTTCCGATTTTTTCCACATCTTCTCAGTCTTATCCAGGATTTGGTGAACATACTTGTTTTATTGCCTCAAGGCGATGAAAACACTTTTGAGTAATGATTTCATTCAGCAAGTCCACTCACAAAGTAATCCATTATAATATATCCCACTGTTGAAACTTACCAAACAATTTATTTCACATGGATACAGATTCAGCATATGCTCTTTCAGCCTGGGCGCCCTGCTGCAATCAGACAGGGAATGAGCTAAAGTTGCACCATCTGAGAGGGGCAGATGGCTGCTGGTTAATTTAGCATGAACCCTGGACCTGCACCACCTTTCCCTGCTCATGAACAGTCCACAAAGAGGACTAAACTGCTGATCATTCATACCGCCGCCATGTTCCCTCCCAACGGCTCAGGCAATAGGTCTCAATTAGCTGAGAGACAACCAGAGATTTACTGCGGAGCAAATGAAATAACTCAGCTCAGCACCCGATGAGAAACCCCGGTCTGTGGCTTGTTGGTGAGTCAATGTACAGGCAAATGCGGCAGATATAGACTCCCTAACAGTTACCATGTTCTATTAGTTTTCTATGAGATTGGATTGTGGTTGATTAAATTCCCAACGCTGCTTCTGAGCAGTGGTCGGTCTCCGTTCAGAGTGAAAAGGACTTTTGTTCCAGTTAAAGACGTGTGTCTCCCTCTCAGACAATTCAGCATGTATCTGTATGATATGTATGTGTGTATCTGATCCGATACAAAAACCATACATTAATTACACAGTACACTGTAATTCAAATCCAGTTCCATACAATATTTGTACATTTTCTAATAATAAAAAAGTGACTAAAATTCATTAATTTCCTCAGTTTTAGTTTCAAATACTAATGGACTGTAAATAAAGATGGCGGTAGCATCCGTGACGTCACACATAGGTTTCTGAAGATCTGTTTTGAAACTCAGGTAGCTGATCTGCCGTCACCATCTTGGCAGTGTCTGACTCCACCTAAATCCCAGCTAACCCAAAAATAGGCAAAGAGTGTGTGGAGCTGAAACTTTGGTGCATGTCAGTTTGGCTAGACCACGCCCTCAATTATTCATAACTTTAAGCCTTAATAAAATTTAAACAGGTGAGTTATATAAACAGTTGTCATGAAAGAGGAAATTATGTATAGAGACCAAAACTGTTTTTTGTACCAGGCTGTAAACATGTTTATTTCTGCTGTAAAGTTGGACATTTTAACATGGGAGTCTGTGGGGATTGACTCACTTTTTGAGCCACTCTCAAGTGGTCATTTGAGGAAGTGCAGTTTTTGGCACTTCCACGTTGGCTTCACTTTTCAGCCTCGGAGGTTGCTGCTTGACCATGAGACACTGGCCAATGTTTTGTTTGTCCTGTCAGAAGAAGCATTTGCTGCTAACGATAGAGTTATTCCCCTCATATTGACTCAACTTTTGTATGTCTCTGATTTGATTATGTTTATTATTGTATGGTGTTGTTACCTCCTAGTGCCCAACATGATAATATCGTAATTTGAATAAATATAATATTGTATTATTAATAATGTGTAACATTTTCTCCTAAACTGAGGACTCTCCCGACTCTGCCCCAGGTTTGAACTCAGAGAAGTCACTTTAATGAGGAGCTAAGATGAGCAGGTTTCATTACACTGACTGAAACAGCCTGTGGCATTTTTTTTTTTTTTTACTTTTGTGTTTCGGTAGTTTACCCATTGGCTACCTTCTTTCCAAAGTTACCTCTGTGGCTGTGAGATCAAATGAAGATATAACGCATCAGACAGCGTTTTTCTTCACATGCATCAGTGCCACAACCCTGTACCGTGGTGTTGCTGGAACAAAATTCCAACTTAACCTAAATAAATGGCACTGCAGTGCATATTTTTCTTCTTCTGCACCCTCTCCTGAGCTTCCTCTCCGCTCTCGGCTAAGGGACAAGTTAACCAAAACAAACGAGTCTCCAATGACTCACTGGCGATGCCTCAGAAAGTAAGAAGTAAATGTGATGGAGGGGGAAGCACTACAGAGGCCCGAAGGCTCCTGGTGCTTCATCGCTCATGCAGGGCAGCCAGGAGGGAAGAGCCGCAGGTGGCTGGCAGTGATGGATACCGGGGTCGCTGTATAATCTTTCACCCTTTCAAAAATTGTTTGAGAAGCAAGCTGTCAAAGGGCCACTGCAGAGCAGACCCTCACCGCCTGCTGTAGGACTTTAATGTCAGCTCATGGCTGCGTCTGGGGACGACCGTGCAAAATTGAAATCTCAGTCTGGTGGCGGCCGACTGACAGAGTGGTTATTGTTCAGCTTATCAGGGGGAAAGTGAAAGGGGAGATTTGCCACCATCCCTGTGGGGAATATTGGGCTCCATCGAAACGTTAGAAGAAAACAGCTGACATCAACATCTAAGAAGTAAATTGTTAGTAAAAGCCAAAATTTTGAAGCCCTGCCCTGAAAGAGGAAAATAATATGCTTTCTAAGTTTCAGCAGCTCATTCCATGGTGCGACGATTTAGAATAAATGATCATTCACGGGGGGGATTTGATTGAAGAGGATATGGAAATGTGATTCAATGAGTGCAGGGTGACATTTATTTTCTCTTGGCCTTTTGCTCTGAGGCATATTTATGGAGGAGTTAACTCAATTGTGAGAGCGGGGCAATCAAGATGGCCATTTTTCATACCACAATAAGATTAGTACAACATGACAGCGATTACACGGGGTGCTCATAATTTGCAGCAACAGGGCACTTACTCCGTGTAGCCATTATCACAGACACCGAGGACGATGTTGATGCACAATTTAAAAAATGTAAGCAAGCTATTACATTTTTTTGATGGCAGATAAATCAGACACCTCAAGGTCTCAGGTCCTGTGCACGGCCTGAGTTGATTCCACGCTCTCGGATGTGACTTTGTAATTTTTCTCTAACTTGTATGGCATTAAGTCGGGCTGATGCAGTACATGAATCTCAAGATGGACGTTCATGGTGGTCATCATATTCGGCTTTTAGTGAAACGTCTCGACAGCCGTTGGATGGACTGCAATGAACAATACAGACATTCATGTTTCCCTTCAGTATAATTGTATGAACTGCAGTCATCATCAGGTCAGAATTACTTAACTTTGAATTATGACCAAATACCAGCGAACTAATTATATTCCCATCAGTTTCAGCTAAACATTGTGTTTAGTGCTAACACCTAATCGTCTGCAGTCACTTATTGCATCTTTTGTACTTAAAGTGATAATTTGGGTTGTTTGAAATGGGTGAGGTATTTATCCATAGTCGGTGTATTACCTGCAGTAGATTCAGATCAGTATGCTGCCAGTCTAGAGAAGCAGTAAGGATCACCGGCACAGAGGCTGAGCGATGAGCTGGTGTGGACAAAAACAACTTTTCAAAAAATGCCCACTGAAAAAACCCAAATCATTTGAAGTATACTCTATTACTGCGCACAAGCGCATCTACAGCGCACACTGTATAATGTCTCAGATCAGCTGTTTGCGCCAGAAGGAGGTTTGCGTAGGTGCGCCTGTGCGTAGGAATATATAGTTCAGCGGTTAAGAAAATGACGTTCTTAAGGAAAGGGCTGTTTGATGGTAAGATCAAGTGCTGAAAATATCCAAATTCAAGTGTACACTTCAACTGATTCAGGTTTTTTCTTTCTGTGGCCTTTTTTTTTTTATTTGGCTAAAACCCATTTTTGCGGATGGCCCCATCCACAGCAGCACATGGCTCAGATTTACTGGTCCTCCAGCAGCTAGCTTAGCTGAGTGACAGCACACCACTTTAAAATGTATAAAGGATACTTTGAAAAATTCCACCTGGGCACAGCTGAGGTCTGATGGACTTTGAAAAAGTAACTGGAGACCAAAACCAGCTTTGTGTTTTAAGAACACATGGAGCTTTGTTGGTGCGGGCGTGTTTCTTCAGGTACCACAGTGTCAATGAAATACAATCCAGAAGGGCCACACTAGTGTTGTGTAATACATCCATGAAGTTCAAGAGTTACCATCTGGCAAAAAGGCACAGCAGTTTGTAATACTATGACACAGTATTTTACAACTCTTATCCTGATATCATTTTATCCTGCCTCATCTTTCTAAGCGTTCACCTTATAAAGTAATGTGCCAGGAATGTGCACTTTAATTGGCCGTCACAGTTGCGTGACGCTGGATGATGCTGCATCGTACAAAATAGAACCAAGTGAAATTTCATTGCTCCTTTATCTGGAAAAAGCTAAAGCACAGGTGTCTTAAGTACCAGCTTTCAGATTCAGCTGTGAAATTTATTTCCACAGTTCTAATTGATTTTTGCCACTCCATCACCAGCAGCCTCTATCGGCTGAGGCAATCTTGAAAGCAGACAATAATACTCACCTACAGTACAGAACTCAAGTGCATGTGCATGAATGTTTTTGCACATCGGCGTCTAGCTCTGATGGATTCTACACTGCCTTTGTGCAGGAGAGTGAAAGTCATATCATTATATAATCATTTGAAAATGAAATTATTTTAATTCACATCCCTGACTGTAGTATAACTGAAGATGAAAAGCAGACTGTGTGTTTGAGGTGTGTTTATCTCCTAGACTGAGTCATTTAAAATATGTGTCTGTGTTTGATTCCAGGTCTGAAACGGAGCTATACCTGTGAAGTCTGCAGCGTCACACTGAACTCGGTGGCACAGTACCATGCACATCTGCAGGGCTCAAAGCACCAAAACAAGTAAGTGGATCACACAACTGTTCACTGCAGCAACAGAGCTGATTTCCACTTTTACCAATTAATGCTGCAGTGCTAAATGTTACACCTTATCTTTGGCGCATTATATGTAGTTTTCTTAGCTTTGATCCGCATCCTCAATTATCTCCTGCTTCTTAAGGACACCTTTGCACTTCTGATGCAGTGTATTTCACAATGCATGCATAAATGATGAGACAATTGTAGCGAGCTGTGTTGCTGAGGCAGAAATTTCAGATGGGCTCATTTTGCTGAGGGCATCCTTTAGGTTCAGCTAACAATTTTAAGGAAAATTCTCTAATTGGGCCCTTTCCAGCTTTCACAGTGGAGATAAGTGGTGGCTGTGGTGCCTACAGGAGTCAATCTAAAGCTGAGAATCAACAAACTCTGACAATGTAAACAGGCAAACCTGCTGGAACTCACTCTCCTGCAGATGTCTGTCTAGAAAAAAGCGATAAAAAAAAGTTTATTTGAAAAACCTGCACCCAGCCACCCACCCAGACAGGTATCTTAAATAAATACCATATACCAATAAATAAATACTTTTGGAAATGAATGCACCATTAAACAAATCTACAAGTTAAAACAAATTTAAACTGTTTAAACAAATGCGGCTGAAGTGAACACTGGTGTTTACAGTGGATCTTGGCACCTTCTTTGCAGCCTTTACCTGTTTTAAAAATTACAAAACACATAATAAAATAACAAGTTTGTTTTCTTGTATTCATTTCAAAATCCAACAAGAAACAACCGGAAAATATATATGTAACATAAAAAGAATTACAGTTGGTGTGATGCTGATAATTAACCAGGATACTATCAGCTACAACAGGCTGCATAGTGCATGCCTCCCACCATCCTGGCTCGGCTGTAACACCATAAAGGGATAATTCAACATTTTTGGAAAAGCGCATACTGTCTTTCTTTCCAAGAGTGAGATGTGAAGATTAATGTCTGTACATTGAACATTATGCTAGTGCCAGGAGATTGATAGCTTAGTTAACACTAATGACTGAAAGCAGGAGGAAACGGCAGCTGTAGATTTTTATTTATTTATTTTATTTAGAATTCAACCCATTATATTTTATGTTGTTTAATTTGAACACAAAAAGAAATGTAAAAATGACAAGTTGCAGTTTTATAAAAGTTATTATAATTTGTTCTAACCTTTCTTGGTCATTAGCTAGTCCTTGTTAAACTACAACTTTTGATTTTTACACTTGGTCAGAGCCAGTTTCCCTGGTTTCAGTCTTCAGGTTTTCAGTCTTCTGGCTCTATGGTTGTGTTAGCTGATAAATAGTAGAGTGGAATCAATCTTCTCATCTAACTCTGGGCAAAAATATGAATAAGTAAATTTCCCAAAATGGCAATCTGCCCCTTTAACACCAAGTGTTTTGATTGAGAGTGCCTCAAATTAAGTGGGAGAAAAAAAAAATTGAGAAAAACTGAAATGAATAAATTATTGGCTGAAATGTAGGAATGATAAAACTTACTGAAAAAAGAACATTGACATTTCCAGCATCACTGTATCTTGTAATGGATTCACATGTGCAGTTACAGACCTGCCACTGCATTTTCTGTGGTGTATTACTATTAAACAATTTAGCAAAGCCATCCTGTCTGTGTCTCAAATGGATGACAGCGTATCTGTACAGTGTGGTATGGAGCCAAAAGGCACAAACATTGGTGCTGAATACTTTCCTTATTTTTATATAGGAAAACAAGGCTGAAAGATTCTAAATCTGAGTTAGTTTGATGTTGGTTGTGATCAGTAGAGAGGAGGGGGCAAATGAAAACTGAAGCGCAATGACACGTGAGGGGGGGTGATGTCCTTCAAACTTGGCACGTGTCAAGTGTTTTGCTTTGACTTTGTTTTCCTTCTTGACTGAAACCAAAAACTTCAGTGTGAATATTTATTCGTTTATTTTCTTGGCGTCCCCTTTCCTCTTATTACTTGACCTAAAGCAGTTTCAGTGGGAAAAGAAAGGACTGCAGACAGTGTAGGGTTTTACGTGGGCCCTGGGCAGAATTGATGGTGCTTACATGGTGCATGTCCTGGAATTAATTCCCCCTGTTGGCCAGTTTCTGGCTGCGCACATCCACAGGGATGCTGGCATCAGGAGACATGACAAGCCGTTTAACAGCCACGTGCTGCAGTCACGGATGCCTGCACCGACTTGTTGGAGACACTGGGTTTCCATGCAAATCTCCTCATACTGTTTCACATACACACACATACACAAACACACGCAATCAGACCACACGCGAGCCCCCACCTTCACCCCAAAGAGTCTGATTTCATCTATATAGCCCACAGTGGTGCCTCGGGTCTATTTAGGTCATTTGCTTAATGCCAGTTTACATGAAAAGAATAAAGGCTTATCTGCTTTACAAAACTCCAGAGAGGGGCTGAGGATAATGTTTTTTGTGTCTGGTGTCCTTTATCACTACAGGGCTGAAGAAAAAAAAAAGAATTACACAAAGGCATTAACAGTCCATGTAAGCCTGATGGGAATGGGTGGAAACCATGTAAACCTTGCTGTTGCTGTGAGATAATGTGTTGTAAAACAAAAATACAGATTGAGAAAGTTCAATTTTCAAACAACAAATGACGAAAATTTTTATTAGGAAAAAACTCACATGATGAACAATGTCTTCAAAAGCGAATGAAGGTGGCAGACTTGTTCAAAGTTTGAAACTTTAGAAGTTACAGCTGAGGCGGCACGGTGGTGCAGTGGTTAGCGCTGGCGCCTCACAGCAAGAATGTTCCGGGTTCGAGTCCTGCCTCGGACGCGTGGTCTTTCTGTGTGGAGTTTGCATGTTCTCCCCGTGCCTGTGTGGGTTCTCTCCGGGTACTCCGGCTTCCTCCCACAGTCCAAAGACATGCAAATGGGGACTAGGCTGATTGGTTACTCCAAATTGACCATAGGTCTGACTGTGAGAGTGAATGGTTGTTTGTCTCTGTGTGCCCTGCGATGGACTGGCGACCTGTCCAGGGTGTACCCCGCCTCTCGCCCGTGTGCATGCATGTATAGGCTCCAGCCCCCCCGCAATCCTACTAGAGGATAAGCGGTAGAAAATGGATGAAGTTACAGCTGCACTAATCAGAAAGGGGGCGTAATGATGAATCTGAGAGAACTATCATCTGACTGTAGTTTGACACACATTTTAGATATCTTTTCTAATACTAATATTGCTTCTCATCTGTTTAATATATAATTAGGTAACTGTTTGCTAACACGAGTCAGTGGTGTTTTTGCTAGCGGCGTGCCGTCAGGACAAGCTCGGCAAGCAGTGCTTAAAGCTAAAAATAGACATCAGTTAGAACAGTATTGAACTGGAAGCAACTTACATCTCAGAACAGTGTCCTGTCCCATAAAGGATCTGATATTGCCTGTTTGCATCATATAATCATCTTGCAAACTGCCAGGAAGGACAGCAGAAAGGTGGAGAAGTCCAGGCGGAGAGCAGCAAGATGCAGGAGAGAGACTTTCAGCACAAGACAGGCAGCACAAAATCATGGGACAGGAAGAACTCTGAATTTAAGAAAGCTTTGCTACTGCTGCTGTCATGAAAAGGTGTGATTTAGTCCGGTCCAGCAGCTGAATCACATACTGAGATTACGGGTGAGGGGTTGGTCTTTATGCTCTGCTTGTGTAAGTGGCCAAAAAAATGCAAATTAATGCAGATGTAATGAAATTTCAGCATTTCAGGAAGAATGCAGAACATGATCTAAAAGCACAGTGCATTAAATCTGATTGTGGTTTCTTTGTTCGTGTTTTACATATAAAGAATTTTGTAGTCTAACCCTTTTAACAGAGGTAAACAGTCCTTAATGCCATATAGGCCAACAGCAAAAGCTTTTGATTGAATTTAAATCGAAGTCCCAGAACTGGTCTGAACAATAGCAGTTTAGTCCTACTAGATTGATATCTGCAGGTATTGATGTCTTTTTCCATTAGTGGTGTGCCTGGCTTACCAGGTCAGCTAAGGTTGGTGTGTGTGCATGCATGTGTGTGTGTGTGTGCGCGTGCATGTGTGTGCATGCGTGTGCATGCGTGCGTGTGTGTGATATGAAGAGTGTCATATTGATGTACCACAAAACAGGAAACAAAGTCCACAAGCTACACAGCTGTATGGCCCTTCTTTGCCAAGACAAACTAGAGCAAGAAAGAGATGAGGAAATTCAATTTTGACTCAGGAAAGGAACAAATTACTCGTTCATGACAGGCGTACTAATGAGAAGTGTGATCGATACTCCTCTAACGAGCCAGCTACATGAGTAAAACAACCCTGATGCTTAAACCCTCTGATTGGCTGCTGGCATCCACAGTAGGATCTCTAGCCCAACAGACTTTGTCTTAAGATTTACTAAATTGATTTGGTTACATGGCATATTTCTCTGGAGAAGAAAAAAACCTAATAAGCTTCTCTCTTTTTGACTCTGTTGGAGCGTCACAGAAAAACCTGTGTAACAAAGACAAAAATAGCCAAGTGGCTTTGTGTGGTCCCTAGCTGAGCGGGGACTCAGAGCAGAGCTGAGTGCTGGTGTCACTGGCTAGTGTTAACTAAGGGAAAAGCCATTTCACCTCCAGATGAGGGGAACTGCTGAGGGGAGCTCTCTCTGTTGGCCTCTCTTTCCCACTCATTGACCAGACAAAGTAAACAGTGGATGGCAACCACTTACCAATCAATCTGGGGATCTATGCTGTTATTTTAAGTGATGACCTTTGCCAGGATTTGACCTCAAAATACTTCACCAGGATTTGTCTTCAGTCATTTTAATGACAAATTCAGTGTGGAAGGGTAAGAGTCATAGGCTGTGAAGTTATGGGTTTCACTTAGGTAAGAAAAGTGAATATTCACCAGACATGAAGCAGACTAACAGAGACCCAAACAGAGGTTGTCTTCTAGGAAAAGCCCATTTAAAATCTCATTGACAATCGGCATAATGCAAATGCCTAAAACAAACAAAGATTTTTTAATGTTGGTTATTCTGTATTTCAGTGTTTTTGCTGCCTTTAATGAACACCATTTCCCATAAGTCCTAGATCATTGCAGGCTAAACATCACAGCTCAACATGAAAGGATAGTCCATGGATGAGTCAAAGGACTTTGATTAGACATGTCTGTAATAGCAGCACGACAGAGCGGACTGAACACTACAGGTTTTTAGGCAGCAGAGTTTACAGCTAAAAAAAAAAACGTCGACTTTAGAAGAAACCAACAGTATATATTATAGATATGGACACAAAGTTACAATGACATTATACCCACTGTTGTTTGATGCACTGGTTTTAAGTTCTCAGTGTTGTCATTAGAGTAGCCTCATATTCAGACATTTTTTTACCACCGCAGTGTTAGACCTAACAGTGTTCTGGTTTTTGCTTTAAGAGTACTTCCTGATTTAATAAAAAGGCAAAAACTGAATTAACGTTTCCTTCCATACAAGACTTTTTCTTTGACTAGCCTAGCTACCTGGCTCTCTCTGAACGGCTTGGTAAACTGCTACTATGTTGATACCTGCTTTGTTTGTGGATGTGAGAAGAGAGCTAGACATGGCGTGACAGTGTTGCTATCTGTTTTTTCCCAGTGACCAACCATAGTACTACAAAAACAAAGTCAGCCCAAAAAAGCATTTTCTCAATACACTGCAGTTAAAACAGACAGTGTATTCATCGTGTTTTGGGATAGCTGAGCAACATTTATTAGAAGAGTGGGTGTCTTGGAACACAGTCCAGTTCTCATGGTACATTCATGATTCCTTCCTGCAGACAATAGAGCTGGGTATTTTTGCTCGAAACAACTTAGAATTGGTCTGTGTTCTGCCATGCCAGATTTTCCATTTTCACATATACTTTCCCAACAATGTTGGAGAAGTGGAGACAATGTTACCCCGACATTTTCCATCCATGAAAACTCTATCTTCATCACTGATTTACTCCACATGATCACATTTCATCGATCCTGGCTTCCTCACTCCGGCTGCCTGTTGCTTTTAGAACTGATTTTAAGATTTCATTCATGACTTACGAATCCCTGAGAGGGATGTATCAGCGCTCTTATTGCCTTATGCCCCCTTCTGCTCCTTGAGATACTCACATGGTTCATTCTTTTTGTTCCAAGGTCCAGATTAATACATAAAGGTGACAGAGCCTTTCCAGTTCAGGTTCCTCGACTTTTCCTTGATTCCATTTATGTTTTTTGACATTTCATGTGCTTGGTTTTATTCATTTTAGTTCATTTACTGTCTTTGCATTTTAAATGTCTGTTTTTATTGTAAAGCACTTTGTAACTATGTTTTGAAAGTTTATTATTAAGTTATTATTATTATTATTATTATTACTTCTCAACTGGTTAAACAGCCATTCATGAGAACACCAGAGTTCTTTTTGAGTCACTATTCAAATCAAATCCTCATTACAAGAGAACAAAACAAAAGATACTCAACAAAGTGAATTGAGGTCTTTAAGAGTTTCCCAGAGAATGAATGATTGTTTCAGTGGTTTGTAATGATCCTCCAAGAAACACAAGCATCAGAGAAGCAGTGAGTGACAATTACTCCCTGGTTTTCCAGTGGCCTTGTCCCATTTTCAAATGTGTAATCCTCTCTAAGAAAGCTCCAGCTGATAGAGAGAGTCATGATTTTCTCCACCAGTCAACGAGTTAATGAGTCTTTCATAATAATGTGTTTTTAATAACACGCCTGACCTTCTGACTAGATTAGCCAATAGAGCCATAGGTTCTCCCATGTCATATATCAGTTTCACACTGTACATTAATACAGTCACTATCAGTTGGAACCTCTCTCCAGAGTAATTAGTGGTACCGAAATAACTGATTGTGACTTTGTTAATGTACACAATATTTTTTTGTATCATCTCTGAGAACCAGAGACATCTGCTGCACAATGAAACTCAAATTACTAAAGTTAATTACCTCTCATGGGTATAAAGACAGAGAAAATATTTCCTCAGCATGAGGGGGTTAGTGCTCAACTAGTGCGAATCAGCCACTTTGTTTTCACTTGAAAAACAGTGATTTGCTTTTTAAGAGTGCATATTTTTAAATTGTTACTGAGGTCATGAAAATTCGAAAGCAACACTAAAATGAGACAGGTTCCCTGAGAAATTGTATTGATTATCTCCCTCCTTCATGTAAGCTGATTTCAAGATCTTTAGTCAGTGTCAGTTATCTTATTTAGCATTTTTAAACGGCGACCATTTAAAACTGAATACGTGATAAATTGCTTGTTGATATGAGCATACCTGCATGTATTCAGACGCCGCTGCTCTCCATAGGTCAACTCAAGCTGACAGCGTAATTACTGTGCCATCACCTCCTCCCGGGGTAGCCATCCATCAAGGGCCGCTGCATGTGTGTGTGTATTTATCTTACATGCATGAGCACAGACGCACGTGTGCATTTAAATGGGCTTTAAATTCAGCCATGCCACTGGGCTGATTAGCCACATTTGCCCTCACTACTGACGCATGTGAATCTGAAGCGGATCATATGACACAGTGATTGATGGGGTTTATTTCTTATATCCTGTGCAGTATAACCATGTTGGTTCTGATCAATACTGGAAGATAACTGTTTAGTATTCTTAAACTTCCAAGTCTGACTGCCCTCTTCTGAGACTGCTGTTGTGGAAAAGCAATGAGACTGTAAATGGATTATTTTTTCCATACTGTTGAGTTTCTTTCATGACCTTAGGGCACATAAAAGATTATTAAATGTGGCTGTGTTTCATTGACAAGTTGATGGTAAATATTTTTGAAGATTACCATAGAAGTGATTTTTAGATATTTTTTGTCTTTACTGCAAATTTGATATCTTTGAGGCAGGGATGTCACTCTGCCGAGACATCCCTAAGAGAGACTTTCAGACCTTATTTCTCAAACCCTGTTCAGTGTAACTATGTTGATTATAATCAATATGGTTTACTACCTTTAGTATTCTTACCCTTCCAAGTCTGACTCCCTTCATCTGAAACTACTGTTGTGGAAAAGCAATGAGACTGTAAATGGGTTGTTTTTCTCACATGAAAACTGTTAGAAACTTGACTGTATAATGTCAGATATGCATTAGTGAAGATGAATCCCTCATTTCTGGAAACTACTATATGCTCTAAGGTGAATGCATCGACTCTGCCAGCAGAAAGCCTGATTAATCATCTAAGTGAAGGATTTTTTACCGTCCACATTTGTGATTTTTAGTTGCTCTGGGATATTTTGACATTCAACCACTCGTTTGGAAAAATATTCAGGGAATAATTTTTCATTTTTATCAGACATTTTCCTCCTGCTACTACTACTTGCTTGTGGTTAGGTCAGCTGTATTTGCCCTAACATTAGAGGACACGGCCTGATAAGTCCAGTATTACATGGTCGGACGTGGATGACGCAGTATTTTAGAGATATTTCAGAGTAATCAGTCCTTCTAGTATTTGGACAACATTAAAGATGACAGCGGTGGAGAAGAAAGTTTTACCTCACCTTCATTTGCCAGTGATGGTGGTTTTGAAGCCATTTTGGCAACAGTTATGTTGACACTATGGCAGTCGTTTCTGCCATGTAAGAGACATTGTAGACATCATAAATTCCTGACATCTCCAGTTTAGTTGCTGATGGGAATTGGGACGTTTTCCCACTCGACTGCTTGTGATTGCAGTGTGACCAACCTCATGATGGTCAGTAGGATTAACCGCAGGGGGCTGTGCATGTGTGTACAAAGTTCAAATCGTTGTGATACTTAAGCCTTTACCAAACAAAACAATAATATAGTTAACAATAGGAGGGCTTTGTGTTTCAGTCTCCCTACCTGGGTTTATTTTATCAACTCAGCATGGTGTTGTGACTGGGGAGATGAGATGGGTGTGTGTAGGGTGCTGTATTCATGACGCATGCTGCGTCCTCTGCTACCGAGGAGGGGAACACACTGTAATATGTGCTGCATTCAGCCAGGTTAAATCCAGCTGGCTGTAGTGTCTGACAGGAGCAGCAGGATTTATTCTGTTTATCCTGGCAGTTTGCTCCACGCTCAGCCCACAGACATGAAACAGAATGGCATAAAGTAATGACAGAGCCTGGATGCGCTGCTACCTGCTTTTCCCCACAAACAGAACCATAAGCTGTGCTCTCATCTGTCCACTTCAGCATCAAGTGCTTACTCGTCACACATGCCTCTTTTTAGAAACAGGCCCATGGCAGCGCAGGAAAAAAGCATATGGATTCTCCAGTTCAGCTCAGCTGCTTTACATTTCCTCAAAATTGTTCTTGTGCATTTGCTCATTCTCTGTGTCCAATTTACCGGCACTTTATCTGCGGCTCGTTTCTCCTGACTGTTTTGCTGGGTAGCAGACTCTTTGCTTCCTAAAAGGGAATGTCTTTGCATAGCTCAGTTAAACAAGGACACACACCGTCACTGATGCAAAGATGAATGAGCTGATTCACAGAAAAACAATGTGACATTACAACACAGGTGACACTAATTGAACAAACATAGACACAACAAGATACAGTGTTTCCCGAGATTCTATTTGTGTCGGCAGCTGACGGGGGCACACCGTTTCAAATGATTGAATATGGTATAATTAAATAATGCTGTATATAAGGTGCTCATCTGCTAATGTTTTAATTGCCAAATACTTTGTGACAAATAAATAACTAAACAATACATACAGCTCCATTGCTTCACGTTGTGTCAAACAACCGACTCAGAATGGCTGTAATGAGATTTTTCATTTGAAATAGTAAAAAAAAAAAAAAAAAGAGAGACTTGATATATGATTTATTTGTGGCAGGCTGCCACAAATAAATCACTGTATGGGAAACAGCACAAAGCAGGAGTTATTACATTAGTACAGCTGTAGAGTTATGTGGGAGAGAAATGTGACAGATCATATATGATTGGATTGAATATGTGTCTCTTTTGCAGTCTTGTAGATTTCTCCAAAAAGAAATATTAAGCTGTGGACAGATTCAAAGGACAACAAGGTCATTTCCTTGGTCATATTTCTGTAAAAATGAAAAAAAGAACAGCTTGATAGAGGAAGCTGACTTACCAGAATAGTGTTTTTTATTTCACCGCTGTATTTTGACACAGGGCCTTTGTCAAGGCTGTTTACATAAGTTGTAAAAGAAAGCTAATATATGCTCTACAAGAAGGCTGAATCTTTATGATCCGTTGAGACCTCAACATATATATATGGCCGCCTCAGAAGGAGGCTGCACCTCTAACACAGCAAACCTAAACATAAATAACAAAATGCAACATAAATAACAAGGTTTAAATATATATCAGAAAGTCCTAGTTCAGTTCAAAAACGAAAAAGAAAATTACAAAATCACTATGAAAACTTTTGTAATGCTAAAAGATCATGATATAATAAATCCAGAAAGGTCCCAGCTTGATTTAACCTCAAAATTCATAAAAACGTGAAGAGGATTTTCCATTCACCATTATGCACATTTTACAAATAGGGTTTTTGAATCTGATTCTAATATTTTTAGACTAATTCTAAGGTAAATATACTAATTATAAATGAAAGGATTTTAGTCACCAGCCACTAATCATCAGTTTCTTCACTTGAATTCTTCACATCTTGCACCAGGTCATAATGTAGGGAAGATTAAATTTAGAGAAAATATTGAACAGTTAAATTGATGAATGAAATGTGACAGTTTTTTTTTTATGTCACATTTAAATATGTATAGGTAATCATGACCTCAGTATATCTAAAGTCCCAGCTATAACCCTGACTGTGGGGTATGTTGATACCCTCTGGTGACCGTTCAGGTCCCGGTTCTGCTGCTGCAAAAGAGAAAAAGTGCAGAGCAAACCAAATGAGTCTAACAGTTAAAGCTGGATAAAGTGTACTTTACCCTAACCAATACTACTGACAGTAACATGCTTGATAAAAAATACCTTGTCAGAATGAACAATTAGACGCAGCTGAGGAGTCAGCAGACTGCAGATGTTGTTGTTTTTTTTTAACAATCTATTTAAAAAGCATTGTGCTGGAATAAAAACAATCATTTGTGCTCGCTCCCTGGGCAAGCGTCCTTCGCGGCTGGATGAATTGATCTTTATTTTCAATAGACTGGCTGATAAGAAATGGCTGTATATTTCTGTTATAAATAGAATCATAAATACCAAACATTAGGTACAAGTATTTTATCCTTTCAAGATGCACAGCACTTTATGGCTTACTGGCTTATAACTCTCCCACAAAGGGATATTGATTCATAGCTTTGTCCTCACAATGAGGAAAACAAGAAAAGAGTTAGAGCTTAACAGCTAAAGGTAATGCTTCACATCTAAAAATAAACCATAATTCTTAGCGTGATTGTTCATTTTTATTTTTATATTTCCAGTCAAACAATGAGAAGCTGATGAATATGTTGAAGTATCAAACTTGTCACATCCTGCTATCACAGCCTATTATATACTTTTCTCAGTCTATGAAATATCAAAGTGCTTTAGTGATGTGGTTTAATGCTCATGCGCTCAACTTCATAATTATTATCATCATTGTATAATTCAGCGATTTCCCACCCTTCGACTATAATTGGCAGCCACACTGCAGCAGCCAGGCGCTGGGAAAACTCCTTTGGGTGTCATTGACAGGTCTATCCACAGTCTTCCTTTAGTGTTCTCTCAGGAATGGCAGTCGATGCGAGAGGCTAGCCCGGGGAGCAATCAGCCCCTCCAGGCTCTACCCTGCCTGCCACAAATCAACATCACCACCGGCGTGATTCCTCCCTTCCATTCAGCCCATTTCAAACAAGTAAAACATGCGCATACAAGCGATCACGTCTTCAAAGCATGAAAGAACGCTCTCTAATAAGCCGTGACAGTTTCCCTCATTGCAATTCAGACAACACATTTACTCTGTCTGTTCAAAAGGAAGTGAGATTCAGCTGGTAGCATTTGTTATCTGTACAGTATACAGAGGCGGCTACAGCTGTAGAGAACCTCCAATCTCTGCTGCTTATTTAGACGTGGAAGCTTAATGGCCACTGGGGCATCTGAGAGCATCAATCAACCAATACACTGTGGCTCATTTGAAAGTCCACCTCCGACAAAATTTGCATTTCAAGACCAAATACATCAGAACGGGGCCAACGCAGTCGCATGTCACGGAGAAATGTGGCTCCTCGGGCGCATTTTGAAAGGAATTATTGAAGTTACGCATGAATATTTGAACCTGAACCAGCATTGTTTTGCCATTTGTCTGTCATGTGTTGTAGTGGACTCAAATACAAACCGACCCTTAAATATTAGACAGGAATGACGACACTGGACCATTCTGCAAAAGCCCTGTTTATGTGAATGTTTTCACTGTAATACCAATGTTTTCTTTTTTTTTAATTCTCACTTTTTACAATATCTGCACATGGCAGCAAGGGTAAGATACGGGAAAGATTGTAGTTGTGGCAAATGACCATTAGGAGTAAGCATTAGGCAACTAAATTACATTGCAATACATTAGCCGAGCATTTACAGGGAGCCTATTATTCTAATATTCCGATTATAATCAGCTTAAAAGTCCAAACCATGTAAACACTTCAATCAGAAATAAACAGACCGACTGAAACTTTGATCAGTTGTGGAGAGGCAGTCAAAACCTTTTCAGAAACCTGTCAAAAGAAAAATTGTACCATGTAAATTTAACCTGACTATTTTCTGGCTGTGTTCTTTCTGCGTCTTGACGTAAATGCGTGGAGACCTAAGTTACTCTAAATTATTGGACTACATGATAAAAAAGATGTTGAGCATACGTCACTGAGCAGTTCCAATGAAAATGTGTTAGCGCATGTAAACACCAGACTGTAGTAAATCACATCCAGTGTGAACTTCAAGCTGGAGGCATGAAAGTCAAACATGCCGCAGGATCATCCCTCCCGACTTCAGTTTCAGGGTTAGGGTTCTTTTTAGTTATACTAGGCTTTACAAACGCTATAGCACTCTCAGGAGTCATGGAACCCGTGTATTTCTTGTATAAACTGCTCACATCCATTCTTAGTTTTGTTTGTTGTTTGATGGCTGCAGTTCCTGCTGCTGTTGAACTGTATTTAATTATACAGAGAGGTGTTTCTGTTGTTTAGCCTACTGTCACTGATGTAAATGGGGTGGACACAATAGACTTTATTTGCATAGCACCTTTCATACAAGAAATGCTGCTCAAAGTGCTTCAAAACAAAGAAATAACATGCACCAAGTGCATCACATGAAAACAAAACGAGATGGAATAATAATAAACTAATGCGCTGATAACAGATGAAGTGAATAATTAAAATAAGTGAAAGACGGGTTTCATGGGGCGCATCGTGGCGCCAAAAACAAAAACTTAAAAAAAAATAGATTTCATAGAATGCATACAATCAACAAGACATCAATACTAATAAAAGAATACTGAATTAGTTATTAGCACATCCTGTTTGCAGTGTAACCATTGATGTTACAGACGACAATCAATGGATTCCTTTGACACTAAAGAAAACTAAAAAATGTGATGATTCTAAGGCAAGTTCTGATCAGACTCAGATCAGACCCTGTCATGTAGATTCACAGCGGAGCGCCTGATTCCCCACCTCCCCCTGTAATGTTTATCATGTCCCAGTGCGGCTGTGGACTATATTAATGTTAGCTAGGTGTACCTAATAAACTGGAAACTTCCTTTTGAAAAAATGGACTTATTCATCAACATAATGAAAACAAGTGAAGGCTTTCCATCTGTATGAAGTTCTGTACAAATGAATTCATCATCTAGATGTCGAATGTGTTTTCACTGCCTACAATGTATTATTTACACTTCATGAATGGTGAAACAGCCAAGTGCATTATTAGTTTTAGTCTCTGTGCCAGGAGCTGCTTATTATGATATTTGTGATATACTGTGCATATTTATAATTCATTATGCTATAATTGTCCCTGCAAGAAAAAATGCAGATCATTGCAAGTGCTTGACTAGAGAAATGCTATAGATCTGTTCCTGTGAGTTATAGACTGATGATCTTCAGCTGACAACTTCATCCAACATAGAAAATGGAAAGAAAATCAAAGAGGCTTGGAGAGATGGTGTTTTGAAATGATCTCATCAGTGAGAAGAAGCTGTGGGAAATGACTTGGAGCACCTGTGGTTGTGAGGGTGCTGGACGCCTAAATATCGAGTATGTACAGTGCTTTGTGTGCTGAAGCAGAAAACAGCCGGGGCTGAGGCGGGGGGGATTTTCAGTGCCCATATTTTCCCAGCACTCATCTCCCATGTAATGGCTCTGTGATTTACAGCAATGCACCGTGGGAGCTCTATGAAGTGCCAGGCCATTTTTACACCTTGTGCCCATTAGCTGCTCAGCGGAGGGATTTTTACAAACCACTCTACGTGTACGAGGTAGGTGGGTATTGATGACAAGAGCGGCTCCCAGGCATGACAGTCATCACAGGGTGGGAAGGACAAAAAAAGCAACGGCACACAGAGAGATCGTCATGCTTTTTATTATTCAGTCTCATTTCCCCGATCATCAAGCCCCTAATTAATTCCCCTGTGCGCAGAGAGATAACTCGGGGACCCAGCTGGCTACAGAGCAGACAATCGTCATCCTCCAAGTGGGGCAAGCGCCTGTCAGTTCACCTGCTTTCTTCCTCTCTTTCTCCCTCTTTCTTCTGCTCATACTCTCCCTGGGGCTTGCTGATACTGATGCTAGGTGAGATGCCAACCCTCGTTCATTTAATTCCCCGTCATTCACCAGAGGGTAATCACATATTCACTTTGTTCTGTGAGTTACATTATTGGAAACCTCTCGCTGTTGAAGAAGGCCAGCCCATATGTATAGATGCACGGGATTTGAGCCAGAGTGCGGCATGGTGACAAAGACTAAACTAAAAATATAAAGTGTTCCATCATTACAACCTCCATGCGCCTGATTGTCCCCTGTAAAATCATTTAAGATCAATGTCAATCCAGACTGAAATATCTCAACAACTAGTGGATGAAACTGAACAGACATTCATGGCTCCCACAGGATGAATCCTGCTGACGATTTGGTTCAATTCAATATCGATTCATTTAGAGATACTTCAGTTACAACACCCATTTTGTTTGGATAAGAACGAGATTCTCAGACAACTAATGTTGTAAATCATCCCTAAATTGTTGCATTATCAATAATATTAATATTTACATCAAGCATGAACCCCAAAGCAGTTACATTAATGCTCTTTTTATTTAACATGACCAACATTTAGACATGCATCTCAAGAAATAATAGGTAGGTAAGTTATGAGGGTTGCTAACGTACCCCGGTTCTCAGGGTACAGTGTGTACAAACGGGTACACACAGCTTCTTCTTCCATCGGCTTCTTCTTGCACATCTTATGGCTTTGCTTTTGTCCAGCTCGTTGCTGTCTTCATAGTTTTTTTAATTCGAAAATGCAACTACACATCTGCCTTTAGGCCGGTGCCTTCAGTGAAGTCAGAACTTGCACGAAAAGGCTGGTCACGTGAGACTAATGTCCATACATACATACGTACATCCCATTCCCATGAACACGATGTCTCAGTCACACCTTGAGGGAGTTTCTTCAAATTTGGCACAAATGTTCACTTTGATTCAAGGATGAACTGATTAGGTTTTGGTGGTCAAACATCAAAGGTCACTGTGACCTCACAAAACACATTTTCGGGCCATAACATACATATTCATTGACTAATTATGACACAATTTAAGTCAAATTTAAGGATAAAATGAAGTGATGACATTTTATATCCAAATGGTCAAAGGTCAACTTCACTGTGACATCATGATGTTCTGCAAAAACACTTCTGGCCATTATTCAAATGGCTGTAATTCAGGAAGGAGAGATTGTGACCATATTTCCTGCAACTTAGCTGGTTGGCAGAGGCATAGAGCCGTGAGATGGTAAAATTGTGATTTTATCCAATACTTTTGCTGATGACTTAATAACATTGTGTTTATTCGCGAATGTCACCCTGATTTCATGGCAGGTAGCACTCTTTATTCACTCTGGGCTGTGGGTAATAAGCGGGCTACAATTTCTCCGTAAACCATAGACTGTATGTAAACACGTAATTGAAACCAACACAGCAAGACAGCGAACACCCAACTTCACTCTCTCAGGGTCCCCCGAGGACTCCCTACTCTGTGGCTGCGCATTACTGTGTGACTGTTGCACAAATAACTGCCCCCATAAAGGAAAGACAGGGGAAAGAAAACTACTTTTAGACATGATTAAGCGTCTTAAATATTACACATAAATATGGAAATAAAAATAACAGTTATAGGGCTGTAAATTATAATGAAAAGATTATTTTTTATGATGATAAAACTAAATTCTGCAAAAGTCCAAAATAATGTTGTGGAATTATTCCTTCTGAATTATATAGCTTACAAGAGTATAATGTACAGCTTCATAAGCAACATACATTCTACTTTTAAGTTACAATTTCCCAATCACCTTCATCAGGAGCTCAACACTGAGGGCTGAGTAGCAGCAATTATAATGTTAGCTCGGCTGCTAAAAGACAGAGCTGTCAACAGGATCACTTTCAATGATATCAGATGTGACTTAGCAGCAGTTTTTCATTATTACCACAAGTTGACAACTTCATTGCACGCACCACTAAATATAATTCCACTCTAAAATGTAATGATTAGAAAGCAAATTTAAGTATCGCAGTAATGTGCTGCAGCCACAATGAACCGGATGGATGATTGCTTCTTGATAAAAATCTCATTTGCTCAGTGTAATCAAAAACAAAACTAGTTAGGGCCATGTCTGATATAATATGTGTAATATATATTCTAATAGCACTCACCGCTTTTACAGTGTTATTATTGGATGGATCGGATATTCAGAAAGGTACTAATGGCCCATTCCTCTCCGCCAGTCCGGACTAAAACATAGGATGCATTAGATGTAAATGTGCCTGTGTAGGAGTCTTCTCAAGCATGCATCTTCAGAGCAGTGGAAAAAGAAGAATATATATATTTATATGTGTATGTGTGTGTGTGTGTGTGTGTATATATATATATATATATATATACTTTTTTTTCTTTTTTTCCAGCAGTTCAAGTCACTTTTTGTGCTGTAGAAAGAAGCTTCAGCATCTTCTGAGATGTCCCCCAGTAATTTATCATTTGGTGTGTGTGTGTGCGTGAATCTATGTGTGTTTCTACTGTAAAACTGGAAATTTTCCTTGGATTTGCAAACACCAAAGTACTCTGAAAGCTTTTTCTGCTTTTTGCATGGTAGATTATTAGATGTAAATCTGGCCCGCGCTCCAGTATTGTACAGTAAAATCATTCCGGACAGGTGACTTCCTTCAGCACAGACAACACAGACAATCATAAGCTGCAACACAGCCAGCGTGAGCAAGGCTGTTTATCACGAAGAGGGAATTAACTTCAAAGGGATTTGGAAATGTCCATGTGGAATGTAGGCTCCAGGATGAATTATGCATGAAAAATGCTTCACTAGAGTAATGTGCTGACACAATTTGTCACATGCCACAGGAATACATAAGTTGCAGAGTAGCCTCGTTGGAGGAGTTGATGCACTCAGGTGGTATGGTTCCTCTGGGCCACTGGAGGTCGTGCAGCTGTGTAACCCACACCGACTGCATGGTGAATTACTTATGAGACCCTTCTTTGCCTTAAGAGGAAAGCTGGGAGCCTTGATATACAGTAGCTTTGAAAAAAAAATTGCTCTTTACTTTAAATCTGTGTGTGTGTGTGTGTGTGTGTGTGTGTGTGTGTGTGTGTGTGTGTGTGTGTGTGTCTGCGTGTGTGTGTGCGGGGTGGCACAGTGCTAGTAGGATTTAAAGGCTGGGCTTGAGGCCATGTATCATCCCCAGAGGCTCCCCTGCTGTCACTATGGGGGGCTACACATTTGAGTGGTGACATTTTGATGGAGAGGAAGGTAAACAGCAGCAAAGATTTCACATACTCAGACAAAAAAGCTCTTTTCTGAGTTCAGCAACTGAATCTGCACTTGCCACTTGCCACCAAGAGGCCCTTAGGATGTTTTTTCCTCATTGCTCACACTTGACTCATTAATCTATTCAAAGTGCTCATCAGTAATGTGAGAGACCTCACGCTGAGCTGGAGATGAATTTATTAAATAAGAAATACTTCCTCTAACTGCCATCCAGAGGTGGTTGATGTGACGAGTCACGGCACTCAAATGCAACAGGGTTAAATGTGTACAGTTTCCTGTCAAGGCTGTTCAAATGCAGTAAATATAGGTCTCATTTACATTTGTCATTTCAAGTGTCTCATATCTGAATAATGTCTAGAAGAGGTTTATGACACTTTCATTTACACTTAAGGCTACATACAAATCTGGGTTGACTCTCCTCCAGTCTAGAGGGAGGTTGCGATGCACCTGCAGCTGTTGTGGTGTCTTAAAGGTCCCATATTTTATTTCAAAGTGTTGATCGATAAAAAGATGTATTTGTAGTTTTAATAACCAAAAAATCATCTCAGTGTAGTTTTACGTCTCCTCTCTCAGGCTTCTCTCTGGAGCTGTAGTAACAACAGGTCGGTGAGCCAATCAGAAGAGAGGAGGCTCTGAGCCAGACTGTTTTCTGAGTGATTGAATGAAAATATAGCAGATTTGAGGTAAACACTCAGAGAAACCAAATCCTGCAAGGCTCAGTTTCCGAATATAACCTTGAATTTCTCTGTGGACTGAGCGCTTTGATACAGTATTAATATAGAACGTAGACCTTATCTATGATCAAAGAAGGCATGGACATCTACAATTATACTATATGGGACCTTTAAATAACCAGAAAAAAAGATCAACTTTTGCACATTAGCACTTAAGTTACAACAGTAACATTTTAGCTACCATTACCTAACAGCTCCCACAAACACAATAGATGAATCATATTCATGAACTATGAGTGAAGCAAACGTTTTATCCTCACGGCTCAAGCTGGATGTCTCTTGTATTTGACCGTAGGTTATATGTAGAAATGACTGAAGCCATTTTTGTCCCTTAACGAGACAGAGAACAACGGCTAATTTCTGTGTAATCTTCAGTGCTACTTCAACTGCTGTTATCATAGTCAGAACACAGACCATGGCTGTATTAAGAATCAGATAGTGGGTATATATTTGGGTGGACTGCTTACTGACATAGTTACACTACAAGAGTCTACACAAGTCTTGGAGAGACGGATACATTCACACCATCAACATCTGGCTGGAATGGGTCCTTAACCTCCTCTGGAGATGGGTTGAACAGCCTGATTCCAGTCTGTATCGGATGCTCCTTTCATGGATTTATTTTTTATTTTTTGCCTTTTTTGAGATCAGAGAGAAATCCAATCTGTTCAATACACATGAAGCGACTATGTGTAAATGGGGTCACAGATTCAGGTCCCGACCCACTTGGAGTAGAAGAATTTGTCTTACTGACCCACAATGAATAAGAACAACATCAACAAAAGCCTTAGGAAAGGTCACATCTTGGCAAAAAGATTCTGCTGAAGTGAACGCGAAAAACAGATTCTGTTACAAGCTTTTGCTAAGGGCCATTTCTGTCTCAAGTGAATCCAACATGAAATGACACATATGCAGAACTATAAAACTGTCACAGTACAGATCATGTATGCCACTGTCAATCATTGCATTTGCATTTGAAGCCAGTAAAATACTTTGAGAGTCACACAAGTACAGAAACACAGGCCTGGGACTGCTGAGCAAATAACAGCATCTGCAAGTCAAGATTTGAGACAGGAAGAGAGTGATGTGCGTCTGATGAACAAGGATAAACACACTGACTGCTGTGGGGATCAAACCTCTGACCTGCTCTTTACCAGGCAGCCTCATCTACAGACCAAGTTAACCACACAAACAGGAAGAACATACGCACAGGTCTCAAAGGTGGCTTGTAATGCAGCTGTTGGCTGTGACAGTGAACTGGTGAGACACAATATGTGATGACTGAGGTTCTGCCAGCTGCATCACATGAAATTAAATATGATTTCATGTCAGAAGAAGTGGTGTAAAATGCCTTGAAGTGTAAAATACAGTCTCTGAATGAGATCGTTTTGCTGTATGTTTCATCTGGGGATTTGTGAGAAGAGGAGAATCCACCTAATCCTAAATGTGCTATAATTAAGACAGATTTTACAGCAATGTAAAGCATTTGATGGAGTGTATATTCATACATATGAATGACACAGGGAATGTAGAGCACCTCAAATTAAAGCAGAGTACAAAATGGAAGCAGGCCATTACTGGTATTTGCATGCTGAGAATTTACATTTTTTCCCTCTCCATTTAAGGCTTTTTTCCCAGAGGTCTTAAGGTTGATTCTATTTTTCTGCTCTGGAGACGTTGTCCTCCAATACCTGTTCATTTTAATATCACACCAGTCTACTCTCAATTTCCATTATAATGACAGTGGAGAAAAAATGTCCATGTGTGACATTTATTGTGATAAATATTCAGTGTTGTAAAAGGAACACCTAGAATGTCAAATCTTTCATTGTTGTGCTGAAATCAGGATTCTTTTAAAACTCATACACTTTGTCTAAAACATGTTGTTTAAAGGACCATATTTTAGACTTCCTGTGTTTTATTTGGAGTTTTGATCCATAGAAGATATATTTCCTCAATGTAGTTTTACATCTCCTCTCTCAGGCTTCTCTCTGGAGCCCTAGTAACAACAGGCTCTGAGCCTCTCTTCTGATTGGCTGACTGTTTTCTGAATGATCGAATAAAAATACAGCAGATTTCAGGTAAACACTCGGAGAAACCAAATCCTGCAAGGTTGGATGGTGGGTCCAGGTGGGTGGGGCTTGGGATATTATTGAGAGCGGTGACTGCTTTGTTGTGACATCACAAAGTTACAGAGGTCCTGATGCCTCGTTTACAGGCTGTGTATGTTTCTTTTTGGACGGAGTGCTTTGATACTTTCACAGTGTTGATATAGAACCTAGACCTGCTTTATAATTAAAAAGACATGGAAATTTATACTACATGGGACCTTTAATCCATTTTCTTAGCTGTATATAAACCAACCTGGTGGAATTTACCTTTAATATTCCGCTGTTCGGCACAGGACATAGTGTATTATGTCTTCATTGCAGTTCTCATTAGCTGCCTTGCATCTTACCTTTGTCAGGATGTATCTTCATTGCTTAAGTCAGTTATAGACAAGCATGCTGAGGTTTAAGGGGAGAGGGGAGTGAATGCGTGTATGTGGAAATCTCACTTTATATAATATGGAATATGAACCTGAAATGTTACAAGCTGTGAGGAAAGAAAATCATGTCGGAGCAAGTGTCTGTGCATTCTCAGACATTTGACATATTGACTTTGTGGAAAGTGAGTTTATCAGAGTTTTCTGTGAAACCAGCTGCCAAATTCTGCTGGAAATTATAGGTAGATAAGACTGGGGAGAGTGAACCACAACAGTAAAGTTGTGAGTAATGAAACCAAAACAATGAGCTGAAATAAGTTAAAAAGTTCCATAAATCTGAGGAAAGTGCAGGACTGAGTGGGTTAGTCACTAGGAACGACTCTTTTCACATTTCACACAACCATTTGATCAGTTGTTCATATGAAAATATTGATGAGTGCAGCTTTAACTATAAAATATAGACATTAATGAGGCTCAAACCTCAACTTACCATCACATCTTTATGACTGATTTATGCACATTTAAGCTTGTGCACACATTCATGAATAATTTAAAATGAGAAACACATGAATCCAGTCAGAAAATGCTGAAAACTGAAAAATGCTGAAATGTTTGCTGGTTGGAGAAGAACCCATTTGCATACACGTCTGAAAACAGCTCAGTGCATCTTCACCCTATCAATGAACTCAGATTACAACACACAGCACTTGCTTTTTGTTTCCTTTGATAGTTTGACAATCTGTGAGATTTTCATACAACAGAAGTGAGATGCCAAAAAGTTCAGTTTACCCTGTGGCGAAACTGTTGCCATGGCTTTAGTCTTCAGCAACTCACACGTGCCAGGAAGTTTTCTTTTAGAAAACAGAATGATAAAAACAGGATTGTAAAGTTTCCATTCAGTTTTAGTGAGTTTATTCCTCCTGGCTACATCTGCATTTAAAGCAGGAAGCTGTGCAGAATAAAGTCAATAAAAGTGGATTGAAATGCCATGTTTACCCTTGTTATGCCCCCGTGCTCAATGACACTGGAGCCAGTCTTTGGTTCCTAACACCTGCATTTTTGTAAAAAATTTTTGTGACAGTTGCTCAAAAGCATTGAGTATTTCTTCAAGGTTAGGGTGAGGAAAATCTTCTCAGCACAGTGCGTCAAAGCGTTTTGTGTGTATAAGTGTATGTGTGATTGTATATTCTGCTGCATCGGTGCGTTCTGCTACATTAAGCTCTCCAGTAAAATGAGCAGGCTGTTGACAGGTTGTTGTGTTGTGGCTGTTTTGTCCTCGCGGGACACGCTCAGCGGGATGTTCCTTTTACAGAGCGGACTGTGATTACTCTGCTTAGTTCACCTGAAGACAACATGCAATTCCCATTGCACTGACAGAGGAGGCTGCATTGATTATGTGCAGTACAAATAAAGCAACGAAAACAATGCTAACTGCCAATCTGTCGTGTTTCCACCCCCGGTCACCGTGTATCCCCACAGGGGCACACTGCGGGCTTCCTCCCGGTTTATTTCCATCTGTGCTATTAAACCACGGGTGCGCTGGTGGTGCTGTTTATACCGTCTATGAGATAGACAGTTGACTCAGTCCTCAGTGGGTTGAGTGATTGAGCTTGAGAGTGTATCAGTACTGCCAGCCGACAAGAGATGAGGACGGCAGTTGTGCGGTGATAAACTGGTAAGATGAGACCATCTGTTGGTTGGCTGCTGGACCAGTATATGAAACGCTCCCACTCACCTATTCAATCACACAGGAACAGGGATTAGATGGCAACCTTTTGACACTGGTGTCAGAAGTTAAAAAGAAGAAGAAGAAGAAGAAGAAGAAGAGGGCTTTGTTGAAAATCTTGAAAACACAGAGGAATAAGGAATTTTTGAATCAACCTGCTGCTGAAATCTTCATCTCAACTTTATTGATTATGCAATCAGCCTAATGCTGATATGTATAATTGTACTTTTTGAATTTTTCAATCCATAGCAATAGCTCCAGGTAGTCTTTTAAGAATTATCGATCACTGCTCTGAATAAAACTGTCAAAATGAATCACCTCTAAGTCTCCCGTTAGTTTATTTTTCAACTGTAACTGAGTCTTAAAACTAATGGGCGACTTTCTTTTTTTCTGGGGGGGTTATTAATTTCATGGAGTGATATGTTTTGCTGATTTATGCAGCCACTCAACTGCAGCACTTTACAGAATAGCTCTGTACTTTCTAAGGGTCAGCTCAAGTGTTTTCCAAGAGTCCTGCTAGTGTCAAACAAGAGAGGGACTAACACTGCATGCAGACTCTTCAAGATGCATTGCCAACCAAATGTGAAAACATCAGTCATTGACCCCAATGTAGACATAGCCAAACGTTACATTGGAGGAAAGCACCCACACTGTACAGAAAGTAGCCCAAATTATCGTAACAAGCCTAAGGAATTTGTAAACCCCCAATTAAACAAACGTTGCTCCCTGGACAGAAAACTGCTCAACTGCGACTGTGTCTTGTTTTTTGATTCTGTGTTACACTGCAGCAATGTGACAGCTTTGTACAGCTCATTCTGAAACAAAGCAGTGTGTTGTTCTTGAAATTCAAGTGAAATTTCAAAAAAGTCCTCCAAATTAAATCATAAAAGACTGCAGTTACACTCCGGAACACCACATAAGTGTTTTCTGATGTTACACACGTATTGGCAGAACGACATCATTCGTTAGTGACTTCCAAAACGAACATCACCGTTGTGAAGATAAAACCGTTCTTTAAGGATAGAGGCAAAGAGTTAGTGGGTGTTTATGTACTTTATGTTCCCCCACCCATCCACTCAGACCTCCTCCACTTTGTAATCAACAATGTCACACCACTTCCTCTGTTGATCAGAACAATCATTATTCCTATTTCAGTCAAGAGAGACAAAACTTCTATTGCCATGTGCAAAGAGAGGAAAAGTGAGAGATATGACAGTAATTGGCGGTTAGACCCCATTGTGATGTCATCATATGTGATTAGGGGCTGAGGCTGTGCAAAATATAGGAAACCCTTGGGGTCTAGACACTGGTGGTGGTCCTGGAGATAGGAAGAGGAGAAGCTGGAGATCTGGATGTGAAGAGAGTGATGATGAGCTCAGCCTGACTGGATATGAAGACAGGAGGTGAAAGGGGTGGAGGAGAGTCCCAGCAACCACACTGAAATGACAGCTGACAACGGGAGAGAGGAGAACAGAAGTATGACTGCGACAACTTGATTGGCAGTGTGAGATCCTGGCGTGATGTGATTGGTTCCGGAGCACCTGAAATCAGCCAATTACGAGGAATGGGATGAGAGAGGGAGATGGAAAATTCAGGTTCAACATGACTGGAACATCTGTACTGATCCAGTGGGGCAATAAACACTAATCATCAGATCAGCCACATCATCTGTTTTAGGTGGGATCACCCGTCAAAATGTTGACATTCTGACCCATTAGTACTCAGAGTAGTCTTTACCACATTATGACATGAGTACTCAATACTCATGGATCAGATCACACCTTTATTTTGATGTCAACTACACACCGGTGAAGTTTTGTCGCTGTATCTTACACAGCTGTGACGCGAGTTTGGTGATAAAATCTCTTCACAGACAGACAGACATATAAACACCTGTCAAAGTTCTCAAAGCCCCCACTGTGGTAGTTCCTGCCATTACACACACACACATGCACACACACACACACACACACGCGCGCGCGCGCTGTCATGGCTCTTAATAAATCCTGCATCAAAGTCAGTCCCTGGTTTCCAGATCATGACACTTCTCTCATAATAAGTGAAAGTAAAACAACGATCTCACCTGGCAGGAGTTTTCACTGAGTTAAGCTGTGCTCTGTGACTGATCATCACTGCTCACTCAAAACTCTGAAATGAGAGGTTGGTAAATTTCAGGTTGTTCATTCAGCCTCTTGGCTTGGTGGTGATAGTTAATACCAAACTGCACATAACATGACAAAGTTCATACTGGGTTATGGTCACCTGAAAACAACCCAGTATGTTATTTGTATCATGCATCAATCGGCAGACGGTTTATGAGATGAGAATTTTTGCGTAAATAAATTACCGCGCGTTATTTTAACTCTGAATTGCTGTGTATCGCTGATAAGCCTGACCATCTTCTCTCTCTCTTGTGTTTCTCAACAGTCTGAAGAACCAGATATGTGTCCAGTGAGCGTGGGACGGAGATAACAAACAACTACTGGATTGATGTCAGACAAGCTGTGGTCAGCTTGCCCTGCTTTTTCTGCCTCTGCCCTGCTTCTGCTCTGCTCCACATCATTTCAATCTCTCTCTCTCTCTCTCTCTTTCTTCTGTCTTTCTCTCTGACTGTTTCAGCCGCCCTGACAGGGAGGAAAATAAGGAGATTTCTTTTGTAACACTCTAGCACTGCATCAAATCTCACCTGTCAGTATAGAGTACAGTCTAAACAGTTTCTCCGCATTGCTGGCCACTCTTAAATCATCGACCTTTGACATTCCACTCCAGCTGTGTCCTGTGTTTTTGATCCACTGACAGTCAGAGAGCATGAAAGTGGATCTGACACACAGCAGCCGTTCTAAAAATGCATGGACTAAATTATACTCTATTCTCCACAGGATGCTAAGTACTGTAAGTGGAATTCTAATTAGAGAATATGAGGGTTGTTTTTAATTGTTTTTGTTTTATCTTACTACAAATGAAACAGAACATATTTATTTGAATTTAAAAGAAAAAGACATATGTTATTTATTTGCGGGCTTTGACTATGAGAACATGGTTCTCTTAGCCCTCAGATTCTGTATGGTACACACAGTGTAACTTGACTATAATGCTTTTATTGCATACATACTTGCAGTGGAGCTAAATCCTCTTCCTGCTGAAAGGGGTTGATGGCAATAATGACACTGGTTGGCCTCTTACTGTATGATGTAATGGTATTATCCTCTATTGGCTGTACTGAACAGTAAATGGCTCTGGTAGTGTTTAAAGAGACCAGCGGAATTAAAAAGAGACATCAGCATCTACGCAGGCCCAGAAAATAGTTTCTAAAGAGATACTTCTGACTTATTACAACTCAGCTTTTATTCTGATTGTTTTGTCCATCACTCCTACTGGTAATAACCAAACGACTTGGAGCTCTGGGAGCACAGTAACATGACTAAAAGACATCCAATGAGGCAAGAAACACACGTGGTCAGGTGATCAAACAGGTTGTAAACAAACCTCCAAGTTTATTTGAAGAGAAAAATAAGGTGAACGATTTATTATTACTCAAACTCCATCCATGCATCCGTCCTAATATGGGTCAGGTTTCTGTAGCAGGAGGAGTGTCCTAAATATCCCCCAGTCCTCCAGGTTTTCATGGGGAATCCTGAGCCCTTCCCATGCCAGGTGGGCCATGTCCTCCCTTCAGTGGATTCTGGGTCTGGCCCAGGTTCTTAATCTCCACCCAGTTGGAATCATTTCGGGGGGTTCCACTCCAAGCTCCTTCCAAATGTCTTGAGATGCTCATCCTGTCTAAAGCTTCTAAATGATGCTTCTGGGAAAATACACATTATCCACTTTGCAAATCTATGCAAATAAGGATGTCATGTGTAACCATAGATTTCAAATGCTTGCAGAGGTTTCCATCTGTGCATCGTCCAAAATTCAGCAACATTTTGTGTGGACCTGAGCAAGCGCCTGTCGTGACGGGAGTCCAAAACAGAGAAGAAAAAAAGTGTTAATGTCACACAGGTTGTAAATACAAGTATAAAAGACCATGTTACCATCTACAGATATCCGACTTACATCCATTCTTTCTGCCATTAGCTAAAGATTGTGACCGTATGTAAGGTTTAGGGTGTAGATCGGCTGTTAAATTGAGAGCTTTGTCTTCAGGCTCATCTCCCTCTTTACCACCCAAAAGGAACATTCAAGGCCTCGGACTGAGGTGCTTACCCACATCCCTGATGTTTCGAATTTGCTACAGACCACCACAGTGTGCAGTGGAGGTTGCTGTCGGATGTTGCCAACAGAACTACATGATCTGCATAAAGTAGAGCTGCAGTCGTAAGGCATCAGTATTCTTTGAGCAAAGTGTCAGGTGGTCGTACACAGTGTTAGAAACCCCTTCCCCCTCACAACTTTACAAAGTCTCCATTGGTGAATCTGTCCCTGACAATATCTGTAACTTGAAACTGACAATCCGACAATCAGGCCCACTTTACACAGCAATTAGCCAGATGGGTGGAGTTGAGAGAGTAAGCAAGGATCAAAGTTGTCACCCTGCTTCAAATGTGATTGGTTGGAACAGCTGTAAACACTTATGCCTTCAGACATGGTTTCAACCATAATCTATTGGCTTACTCTACCACACACTTTTCCCACCACAGCTGCACCTTGAGATTCTGTCCAAACCAAACTCTCCATCGTAATTATGCATCACAGTTTACTGACTGACTTCTTGTTGAAATAATCTTGTTAAACCATCATCTTATTTATAACCTGTCTGACTGTCACAGATCACGTTTCTTGTCCCAATTTGTAGTAGCGTTTGCTCCATGCTCCCAGATCTCAGCAGTTTGGTGAGGACATATTTATCATAACAGACAGAAATGCTACCAAATGCCAGCTGAATTAAACCAAAATAAAATATAAACAATTTAATTCCTCCTGGTTTAAACAGATGTTAAAAGACATGATTTATTTCACAAAATGAAAATACAAATGTTCTTTTCAGCAGCATAAACAGAGCACTGTACATGATCAGTGTTATAAGCTTAGAAATATTTCCTCTGGTTAAGATGCTTTCATTTCAGTATGGTCTTCATCTCAGGGAGGTGTAACTGGTTGCTTTAGAGAAATTTAACACTGCTGTTGAGAAACATTCACATGTACTGGATCCATTCCACTATAGAGCCTTGTAGAATGTGTTGGTACATAACAGACTGATCCATAACTGTCATGGTTTCACGAAAAGAATATTGATATTGTGGAGTGTTTTTAAAGGGTAATTCAGCTTAATATACACTACTGGTCAAAAGATTTAGAACACCTCCATTTTTCCAGTTTGTATTGAAATTGAAATTGTTCAAGTCCAGTGAATAACTTTAAATGGTTCACTTACATCATTTTTTTGCAGCAACAGAAGTAAATGAAGTCTTGAAAGTTGATGCAAACAATTCCTACATGTGTCCCAACTTTTGTTGTTGACGTACAAACCCTGTGTCTGTGCAAAGGCAGTGTTAGAACAAACTGTTACTACACCCTCTGATGTAATATTAGGAAGGTACAGCAGGAAGTAGTACTTTTTATTGTAGTCAGGATGGTGAGAAAAAGGCACAAAGGTCGGTCAGGTGTTCATCCTACAGCACAGCGCCTCTCAAACTTCTTCACATCAAAGACCCTAAACTGACACAAATTAGACCACGGACCCCCGTCTGGTAAGATCTTTGCTTTCAGATGTTTTATCACAGAAAGTGTTTAGAACCCATGACCAAAATAGTCATATATTCTGTCATTGATGTTAATTGTAGTGAAGATAAATTATTCCCCTTTTTGCTGGGAACCTGTTGGGGTCCCCGGACCACACTTTGAGAACCACTGCCACAGCAAGATAATGAGCCAAAACTTTAGAGGAACAGAACCAGAGAGAGGCTTCACATGATGGAGGAGCAGCACAGACTCCAGAATTAAACCCCATGGAGCTGGTTTAGGACGAACTGGACAGAAGGTGAAAGTGCAACACATACATGGAACTTCTGCAACAGTGTTGGGATGAACTTTCCAAACTTTTCCATTGTAGAAAGAAGCCACGCGGGAGTTCTGCTGCTGGATGAAACAAAATATTAGATTTTATTTAGTTAAAAAATTCCTTGATTCCTTGTTTTTCAAATCTCCAGTTGTTTATTTGTTCTATGTCTTAATTTCAGAAACACTGAGATATTGAATCGTGTGAATTTAAATAACATGCCGGAAACATGGAGGCGCTCTAAAACCAGTTGTGTATATAGATCTATATAGATATCTTATTCAAAGCTTATGTAGCATTCTTCTTTCTTATGTGTCACATTAAGAAATTAAAGATGTCAGTGTTGTATAAATGAGAACTTGAGGAAAATTATAAATTCATAATATATTACTGTTGTGGATCAGATAAATTTGTAATTGCTATCTGTTTACAGTATAAGTGAGTTCTTTTACTGTCATTTTCAGTGCTGTGTCAATTACAGAACTGTGTTTATTCCAAATGTAGCTTTGACTCACGTCGTTGAAGCGTTTTCTTTTTGCAGAGACCTCTACGTTTATTGACAAATGAAATCACGTGAACATAGAGCTGGAGATTTGTACTGTAGAGACAGAGAAAAAAAAAACCATCAATAGACATCACGGACTGAAAACAAACTGCTGCTGGCTGATGTCAGAGCCGCCAGCTGATGTGAGAGACACCACCACCGACAACATTAACAATAATTTATAGAAATGTGTTTTTTGATATTGCAATTAAGACATGCACGTATGATTTGTTATTGCAAGTCAAAAGAAAGAAGAAAAAAAAAAACAAAAAAAAAAAAAAACTCCACTGAATTGCTTTGCTCAGCCTGAGTGAAAACATGTCTGTCCAGACGCTTTGCTTTGGATCAGTCGTTTCTCCGTCATCACAGGATGTCCACCTCTCATACACCCTCTAGTCCCTTTGTGCTCTGGGTTATGTGCTCTATTGTGTCTGAGAAAAGAATTAAAGACACTTGCAACTACACAAAGTCTGCTTTGTATTGTGGTGCTTTTATTATGTTGCTTCATCATCTTGTTGTTTACTATAATTATACTGTTAGTGTACGATGGCAAAGGCAGAAAGCGATTTAAAATCACGACACATACCACCATGAAGGCAGCACAATGCTTTTAATCTGTTCTTTTAATATGTTTTGAAATTTTTAATCTGTAGTGTCTTAGTTATTTAGTCCATGAGGGCAATTGCTTAACCCTCATTGACTTGAAAATACTACAAGTATGAAACATAATTTCATACAGTTTAACGTCAAATTATAAACAAATAACTTTGTGTCTTCTCCCATCCTCTAGTCTTTTCTCTTCAGGGAGTCAAGCAAACCTGTTTCTGTTTCTGCAGCTAATGGTATCTGATCCACAAACAATCATTCTGATTGATTGGCATTATTTTTGGAAAACACCTAAGGAACTGGGGAAGAAGAAATGTAGTTTACACTACACTACATCCCTATTGTAGCTCTGATTTTCCACTCGCTGACAGTTTTTGGAGATCGCTGACAAAAGCCCCATAAGAGGCAAATCTACGGTGGCCCTGACAGCTCAGCGCACTGCAACTTAAGAAAACACACACAAATAGACAAACACAGAACATCTTCATCAATTTGACGACACACACACTGCAATTCACACAACACAGCAGAAGTGTCTGCGTGTGTTTTCTTATATTGCGGTGCGTTGAGCTCTCAGGGCCACCGTACAAATCTGTGAACCGCTCAAAGTCCAAATCTGGGAAATTGACCTGGTTGCGACTGGCAATTAGTGCAGCTACAGCCAATGAGAGCACAAGACGTGAGGTGAGTGGAAACCCAATCCCTGTTGCCGCTCATTCCTCGAACCAGTTTGGATTCCTCCTGGTGAAAGATCTTGTAGTTTGTGACTTCCTGTGGCCGATCAGGCATGTAGTGTGGAAACCACAACCGTTCCAAGATTCCTGATTACAAAGACAGTGAGTTGTGTAGTGAGAACAGTACTGCAACCTGACAACTTTGGAAGTCAAATAGTGTGTATATGGCAATGAAACAGCCTAATAGACCCTTTTCACAGGCAGAGCTAATTACATTAACAACGCTCTGGTCCAGCAATTGCTCCAGTGCAGCAATTAGCAGCTGGCGTTATCAGTCTCTATCATGCCTGTTTGACGAGCCTGAATTTCTCACAGGTGTTGAGGAAATAGCGACACCTTAAAAACAGATAAAGGTGATGATAAAAGCCAAAGTTACCTAAACACAGATGTATGGTTTGTTGTTTGTTTGACTGACTGTATGATTGACCTGTGATGTTCAGATAAAACAGCAGATGTGTCTCACACCGTGAATCCTGCATGTTTCTGCTTCAGTGAAATGTTCCAGCAGTGCCGGGCTTCATGTGTCCTGACCCATGATTGTTCCAATTAAGCTATTCAGACAACAGCAGCCCATCAGGAAGCTGGAGTCATTAAATTCACTCTTAAAAATTTGAATAGAATGTGAATGGGAAAGGGTCCCAAACTGGTTTCTGCGTGAGGAGGAGTGTAGGGAAAGAAGCCAGAATATTACTGATCTGTCTGGACTGACTCTAAGGTGTCAATTTCCTTAACACACTGTAGGCTGAATTCATCTATTTGCCTATAACACTTGAGGCATCAGTCATGTGGAAATATCATAACACTGTGTTAGTCATGGACGGTGTATTTCTTTACTAATTTCCTGTTTAGCTCTTTATAATAAAAGTCAGGGTAACTGAAGGTCAAGCTTTGTTGTTTAGATCCACTTCAGTCATGTTTCACATTATAGCCTCATGGGGCCGGTTTCACAGAGATAGATTCTGACAATGGTCAGACTGCAGACAGACGTCTAAATTCATCCTTTGCACAAAGCAGTTTAGTTCTTGATTATCTTAAACTGGACTGTGGTTCAATCAATTCTGGGTAAATTAAAACTTTTTTCAAAATAAAAAAAAAAAAAAAAATGGCCAACCTGCGGAACCGCATCCAAACACTCAGCTCCATTTACCCCAGCAGAACATTTTTGTCTTTTGGAAGAATTCAACAGTTACAAGGACATTTAGTTGGGAAATTCAGCGAAGAGTGAAATAATAAAAAGAAAAATCTGGATAAAAAATAATTTGGGTAAAAATGGCTGCGGTCTCTAAAAAACTTTTCCCTCCTCATTTCTCTCTCTATAACAATGTTAGCAAACCACAAATTATTAGCCACATTTTCCTGTTTTTTTTGTTGTTGTTGAGTGATACTCAGCACAGGTGTCACTGATTACCATTACCATTAGTCTGGAGGTAAGGTGTCTAATGTTTTTGGCTTAAAATGAGTCAGTCTTTATTTTTGTGAATTGGTCTGACTGATCTATGAGCAAAATTAGGACTGGCCTAACACCACAGACCAGTCTGAAATATCTCTGTGAAACCGGCCCCCGACTGCTAAAATGAAACCTGATGTGTAGGTCTCTTTTTGATCTGGACAGGTGTGATCATAATATCTCTAATGTTTTACCTGAGCGTGATAAGAGCAATGAAGAGGAATCAGAGCCCCCTGGCCGGAAAAAATCTGAGCCTGGGAAATTTGTGGGGGTTGATGGGATTCTGTCCCTGCCTTTGAATGAAGAGGAGGAGGGTTGGTTTGAGGACTGGGGCTAAGGCGAGTATGTGATCGTTTTCCTTTTCCCCCAGCTCTAATTCCCCCACGTGTGTGAGCACTCCCAGTCAGTGTGAGCCGTGAGAGAGAAAAAAAAATGTAGGAAAAAGAAGTGAGAAAAGGTTGCAGAGATCTGGGACAATATCCAACCAATCCAGTGAGAGTCTTCTATGTCTTCCTAGAATGCACAGAAACGTGTGTTATTGCCCTTTTCCATGACCGATGGAATTAGGAAGTGATTTAAGAAGCTTTGCTAAAGCAGAGTGTGCCAGTGGCAGAGCTTACAGTCCAAGGGGAAATGTGCAGACGCTTTATATTCCTTGCAGATACTATCTTCAGTATATGCTATATGCTATGTATGTGTAGTGTGCTGAGACATTATTCAGGTTATCTTAGGTTGGGATTGGTATGGGCGATTTAGAATGCTTGAATGAAAACATTTTTTATTCAGGAACAAAGGAAATAAAGTGAAATACAACAAATTTCGTTGGATGTATTTTCTTTTTATGTATGTATTTACTGTGCCATGACTAAATGAAAAGGATGATTGTTCTATGAATAATTATCATTAAACTTTTGACTTTAATAACCGAAAAAATGTTTTTCAGAGATTATTTTATGACATAAATTTTCCATGCCACCTCAAATCACACCAAATCACATCACAAAAAAGTAAAGTGAAGAGGTGTCTAGCCAGGGTTCCAAGTGACTTAATCGGTGAGATTCATGCAGAATTAGAAAACAAACCAGCATGACTGAGAAGCTTATAAAGAAATCAACATGGAGTTTTTTTTGTGCCTGAAACTGTATGAATCACAAAAGCAGTGGGTGGAAAATATTCATTATCTCAAGAAGAAAACCTCCCAGTTATCTCAGAGTGCAGAAATAGCTATTAGCTCCAGTGATCTGGTCAGAGCCACGGAGTTTAATAATGTGGAGGACAGCTTTATACTGCAAGAAGAAACATCTGTTTCAAAGTGGTAATCTCGATGATTTTTATATAAATAAATAGGTAATTGAGCCTATGGCCCACTGATGAAAATATTGCTATATATATATATATTTACAGTGTAAGGAAATGTGTTTCTGTAGACATTAACAGAAAAAATGCTGTATTTAGTTGCTGCTGTTGCAAAACATTTCCTACGGCTGCAGCTTCACATTAAAAGCACCTAACGGGTAAAACACCTGCTGACTTTTATTATGAAGTAGGCACAGGAAAAGCTGTGTTTGTCAGTGAGCCGGGAACTTATTGCAATGATTCATGAAAATGTGAGATAGCTCTCACTTTCTGTGTCTAAGAGTGACGAGTGAATGTTTGTCAGATCTGGTGTGTAGTTTACAGTATTCTGTGGAAGAAGTCAGATTTTCTCACATGCAAACGTTACAAATATAACAACCAGATGAGAGTGTCAGCAGTCAAAGAGCAAGAATCCCGTGCTAATGTTGCTTTTTTTATGCTAACATTGCATGTGTGAGGGGATTTCTGTGCTTTTCGTAAAAAGTGTAAAAAAAGAAGCACATCTACACTTACTCCCTCACTGAGAAATCTGGATCAGGCTTTATGCCCCGCCCACCTCCAGGTTGACAGGTGGAAGAGCAGAGAGTATCAAGATGGTTAGAGCAGGAAACATCAGACAGACTGAGTCAGACCCAGACTCAGATGAGGAATCTGTTGAGACCAGAATCAGAGACTAGCAGACGGATCAGAACAGTTAGCGTAGTTAGCATCTTTTATTTGTTCATGTTGTTAGTTAGCTTGTAACTGGCAGTGGCTGACACAGTGTTAGTGGTTGTGCTAATGCAAACTCTCTCTCTCTTTACTGACAAGATTTCAGGTTTATTTAGCCCCGCCCCCCGTCCCCACAAGTTGACAGGATTGGTTCCTGAGGTTTGTGATGTATGAAACCCTGTCTGAATCTGTTTTTCATTGTCATTGCTTCACTGCAGTTCAAGGTGGAAAAACACTCAGTTATGGTGTTGACTGATTATTTCACTCATTATACATATCTTATATAAAAAACATCATATGGATGTTAACAAGGTTAAAAACTTAATCTTTAACCTGTGCTATGGTCTGTAACACTGATCTCTGCAAACATACCGTACATTAGTAGCTAATGCTCAATTCAGCCTAAAACATTTTCAGCAGCCTCACTAAATTCCACATTGACACAGTTGTGTCATGATTATGAGTCTATTATAGCTCTAAGTCCTGATTGGCAGATTCTTAACTCTGGTCCTAATTCAGCCGTCTCTGGATAAAGAATATTCAGCGCTTATTGCAGCAAACCACTAATGCCTGGAGAAGATGAAATTCTCTCTCTGCATACAAAGTGGATGAAAGTTATCAGAGAAAGTAATGAACATGAATCAATTTTTAATGGCACATTAATAAAATATTTTTTGCCTCACAATTTCCTGAGGCTGAAACACAGCCTCCTTAAACTTCCCCGAGGCCGACTGCAAGCTCTGCTCTCATTACCGGAGCAAATTTTACATACAGTGTGATATTCATGGAGGGAAAGTGGGAGCAAGCCGCACGGCTCCTGCCACCACGCCCACTGTACAAGTATGTAGACCCATATTTACATCCGCTCAGGCACACTTATAAGGAAACATAAATGCTTTGCTACAAAGAAAATAAATCTTAGTCAGGAAAAGTAAATCACTTCCTTCACTTATCCAGGATGACGCACATGAGAAAAAGTGTATATTACAGAAATATCATCTGAGTCATGTTAAATTATGAGGCACCGTTACTTGCATCTTTACCAGTTATAGCAACTGGCTTTTCCTTTTAAGAATGCTTTCTTTTTATATGTGAGCCTCAAAAGGCCTGAAATAGTGTCTCTGTGTTTTTCTTTGCCTTTAAAGGAGCATTACACTGATTTTACACTTCTGTTCAGTTTGATATGAAGTTCCATTGAGTTGGAGGATGTCATAGTCAGCTGCTTTCAGTATGAATATCATCAACCAGAATTCTGTTATAAGAACCAACTCTCATGGTGCATTAGAAATAGAATTTATTTTATGTTTATTGAACCGTTTTTGGAAAAAGGATTATTTATGAATGATCTTTGGAACAGTGTGGTTGAAATCATGTCTTCTGATGATAATGTTAATATGTATAAAGGTCATATGATCAGCTCTGTGCAGCCACAATGTAGACATGGAAAATAAAACTAGTATTTACAGAATAAATGATATGCCCCGACATTTGGGGCACAGCAAGTGCCCCTAAAGTATCTGCTGCACTGGTAGCTACTCTTTGTTAGAGAGAAATGTGTTTTTACATCAACTACCTTTGATGTCTACATCAGCATTTTTACAGCTAAAACTAATAGTTTTTATTATAATTTAGCTTTAAACAGCTGATAATACAGAGATGAGATGTGGAGATGTGTACAAGTACAAGCGTTTGTACGTTCTACTTTATACTTCTTCTTTTTATTCCAATACAATTATTTGACATTTTGAGCCACTACTTACTTTAAAAATTTATATTTTTATATGCAAAAAATATGAAGAGCCTAAAATATGATGCTGTTTAGATTAAAGTACCCAACAGCATGAGTTAATCTGAAACAATAGTTGATTAAAGCATTTTGTTGATTGACAGAAAATGAATTGATGAATTCATTGTAACAGTAATTTTTCATGTAAAAACAACAAAATGGTCCCAGCTTTAAAATTCTGCTTTTCTTTTTTATCATTTAAAATGTTTAAATGTATTTCTAATTATTTGAAGTTTGGACTTTTGCTGTGACACAACAATGACTGAGATGGTGTCACTTTGTTCTCTGTGTAATTGAGGCGACATTTCTCACTATTTTCTGAATCTTTACAAATCAAATAATCAACAAATTAATTAAGAAGAGATTCATCCATAATGAAAAATTATTAGTTGCTGTCCTTTATAAAATATTATAAAATGAATTCCACCTCAACCTCCTTTGGCAATAAAATGCTGCTTACATATTAATATGTAAATAAAAATAATCTAATGATATAAAATATAGTCGCTGGGCTCATGTTTCTCCACTGAGTACATTTTCAGACCAGGACTTTGTTTTGCAATGTATTTTTACTTTATTTTTTTTATTTTTAAGTAAAAAAGTAAAAAGATCTGAATTCTTCCTCCACCACTATCGAACCACTATCCCACCAGGGTTCCCCCCATTCACTGTACATCTTTATAGGCTGAGTGTGTGGCCACTACCACAGCAGTGCTAAACCACTGTTCCCTTTCTCTGATTTACATCATGATAATGACAAACAGCATCATGAATTCTGCAGAGTTCATTTATTCTCATTTATTGTGAGGGTTCCTCTCTTAGATGATGGCAAATGTGCAGTAATGTGTATTAAACAAGAAATCACTCCATTGCCAATGAGTCACATGTTGCTGATAATCTATCCAGGGAGGAGAATAGATTAGCAGGCTGTCTTATCCACTTTGCTCTTGCATGGCTGGACTCCGAGATTAAGTCTGGAGGGAATTCAGGCTTGTCAAGGTATATCTGCCCACACATCATCCTCACTCCACCGGTGCCCTCACATGCCATGGAAGTAAAACTGGCTCAAAAGTTATTTCCTCCTTTAATGTGATGATTAAATTGATTTTTATTTTGAAGTCCCTTCTGTGCTTGTACTCAGTATCTATGAATTAGACAATTTTCTTCCAGAAGATTAAAGTGTTCAGTGTTTCCTTAGAGACAGCAGACCGGTGGAACATTAAAGCTCCCAATGAAAACATAGTTTGATAATCACATTAATGAAGACATTCTGATGAATGCTGTGGTAGGGTGAATTCACAATGGCTTCCCACAGACAACAGGTACAAGTAATTCTCAGTCGAGCAAACTCCAGCATGCACCATACTGAAAATGAACAAAACACTGATTGGCTGACATCCAACTTTTTAAAACAAAGACAAATATCAGCCTCATGTATCTACATTTCTAAATTGTGTATTTTCAATTAAACAGAGATTGGAAGAAGAGAAAAATATATGACGGTTGGATATGTATGCTTTTTATGTACTCCCATCAAACATGCATCGTCCAGATGCTGGTGTCCTGGGGGTGTGGACCTGTCAGGACAGCTTAGTGTTGCAGGTGGGTTGTGTGTGCATGTGTGTGCATGTGTGTGCATGTATGTGCATGTGTGTGTGTGTGTGTGTGTCAAACAAGCTAGAATGGAGTAACATTCCTGTGGCTAGCATGGCATAACAACACCCACACAAGGGAAAACCAGTAGCACCACACATACCCTGACATCCTGAGCCCCTTCACCATTCGACAATGCAACAAGCACATCTGATGGAGGATACCGGCACCACAAGGCACCATTCTGACACCTTAAAGCATGTTATAGCGCATCTGAGGCTGCACTTAGGTACCGCAATGATTTGATACCGAGGTGGAAGTGATATGTCTCCCTAAGTCTCAGAACAGCGTTCTGTCACATGAAGGATCTGATATTACCTGTTTGCATGTAATTTACTGCCAACTTGGGAGCTAGCTTAGCTGTTGTGTCAATCGTTTGTGTTGTGGCCATGTCCTGTTGACAAAGGATGGGGCTTTTCAAGCAGAGTGAGGAGCAGCAGTTTTTGTACATATATATATAATATATAATGCTATATAGAATATATAACAATCCATGCATAAAGGTGGAGATGACCAGGCAGAGAGCAGCAAGATGCAGGAGAGAGACTTTCAGCACAAGAAGGACAGGCAGCAGAAAATCGTGAGACAGGATGACAGGCCCTGAATTTAAGAGAGATTTGTTACAACTACTGTCATGAAAAGGTGTTATTTTGTCCGGCCCATTTGTCTGGCTGGTGTAGTGAACAGCTGAATGGCACTCTAAAATGGTGGTTTGACGGGTGGGGGTTGGTGGTTCGGCTATTCTCGCCTATCTGTAAAAGTCACAACAGTCTACGGCTCTGAGGTTGTAAAATGTGTACAATTATTCTAGGTAATCTTCCTTGATGTATCAAATGTCTGAGATTGTGACAGAAGCTGATTTCCAGCACCCTGGACACAAGTCACCAAAAGCCTCTCGTTAATTCAGCAACAAATGTTGCCCATTCATAATTGATGGGCCTAAAGGGCAGCAGGATGGTCTCCCTCCCAATCTCATTCAATCTCAAACCCCCAGAGCTTGAAAACATTATTACTGGAAAGCATCATTGAATCTCTTCAGATTGTTGCAATAACAGAGCGAAGCCAAAAGGAGGAATTTGACCTTTAGCTGAGGATGATTTGTTTCTGCTTCGTCAAATCCTGAGAGCTGTCCTTCAGAGATTCATCAAGTGGTTGTTGGTGAGATTACTGTCACATTTTCTCATTACAGCAGACAAAGGCATGTATATCACAATCGATTTGTCAGAGTCATCTCGGCTGAAACGCATGTAACTGTTTGTTTTCCAGTGAGTTGACAATGCTTCTGGTTAAATATAATCTTCTTGCAATGGCTGCATGTTCAACAAGTTTAATTACATAGCGCTGGGCTGTATGTTGCATGTACAGCAGCACGCGACTGCCAGCAGCACTTTAGGGGTATAGAGTAATATATGCAATTTTACAGGCCCTCCCATAAGCCCAGCCATGTATTTTTAATTAGCATTTCACTCTTTTTCTCACTTCTTGCTTGAAGGCTGTGTGTGTGTGTGTGTGTGTGTGTGTGTGTGTGTGTGTGTGTGTGTGTGTGTGTGTGTGTGTGTGTGTGTGTGTGTGTTTGGTAGCTGTGTTGTGATTTCATGCCATTCATCTGCGTGCAAGCGTTCATCAGGGAGACTCGTAGTCACACTAGCAGGCGTAGACTTCTGCCTTACTGACTTAATCAAAGATTCATTGACTACACTCAATTTGGCACAAGTTTGTCCCATCTTGACACTTGTCACTATTTCTCATAGCTTATTCCCCATGGTCAACACAGAGGCATGCCCATCTCCACCATGCCTGTGGAGATAACAGGCTATCCAGTAGGGGAAGACTCCACATCAGTGTATCATGATGAATATAGTGCCATTATATCCTGTAAAATATTAACGTATCTTACTTTAGATATTTCAAGATTTTTGCAGATAATGTATATATTTAAAAAAAAAAATGTATTCATTTGTTGGTGACATAACATAACATAACAAAAACAGGTGTGACCTGAAGGGCGCATAGAACGTAATGGTTAGATATGTAAATGACAACGAAACAAGAACTAGAGACATAAAAATGATGTGTATGATATGAGTCTGTAATATGTGTCAGTCAAGTCCATTTTTATTTATATAGCGCCAAATCACAGCAGAAGTTATTGCAAGGCACTTTTCAAATAGAGCAGGTCTAGACAGTATTCTTTATATTATCATTATTATTATGTGTGTCTGTTACGATGTTTATATGAGAGGAAGTTATCAGTAGTCCTATCTGTGTTTTGTGATCCTGGGTCGACTGGTTTATGGGGTAAAGAGTGAAAAAGAAAGTATAGGCCTAGTGAAAATGAATGATGTAACCTGAATATAATTGTAGGAAGAATATGATAAGAAAATATATAATAATAATTTATATGATATCCTGTCAATGTAAACTGATCTTTCTTTAAAATACATATGTAAATAGGTTATTATCACTGGCTCATAGTATTACTGGATATGTGAGGCTTTCTCTACATTCACGTTTATAAATAAATCCGCTACTCCCATTTAACCTGACCTGAGTTTTGCACTAGTAGAATAAGTTCCCACTAAAATACAAGAATATTATCTTTATTAACACAGGGAAGTTTGATAAAGGAAATTTCACATTTTTTGAAGTCTATTAAAACCATACCATAGTCTGTGCTTACAAAGTGCACATTCTGTATTTCCATTTCAAATGCTTCCTCAACATGTATATCTGTTGAGGAAATTTAACAATATACAGTATGCTTATACTATATACATATATATATATATATATATATATTCTATATGTACTCAATGTTACTGAACATAGAAACCCAAAACTGACCTTGATAATGTAATGACCATTTAGGTTTATGTTATAGCCACCAGTTTTCAACCAGGTTGACTTTTAAATTCATCCTTTCTACAGCATCTGTGCATGACACCCACAGTTTGGTTAGAGTTAAATTGTTGTCATGGTTACAGTTTTGTGGTTCCAGTTGAAAAGGCAAACATTAATTCACAGATCTGTGAATGATCCACAGTGAGGTGGTGTTATATGGCCTTCCACCAACCTGACTGCCGCTCCCTCAACTTTTTTCCTCACTACATGCGGGAAACACAGCGTCCTGTGTTGGCACTGAACAGCGGACCTGATGCTAGCTCCAAAATACCAATATTCATTCATGCAAAATCAGGATGTGGAATCCTAACTAGACGCTTTCCCATCTTTTTAACTTTATATATGTTTAAACATGCTCATGGTGTATTATATAAAACAGAAATCTGAACACTTGATGGAATTCTTGTTTCATTTTGTGGACATCTTAGAGTTAAAGGTTTTTATTGTTTTTATTTTATCGCTCCATAAATGAGAAAAGAATGTTCATATAAAATTCATAGTCATCATTTTTAGGAGTAAAATTTTATATATTTTATTGGACACCACTTTTTACAGACACACTATCTCATCAGGTCCATAGAAAGAACAATATAGAACATCTAAGACACATCAAAACTTACAATTGAATAACAGTTTGTGTATGACCTTAAACTGAACACAACCACAGTAACACAGGTCCCACAGAAAGCTAAGCAAGGAAGTGTCAGAGTATCCATACCAATCACATTGTCAGAAATCAATCCCAGCCAATGAGATTTCATAGTCAGGTGTAAATCAACCTTTGTACTTCAACGATTGGTTGATGATGCAAAGGAAATGACCATATTTGGATCCGATAACATTGTGCAGGAGAACTGCACAGCAGACTGTGATGACATGGCGCAGACAACAATGCTGCTACTGCCTGCTGGTTGGGTTACTAACCTTTAATGAATTTCGGAGAAATCTACGGAAGCAAATAGATAAAATGCAGTAAAATAAACGGCTGAATGTGTATTGGTGATATTTTCTTTCCACTAGTCTGAAAGAAAACATGTTACGGAAGCAAAATAGGCCAAAATCTCCAAATTAACCAGTGCATGAAAAAAAACATGCCATGTCTCAGTCTCGCCACCAACTGCTGATTTGGGGTTTCTCAGAAACCAAGTACAAAACTCAGCATCCAGGCGCTGTCTGGTTAAATTTTACACTGAGCTTGTAAGCACTGTTCTTCCCCCAGCATTGACTGCAGCCTGTGCTGATGACACTATTATGTTCTCCAGGCCAGAGGAAGCCAGCGTATTGATCTGCCAGCTGGGTGGTCAAAAACTGCTGGAATCCTCTAATGACAGTTATGTGGCTGCTGCAATCTCCAGATTCCTCGGTCAAAGTGTTTTATATTTTTCCCAAAGAGATACTGGGTCACATTTTTATTGCATGTCGTCTTCATCTCATTTGGCTCTCTGTTAGATGTGCGTTTGTGCTGGTGGAATTTCAATTTGCATCTAAAAAGTGACGAGCGATGGCCTGATGGAATAACTGTACAGTAAGGGAATATCTGAAGAGCTGTTCCCACGCAAGATAGCCACTGAAAAAAACATGTGACACCTACTCTGATTCAAGCACTCCTGGCATGAAAGAAGCTTTTAGGGAATATACTTCACAGAACGGACCCTTTAAAAGACAAAAATAGGTTGAAAATGTAATATAGTTAATAATAAATAATGAGTTTCAGGTAACCAAAATAGCCAAATACAATTTACATTGAAAAATACAAAATGCAAATTGATTTGCCCTTGCTGTGACAGCGTCACGTGCTGTATGAATATGGATAAATCAGTTTTGCACTGTGTCTGGCAGCTTGTTTGGCTTTAAATATGAGACATCTCTGCTAATTCAATTAAGAATCATTTAAAATCAAAATTATTTCTCAGACAATTCCCATGGAGACTAATCACTTCAGTCTGTTCATCAAAACAGATGGAAGTGGTTGAAGACTGTCCAACTCCAGCTCTTGACATTCTCCATAGGGTAAATGGAACTGTCACTTCTAAATCCCAAGGATGAAATGACAGGGTAGTATATGTGTGTGTGTGTGTGTGTGTGTGTGTGTGTGTGTGTGTGTGTGTGTGTGAAGGACTCAGAGAGGGTGAAAGAGAGAGAGAGATAGAGAGAGCAACCAAAGAAGTCAATAGAAAAGCTCTACAGCTTGGTTGTTTGTTTGGTTTTTTCTGTTTTTTTTTTTTTTTACATCTGATCCAAAGGCACCATGGTTCCACAAAAAAACGAACAAAGCACATATCCACAGTGAGAATATTGGTTGTCTTGGATGTGATTGGCCATATCCCAGCGACAGATAAATTCAGCCATTTAACTGTCTCCTTTCAGAAATGGTCCCTGAAAAACGAGAGACCTCTCATCAAGAATTCATGGCGCCGTTATCAGCTAAAAATGAAAGTGCAGATATAAAATGTGGATGAAAAAGGGCTATTTTCTTACTGCTTCTCATCTGCACTGGTTTTCAGGCGTCACGGGTGCAACAGTTTTGAAAGTCACAGAAAACACAGGAAGTGACCACGACATATCACATGCATCAATTGATGAATGCAAACTTTTAATTGATTAATGCGAATTTTACCACTGAAGAGTTTATTCAACACAAACAACCAACATACTGACTCTACATGTGTTAGCTGCAGTTAGCTTGTGTGTGTGTGTGTGTGTGTGTGTGTGTGTGTGTGTGTGTGGAGTGTATCTGTTTATATTGTCACTTCAAACAGTGACTGAGATCAGAATTCACCAGGAACTTCTTTGTTATTTTCCAGCGCTGCCAAAAATGAACAAAGGAATATTTTTCACTGATTCTTTTGCAAATTCACCTCTTCACTCACCTTAAAAAAACAGGAGCACAGACTTCCCCACGTTCTGTTAGTCAATCAGCTGCACAACAAGCGACATTCACATGTTTCTATTATTCGTTTTTACATTCGCAATTTCAAAATGTGTCTTAATCAGGTTAAATACTCTGTAAACTCTCTGTAGATTGACTCTAGAAATAAAGTGTAACTGAAATAATTTCAACTCCTTTTGTAATGTCGTTGCACCAACATTATAATCCACCTCTAAAATTCATTTTGCATCTTGAACAGTTGTATCCATATGATGAAAAGTGCCTCATCGTATGTGTAAAGACAACAGTGTGGTCTGCAGCTTATAGGCCTGGGTTGCAGAAGCAGCAGAGTAGTCCAGATGTCTTTGAACCAGCCATGTCCTCCTTGTTTCCAGGTCCTCCGGTGTGGTCTGTCTGCCTCAGGGTGTCCTTCAGGTGAGACATTTCCAGAGAACCTCCAACCACCTGAACTGCTTGTGCAGTTAAAGTACACTTGAACCCTTAAGTTAAATCTGCTCTGCTCGTGCCTCGGTCAAAACTAAATGAAATTCCCTTCAGCTTGTTCCAAATGCCTCATCGGTGAGTCTTTCAGGAACAGAAAGATTAAATTATATCAAACTATTTTAAAGTTTTACTGAGACTGGTCATACATCTAAATTAATTAAACAGGCACTGTGCTATCTCAAATGCTAAACCTTGGATCAATGTGCCACAGGGGCAGAAGCAGCTACATCAACAGCCTCATCTTAAGAATTACATGTTTGAATTTGTAAATGTTTTATAGACTTGGATTTCATTAGCTCTACTATCGTTGACTCACCACTGCAGCATTCTCTTCCCTACTCTGACTTCTGCTTTGAGACCTTTGTAAATCTGTTTACGTCTGAGCTTAATGGAAACACTATACATGTAGATGGGCTCACCGTGCCAACGGTTTAGAGGTGGTTTCAAAAACATTTTATCAGGCCTTTTTAATTATTCAAGCCTGTATTTCATTTGCCATGTTTTCATGATCATATATTTCACATAAAACATGAGACATAAAAAATAAATATGCACATTAGCAACATAAAGACTAACGAGCTTAGTGAGCGAGTCATTGCATCACTGGTGCTGTCTACACTAAGGTTAATGGATTGAACACTGGAAGCCTGTTTAAGAACTACTGTAGCAAAACAAAGAGTTTGATTCATGGATTTCCACCATTGACACAAATCATGTCAGATTCAAGACTTCATATGAAACTGGCCTCACATGACAAATGTCCATAATTTAACAGATGTAACAAACACATATATGCATATATGCATTCATGAACATGTCATGAATGTCATGACATATGCTGGAATCATATATATTATATATATTGGAATTACATGTCTATATTCAAAATGGAACGATTTCATATATGGAAATGTTATAACAATATATGTATCAACTATATTAAACAATTATAAATCGATGTATGTCTTTTTAATGAACTTCGCTTCCATATATACATGTAACATGTATGTGACATATATCTGTACACTGTATGTGAGACAGCTGTTCCTCTTCTATGTTGCATATACAGTATATGTATTATTACTATTATATGTTTATGTGTCTACAATATATGTATATATAAGTGCAAATAAGCACTTTTTTGCAATCAGATATAATTCAGATATTTATGAAATATTTGTTTGAGGACTTTTGTTCAGGTTGTCTTTCTAAAACCTCACAAATACAAATGGCAGCGTGACGATGGGGCTGCATTTTAAAAAATACATCAAAAATCATTTCATTCAGTTGCACTCCCCGTTTAGTGCTTTATGGAAGATAAACCGCTCACACTCATTGACCTCATTCTAAAATAGAGAACACAAGAAAGCAAGATGTGGGCTCAGTCTCACCCAAGTGCTCAGCAATGTGTACAGACAAGCTCAGCACAGCAGAATGAGATAGTATCCATCTGGAGGTGTACGCTCTTTTGTTATTCGGTAACCCTGACAATTTCTCTGGCTTCTGTTCAAGAAGCAGTCGGGGATTAACTGCTAACAAAAAGCTCTTGTGCATTAGGGGAAGCAACAGTGACAGACAGGTCAGAAAGTTTCAAGGTTATATTTCAAACCACATGATCTGGATTTGCAGCAAAGAAATTCTACACCACATCTCTTTTTAATACAGTCCTTCTCTCAGGCCAGACACAGAGCATCAGTGACAGAGTCATCCAGTCGGATCCAGGGCCACAAGTCAGCTGCTCTGTATTTTGCTTGTTTAAGCACATTCTCACTGTCATTAAGAATAATAACATTATGAAAGATTTGTAGACTTTACAGAGATTTGTCATGTCACTAAAATCTATGATCACTGTCACACTTAGAACCAGTAGACTACCAAAATTATGGTGAACCCAGCTTCCCTCTTTGGTGGAACTGACGCCTATGTTAGGTGAACTTTTCAACCTGAGTGACACATTCAAACATTTGATGAGCCACGTTCACATCTTGGAAATCAGACACTGAACAGAACCTGCACTTCTCAGGTTCAGGAATTTATAGCTGTACATGGATCTAGATTGATTATACAAGAGATTTATATTCATACATCTCACCCTACATGGAATTTACTGTAATCAAATAAATATCACGTACATTAAGAGCAAGTGTGCCTGATTCTTTGGACACTCTTTTTGGTGTTTCTCTGCAGCTTATCAGCCTCTGGTTCACATATAAAAAGCTACAGTCATCTTCAGCCAAAATTATTTCAGTGCAAAAACCCTCATTAGAAGAAAACCTTTTCACAACACACATGCAACAGCTACAGTATAATAATCATTTCAATAGGGACTCATCAATCTGTATGCAAAATGCAGCAGTTTTCCCTAGCTCCTGTTTGCTTCACCAACCACAAGAGGGGATGAATATCAATGTTAATATACAGTCTTTTCTGTGGAGTTTTGGCGAGTGACTGACAGTTTGCAGCTTGTGTCTTCAGGCTAATTATAAATGTAATTTAGATAGCCAGAGCCGCATTGTGATGGTTATCAGGAGCAAAAAGAGAAAAAACAGCCTTCAACCAAAAAAATACAACAACAGCTTCTAAAATACGGATTCATCACCAGTGGGGATGCTAATGCTCCAAACGCCTTGAGTGTGGTGGTGGTGTGAGCGGAGATGCTATCAAACAAGTCTATGAAGCTGCTGAAGTTACTTCAACACTCAGTTGAAGTGTGCTCAGTAATTTTAATGCAGGCCTAAAGTTTGCACTGTAAGTCACATGAAATAAGAAATAGATAAATATTGGATTAAATATTAAAATGAATATTAATGAACGTGATAAAGACATCCATAAGTCAAAGTCTGATGCCCCTCAGCACAAACATGACAGAAAATCTGTGATTTGGAGCCATCAAAGACACAGACCATCAGAACAATGGACACAGACCATCCATTCATCCATTGTCTGACACTTTTCCAGGATGGGTTTTGGTGGCAGCAGGCTAAGCAAGGTAGTCCAGATGTTCCTCTCCCCAGCAACGTTTTCCAGCTCCTCCTGGGGGATTACAGTGCATAATCATCCAAGCCACATGAGATATAGAATGTCTCCAGCGTGAGTCTGTCCAGGGGTCTTCTCCCAGTTGGACGTGCCTGGGAACCCTCCAGTGGAAAGAGCCCAGCAGCAGGCGTCCTGATCAGATGCTCAAACCACCTCAACTGGCTCCTTTCAATGCAAAGATTATATGCATACAGAACACAACTCTTAACAATTAGTCTTCTGACATGCTGAATTTGACTTGAAATGTGTGTCATATGCTAATCCTCTGTCCCGCCCTTCCTTCTCTCCCTGCAAAAGAAAAGACTGTGGAATCAAACTGGAGACAATCCACCTGTTTGTCCCTCGATTTTCATTTTGATCAGCAAATGACATGTCATGTGGATTCTGATTGGTTTGCCCAGTATAACGGACAGCGATGGCTTGAGAAATGTGATGCAGAGATGATGATAGGCTGTCTGTCTCCTGTGTTTATTCATCCATCCATTAGCTATACCCGCTGATTATTGAGGGTCGCAGTGGGGTTGGAGCCTGTTCCAGCTGACATTGGGCAAAAGGTGGGTACAGTGTAAACAGGTCAGTGGTCAATCCAATGGCGTAACTGTCCACAATGCAGTAGATGCACTGCATTGTGGGGCCCAATACCTGGCAGGGGCCCATCACACTAACAGTTTTGAGTCATAGTCTTTTATATTGTTATTGCCCATGTTGAAATGTTCCAAAACTGCATGTTTTATGAAAAATAAATATTATTTCTACCCACCACTTGTTTCATTTGGTTACTTTCTTCTCAAGAGTTATGAAGTAAGGCTTGCTGTGAGGTATGTCATTTTTTTTCTCAACCTTTTTAGCAAGAAGTGATTGTTCTTCAACAAATGGACGATTCAGTTAGCAGCATATTGTTTAGCAGCGCCCAGAAAAGGAAGGACAGAAGAGAACAGGATGAGTTTACTGCTGAACTGACAACATTAGATACATTTTTACTCACCAAACTTCAAGCAATGTTGGCGTGCAGCCGGAGGCTAACATTAGCTTGATTGGCTATATTCTCAATAGAGAACAGTAAAGCCCGGGATTTGGACTTGAGCGCTGTTGTTGATGACTTTGCTGAGCGTGAGGCCCGGCGGATGAACTTCTGATGGAGTAGAGGTTTGTCTGTTCATGGAGCGGGATCCCGTATTTAAATCTGCAGCGGTGTCATTACCTCTCATATGTTGAACAATGTGATGCTGCTGTAATCTGTGTGTGTGATAACATGTGGCCGCTGTGCCATTGAATGATGAATGATGGACTCTATAACTGCAAGTGATTGTGTCATCAGGTGCTGTCACCCATTCATTCATACTGGGCGCAAGAAAAATATTTGCCAGTCATAATGATGTTACGCCACAGAGTCAATCACAGGGTTTCTCTCCTGCTTTCTGTTTGTGGATCTCCCTGTCTGTTCCTTGCTTGTTTTATCACTGTGCTACAGTGTGAAACAGAAGAGCTTGAAATATAATGAACCTGGATAATTTGATTTAATGATCTTGTGTTTGGGACTTTACGGTCAAAGAAATAATTACCAGCCTGTCGCACAGCTTTAACACTATACTGGAAAATGGCACAGTGAAATGTCACTATTTCATCTTCATTTGCTGAAGATTAATCAGATATTTATGAAAAATAAACCATGTGATTTGAGCCTATAACTTTGCTGTTTAAACTACAGCACAAACCAAATAAGCAGCTGCCAGCAGATCACTTTACTAACCATGTGATAATTGGGACAGATTTGAGACAAATTGAGTCTAGGGGACCACCTGAGGGTTCTCTTTTCTCTTAAGCTCATAATTGTTTCAATTAGTCTAATGGCTGGTGAAAGGACTGCTCCTCATGAACACTGTCCCAGGTGTAAAGAGCTCGGCACCACAGGGGAGAGCTGCAATCCTAAACCAGCCACCTCCTAAATGCAAGAAAGGCACAGAGACGTGAACATGAAGAGGAGAGTTTGGCAAATTTATAACAACAGTCCGAAACTGGACATATCAGCTGAGCGTGATGCCTTACACTGTTGCACCTTTATTTACAGTGGTGGAAAGTTACTAAGTACATTCACTAAAGTTTCATATGATTGAGAAGCAGCTGTCTCCTGGCTGAACGTTTCCAACCTGTTTCGGCACTGATCACACCCAGGATGACTGAAAGGTGTGGTTGGGTGTGGTCAGAAGTGTGCCCTGTTGCACCTGTGACCACACCCCTCAGTTATGTCACAGGGTCCTGGAGTCGATGGCTCTACAGTATGTGAGGCCGCCTGTACTTCACAGAAAGCACAGGTGGGGAAACATTAAACCTCAGGACGTCAACAGCCAAAATATTCAGAGGGTATCAAGTTACTTTACACTTCTACCCCACTACATTTACCTGATGTGATAGGCTACATAGTGATTTATTGTAAGATAAAGATTTTGCAATAAAAAAAAAGAAAAAAAAAGATCAGTTTATAGAATAAAACAATATGTTGAAGATTCAAGCAAAGATTCCCAGCCTTCTTCTACTTTGTTGTTTTTTTTTTCTACCACATTAGTCATCACATGACCCCTCAGATTCATATTGTGACTCTTTGGAGGACCCCCATCCCTGGTCTGGGAACCATTGAACTCAACTACTATATAGTTAATCTATCATTTTAACTATATACTTTATGGTCTGCACTTATAAAGCACTTCTCTAGTCTTATCGACCACTCAAAGCTCTTTACAATGGAAGCCACATTCACTCATTCACACACACATTCATACAGCGTTTTTCCCTACACATATAGAGCCGATGGTATATCGGGGGCAATTTGGGGTTCAGTATCCACTTACCCACTTACATATCCAAGCATCAGAATTAATAATCTAATAATGCCATAAATAATAATATATCACTCACAGGGAACATTTTTCTGCTAAACCTTTACTTTTACTTTTAATACTGTATATTTAGCTGATAAGACATACAGTACATCCTTTTAATTAAGTAGGGATTTGAATACTAGACTTTTTTTGCATACTGTTTTTAACAGTTGTATTGGTATGTTTAAATTAGTAAAGTAAGTCCGAATACTTCCTCTGTCACTGCTGTTCTCCCAGTAAATTCCTCTATAAGTTGCCTCAAAAAATACCTTCTTTCCACTTTGTGTGACAATGTGACACACACTGTATGTTACACAGTATTCTGCATCACTTCACTAATTTTTGTTGGATTCAATTTTTAAACCAGGAAAAAGCTGTTTTTTTTTTACAGTCAAATATCACATCAGATATAATCAAAAATAGATGTCTCATACATTATTTAAAACACATTTGTAATGATGGAGCCATGGGTGGGTCCAGCAAAGTCAATGAGGTGAATCATCGATGTCAAGTGCAAGAAAATTGAGAAGCAATAAATGCTTAATCTGAAAATATTTGACTTGTTCTCAAAGATTGTTGGTGGCTTGTTAAAGAGGGTGTGTGTAGTAAGCGGAGGTCACTGTACAGAGAAGGCGCTGTGAGCCCTGAACGACAAACACACAACAGCGACGGTCAGCATCTGCCTTTTGTGTCTCCACATGCAAATAAAATCATTGCTAAAGAGTTGCTGCTGCAACCGGCTGCACAAACACATCTGAGAAGAATTCAGGCAGAGGGTTTTTACACATTAATATTTCATTTTTGTTTCTGAAAAAATCATGTTTTTTTTTCCATCAGTTTGCCAGACCACTTTTGGTGTGAAGAAGAAGCTTGGTCTCAAGTGCATATCAGAGCTGTGGTGAATTCAAGACACGTTGTTGCTGCAGTTGAGCCATAGTCGCCAAATTGATCAAACACTGGCTCAGAATCTGAAAGTGAACAGATTTAAGATATAGATTGTTTTATCTTCATCTTCATCTTTAGCTTCTGCCACCATAAGCAGCACAACTTAGTAACACAGTTTTAAGCTTAGTGATTAGATGTTTCTGACTGGAATGCACCATTCGTAGTTCACTTCTTACCTTTTGTGCACACGCTTGTTCCGTTTTATACAGTCTTCATCTTTTGTACTTGCGTTTCAACTGGGAGAATTTCATGTCCATCCAATGCTTGAAAGTGCTCTGTGACTCATCTCAACATTGTCTATGGCAGTGGTTCCCTTTTCCTACTCACTGCCCACTTGAAAATCTCAAAAAATGTTGGGGGCCTATATGTGACCCCCCGTCACAACGCAGAGGCCAATAATAACTTCTCAGAGCACTTTTTATTTTAATGATAATGATCGAACATTCAGGACGGAACTGAAAGCAGAGGGAACATGTAGGAAACTCAGGTTTTCTTTTTTGATGAGGGAGAGATCACTTGTTGCTTCACCATCTGTCTCTTGACTCTCTTTCCTTTTAATTCTTCCTGATGCTAGCCAGCTATCCATTTTGATACTCCAGTTTTTGCCTTGGATGAAATCTTTTGGAAAGCAATCAAAAGTTGTTTTTTTTATATATATAATTATAATATAATTTTTTTTCACCAAACCTTTTTGCAAATGATTTGTTGGCTGTGGCCCACAGTGTGGGAACCACTGGTCTATGGAGAAAATATATCTTTCTTCTGGAACCAGGCGTGCTCACATTCAAGATCTAATCAATCCTGAGGAATTTGATAAAATCCTGCTCTTAATTGTTAATTAATTAATTATCCCTCGTACATATTCTGCTGCACTTAAAATACATCAGATTACTGAAGCTAAACACGCTGTTTCAGTTTAAACAAATGAATCGACTTCCTGATGTTGAGCTCTACATCCTATATATTTATTTTCATGGTCTAGTCATAAAATTTTATGACACAGTTTCTTTGCAGCTGTCTACCTGCATCTGTGAAAAACAACACATCTGCCATCAAGCCCAGTCATTTCTGGGCACCAGAAATATCCAGACACGTGTGTGTGTGTGTGTGTGTGTGTGTGTCAGTGTGTGTGTGTGTGTGTGTGTGTGTGTGAAGTGATGCATGTGCTCCCCAGGAAATATATGAAAGCCGCTTGTCAACAGGATCTCAGCTCGCTCGCTGTCGGGCGGAGCGGCTGGGTAGCTGATATCAGGCAGCACCCCCTCAAAGTGTTTTCTGAACCCTATCAGGTTGTGTTCATCAGCTGAAGTGAGATGGGACAGGCCAGGAGAGAGTTTCTGTCCCGCTGTCAATCCTCTCCAAGGACGCAGGAACAGCGTCGGCCCAGGCCTGTATACAAAAGCTGTCCTGTTCTGGATCCAGTGTCAGTTCAATAGACAGTGCTGGCGGCCAACTGTGACAGCTCCGGTTACGGCTGCTCTCACTGAATCATAGCGACTTCATTTGATCTTCTTTATTGAACTGTCCACCATCACCTCCTCACAGGAGGGCAAGTCTCCACATAGACACATGGAAAAGATTTCTTAATCTCTTCATTTCTTAAGAAATGATGTAATGTGATGTAAATTATGAAATATGTATGAGATTGTTGTATTATTAGTTCATTAAAAAAATAAGAAATCCAACAAGAATAAGTCCCCAAATAAAAATAATACATGTGAATTATTAAAGAATTGTAAGTCAACCTTACTGTCTGTCTTTGTTTTTAAAATGACATGTTCCTTACATCATTTCTAAGTGGAGTTCTAAAGTGTTTTTGATGAGTGTATAATTGATTGTTGATCTTGTTCTTCAAACAACACAAAACATTGTGAAACTATTTTGCAGCATCACGAGAGCAGTTGAGTTAAGGGCACTTGTCAAATCAACAGAGATCACAGTGTCAAGTATTGTATATGAGTATTGTTTCAAAGCAGACTTGAAATAATGTGAACCCATCTTTTAAGATGCAGAAGCAGGACAGTCCCACTCTTGAAATATCTGAATGTTAATATCTTCTTTCCAGAACAGCGTAAAGCTACAGTAAAGCATTCCCTTAGTTGTGAACCCACAGACTCTGCCGTTCTCCTGAGTGTGGAGTGTTTTAGCAGCTTTCAGCTCATTGTTTTGGTCTTGCTGGTGTGGAGTGTTCAGTCTGACTGCATGAAACCTCAGCTCCTCAGCAGTAGGCAGAAGTTTTCAGCTGAAACCCTCTCAGAAACTCAGTGTGCACTGCCTGTGGGGGTTCACATGGCAGAAAGACAAATTTAGTGACTGGCTGGTGAACATTTAGCAGCTAAGAGACAAATATTTTGCTCAGGAGATGGTGGAGACAAGATGGATGGCATGACCTCAGGTGAATGTTTTGAATGTCTGCAGAAAAAAAAGAAAGAAAAGAATTGTTTCCTACCACATTAACAAACTATTTCGTTTAACTTTCTTAAAATAATTAAATTTAAAGACCAAGAATAAACAACAGAGGGACAGTGCGCCAGACGTTGCAGACCAAGAACAAAAAGAAGGTTCAGGTTTGTTGGCTTTGTTTCTTCAACACTTAAGTCATTTCTTAAATTAAATGCCTTTTATGTATATAGTCTTTCATAAGTGTGTGTGGTCCATCTAAGCCATTATCTCAATAAAGCCCCTGCAAGGCCAGAGCTGCACGCTCTATCATTATCAGTTCTATAAAGTCCTTCAACCAGTGATTCAAACAATAACAGTCTGTTTTCCTCACTCTCCAGTTCATATGGATGGTGTTTTTCACAGAAAGGAAAGCCAGTGTTATCAGCTGTTGTGTTATAGCTGATTTCACTCCATCCATTTTAACTCCCAACAAACACACTTTTGGGCATAATGATACACCCACATTTAAACGTCCCATATTTTACACTTCTCCTGCGTTTTATTTGACGTGTTGATCCATAAGAAGATATATTTGTGGTTTTAAGAACCAAAAACCATCTCAGTATAGTTTTACATCTCCTCTCTCAGGCTTCTCTCTGGAGCTCTAGTAACAACAGTGAGCCAATCAGAGGAGAGGAGGCTCTGAGCCTCTCTTTATAGCAGATTTCACTTAGAGAAACCAAATCCTGCAAGTTTGGATGGTGGGTCCAGGTGGGCGTGGCTTGGGGCGGGGCTGAGAGCAGTGACTGCTTTGTTGTGACATCACAAAGTTCCAGAAGTTCTGTACTTTCACAGTATTAATATAGAACCTAGACCTGCTTTATAATCAAACAACACATGGACATCTACCTTTATACTATATGGGACCTTTAATGTTTAACCAACATATTTTGTACTCTTACCCAAAATTGACTTATTTCTGGGCAATGTCAGAACATAGAGCGAGATCCTCTCTCTCCACATCCACGCCAACATTGATCTGACATAAAGGATCCATTTTATTCAGTATCAAGTTTAACACATTTTGATAAATAATTAGTTTGTCGCGTTGTAGTGTCCCATCGCTCTAGTAGCAGATGTTTTCCCAAATCACGTTCCCATTGTGATTTAACTTCCATCCATTTTAGCCACAGCAATACAAACTAAAACTTGATTTGTGTTTTGAAACATAAGCACGTTTGATATTTCATATTAATATTAATGACAAAACCAAGTCAAGAATAAAAAAATCTGCTTTATGTTTCAATGTGTAGCAAAATTCAATGATAATACAATTTCGAGATTCATTCCTCTGTGGCCTTTTAACTTAAACCTGTATGGAAAATAAGAGCACTTTCACCAACCAACAGTTTATTATAGCATTGGAAATAGTCGATGGGAATCTGCTGAATCATTTACTCTTCCTCAACAGTTATATCACCCGAGGAATGTGACTTATAGTTTATGAAACAATGTCTCTGCTGGGAAATCAATGCCTATGTGTGTGTCAGTGAAAATAATATCTAGATATAGGCTACTTTATGGCCCAGCCACATAGGAATAGCTATTTGTATACTGGTGTAGGTTGAAGCCTGCATTAATTCAGCTCACATGAATGATATTGATTGTCTCTGCAAATGTACTTTGGTAATTTAAAAGTTTTGTCAAAACTGTGACGCCTGAGGAAGGTAAATTTAATTCCATCTGTAATGTCAAATGCAATTTAGATATGTGTTGAAGGATTTTTGTTGCTGAATCAACACTTGAGTGAACATGCACACGCACACACACACACACACACACACACACACACAAAGAACACAGAGACAAAACAAGCAAATGCAAGCACACACAGCAGGCATCATAGTGAATGTAGTAGAATGTCATTTTATCCCGGCTTTGCTTGATGCAGTGTCATCTGAAATGTCGCCTGCTGTAGCTGACAAATTGCTCTCATGGAAAAGAAAAGACTGAAGGAAAAAAATCTATGAAAATATTTCTCCTCCAGTAATACCTGCCCATCAATCTCCTCGTCGATAAATGCTGCAGAGACAGTAGGATTTAGGAAACGTCCTCTTCAGTAATGCTGCAGAAATTCTTCTTTACCCATCCTGGAACATTGGGAATAATGCCACGCTTTATAAAAACCAAACCATAAAATGGTCTCACTGCAGGGTCCTGCTGCAGGATCACTTACAGACCGATGTGGCAATAATTTACTGTTGTTGTAAAATATATCAGATTCAGGAAACATTTTTGCAGAGCGTTGACTGAACATTGTCAGAATTGGAAAGTGATTCCTTTACTTGCCGAGTGAAATAAATGCATGTAGCCTTGGTGCAGATATTTATTGATTGGTAACAGAATGCTGACACGCATGGCTAAAGCACAGCAGGAACTGTCAGTGGAAATGAGCAGTACCAGACTTTGGCAGTTCAGTATAAAGTATACTGAGCTGTCCAGAGTGTTAGGCGAAGCTAGAGCAGCTGTTGGAGAGCAACTTTCAGGTTGGTGAATTTATGTGATGGGAAATGATGCAGAAACTAGATTAGTGAAATACATACATGACAGTAACATTGGGAGATGTTTTTCATCGCCTCATGTTCACCTCAAACATGTTGCATCTATCTCCCGGTCGTGCCTCTTTGCTCTATTCAACATCAGAAAAATAAGGCCTTACTTGACCCAGTACACCACCCAGCTCTTGGTCCAGGTCAAGGTCATCTCTTGCCTCGAGCACTGCAATTCCCTCCCGGCAGGAATCCCATTGCGCACGGTGAAATACTTGCAGATGGTGCAGAATGCAGCAGCCTGTCTGGTCTTCCTTCAGCCCAAAAGGTCACTTCACTACTCATCGACCTACACTGGTCGGCTACCCATGGCCGCCCAAATCAAATTCAAATCACTAATGTTTGCATCCAGTATCTACTTGTGGTCATACAACCTTATGCTCCTTTTTGGCCACTGCGTTCCAAGAGGGAACATCGTCTGGCATCTGCATCCCTGCGCACAAGGCAGTCCAGACTGTTCTGGTCTGTGGTTTCCTGATGGTGGATGCGTCCCTCTCTTTCTTCAATCTCTGGAAGACTCATCTCTTTCTAGGGCACCTCCTCACCTAACACCTCTAATACCCTAACATGCTCTTACTGTGTTACTGTTACTTCTTTACCTGATCTGCTTGCTCTTATTAAGTAGATGTAGTACTACACTAAGGTTTCCTACTGCACTTAAGCTTTAGTGATGTATGATGTAAATGTAAAAAAGACTAATTGAATGTGATGTCACAGAAAGGGAGAGTGGCTGAACTGGGTCAAGTTTAACAATGGAAAATAGTATGCCAACAGTAGCTTTGAATCTGAAGAGGTTAAAAATATATATTCATATATATATATACACTACCGGTCAAAAGTTTTAGAACACCACACTTTTTCCAGTTTTTTACTGAAAATTATTCAGTTTATTGTGTCATTGCACTCTGAAATGAAAGCATAGAACAAATAAGCAATTTGAGTTGAAAAAGAAATCATGGAATCAATTTATAGAACAAAATGTATTCTAAACTTTTGACTCATCAAGTAGCCACCTTTGGCAGATATAACAGCTGAACACACTCGTGGCATTCTTTCTGCAATAGAAATCAAATATTCTTCAGAAAGTTCTTCCCAAGTCTGTTTCAGAAGTTCCCATAAATGTGTGGCACTTGTAGGTTGCTTGGCTTTCACTCCTCTGTCCAGTTCATCCCAAACCAGCTCGATGGGGTTTAAGTCTGGAGACTGTGCTGGCCACAAGTAACCGATCCTGGATCCAGCAAAACAGCCCCAGACCATCACACTTCCTCCTCCATGTTTGACAATTGATGTCACACACTGTGGAACCATCCTCTCACCTACTCGACGGCGTGCAAAGATCCTGCGTGATGAACCGAAGATATGAAATTTTGATTCATCAGTCCATAATACCTTCTTCCAGTCTTCAGTAGTCCAATGGCGGTGTTTCGTGGCCCAGGAGAGCCTCTTTGTCTTATTCTGACATCTGAGCAATGGCTTTCTTGCTGCAACTCGTCCTGTCAAACCTGCAGCTCGAAGTCTTCTCTTCACAGTTGAAACTGAGGTTTGCTTACTACGACCACTAAGCTGTGCTTGAAGCTGTTGTCCTGTGAGCCGCCCATCACGCAAGCTGTTAACTCTCAGAAACTTGTTCTCTGATTCAGTTGTGGCTTTGGGTCTGCCAGACCGCTTCCTGTCAGAGTTTCCCCCAGTTTCTGAGTGCCTTTTGATGGTGAAGAAAACTGTACTCACTGACACCTTGACTTTCTTTGCAATTTCCCTGTAGGAAAGACCTACATTTTTAAGTGTTATGATGGTCTGTCTCTCTTCCTTTGTTAATTGCCTTTTTCTCGCCATTTTTGTAGCAACACACTACTTTCTGCAGTACAATACTGTTCACCTGATGCTCATGAGGGTCTGGTACCACAGTGTGTTCCAACACTGCTTTTATGCAGACAGAGAGGGTTGTATGTAGTCAAGAAAAGTTGGAACACCTGTAGGAATTAGCAGCACCAGCTTTCAAGGCTGATTCAAACTTCATTGCTGCAGAACAGCTTTAAATTGTTAGCCCACTTCGTGTTCCCTGAAAAAGGCCTTTTTGTATAATTCTGAAATGTACATTATTTTTCAGTTTTGGGTAACCAAACCTTTTTTTTTAACCTCTGGCTGTTCAGTACTTACCTTACTTACTTACAGCAGTGGAGAATTGTTCAGGTGAGGTGGTGAGACTATAACAAAACTAGTGCTGGTCATATAATACTGACAGGAGTATTGGTACTTATCCATAACAGAAACTAATGTGAAAGGATCGCCTTTTGTCAGCTGTGTCTCGACTTACCCGACATAATTCCACGCTATGTTTTACGGTGCTCTACCACAGGGTGAGAGAGGGAGAGAGAGACGGGGGGTGAGGCGGGTCAGGAGAGAACAAGTAGAGAGATGAAAGACAGTTTCCTAATGAACATTTTGTTTGATATGTACTTGTGTGTGAAATGCCAGCCCATGGCCTCAGCTGTTCAGCTATTATGCGTGGCAGGGAGGTGGATACCTTCTGGGTCCTGGTGGAGAACTTCACCTCCTGACCTGACATTACGTGACTGACACTCCACCCAGGCTTTGAAGCCTGCTGCCTGAATCCCTTTGTGCCACAGATACAGTACATGAAGCTCAGCCAGGAGCATGGCCCAGACACAGCCAGCAGACATGTGTGTGTTTAGGGCCGAGATAATCTATGAATAGTATTTATATGTAGATTAATACGAAATGAAGACTTGAATTTATATTTTCTGCCTCTGTTTACACTATCACCATGTCTATCACATGTTAATGATAATACTATCAAGTTTAACTGTAGATGTTGTGTCCCTATCCCTAGGCAATCCCGCTACACAGCTTACAGACAGGATATCCTCTGGGCCTCTGGCATTCTGGGTAGGCACATTAGGAAGCCCTTACTTACCCTCATGTTTCCAGACGAAGGAGGAATCTACAAAGGTTTTGAACGGGCTCATTTGGGTGGCAATCAATAAAAGTGTAGATATGCTCCCAACCCCAGTTTTCCATTTTTTTTTCACCTTTTATGTAGGAAAAATTTATTTGGAGAGGAACTTTAAGGGAATGTTGTCACCCTGTGGTTTAAGCCATTGGCAGGAATAATCAAATAGAACAATACTTATTTGCAACTAGCAAAAACACGTGTAGTCGAACAAATTAGCCCTGCAATAAATCCTGCCCTCTTAAAGGTTAGAATGTTTTTTTTGTTCAAAGTGTTTTGGGGAGGCGCCGATTCAGCTTCAAGGTCATTTCTGAGTCTGCAGTTTGTGGTTCTGTTGACTTGTATTGTGTAACACTGAGATGTGTTTCTGTTTTGTCAACCCTATTTACATCAATGAAGTTCAGGCTGCTGTTTTAGACTGCATTAGTGCAAATCTTTTCACCATTGCATAACATTTGCTGCTGAACGTCCCAATGAAAGACAACCCAGTGTGCCTCGATGCAAAGTGGAGAGTGAGGAAGTGAAATGCCTCCAGTGGGAAGGTCTAATGCTGTGATAACAACAGCTGAACATGCTCCACTAGTGCTGCTGTGGTAGCTACGCTCTCCAGTTATACCGCTACCGTTGATCCTGCATGAACACACATCTGGTTTTGCTGTCACTAGAAGTGTCTACATATGCATTTTCTTAAACACACTGATAAGGAGTTGTATGATTACTATCAGGTGTGATTTTTAAAACACCTTGTTCATGTGCTTTTTTTCTTTATCTGGAAAAAGGCTGTTGGGCTGAAACACCAGACATAAAAAATAATTCATAAAATAACAACACAAGCAATTCTTAGCACTCTCTGGTTTATGTAACGATGAATATGAATATTTACAACCAGAATATTTTATGACTAGAGTGCACTGGAGCAAGAACTGCAAAATAAACCAGGCACCAGCCAAGTTATATTGTATCTGGTTTCAGCCACTCCTGGTTTAGTGCTTCTTCCTCCAGAGGTGGATGTGTGCTGCAGGGGAATGCAGAAGTGTCGTGTTTGTAGACGTCCTGAACATGGTTCACCTCCATCACATCTGGAGTGGAAGCTGCAGTCCAGTATAGGTGGTTAATGCTGTCTGCTGCTTGGGAGCTCTTAGTGCTGTAAAAATCATTATTCAATCATGTCACTAACAACTTATTTTTGTGTCTATTTAGTGTATATCTATGTCTAACTTTCATTGTGCCCATTCTTGAAAACCTTTGTAATAATACGTTTCTTTTCAAAGGAAGAAGAAATCTTTTTTACAATCTTTTGTAATTAGTGATATCCAACTTTTGTTACGTTTACCATAGAAGAAATTGTAATTGTTAATGAACAGAGTAGCGGATGGAGGTATTACAGAAGAATATTGTAATATTCCTTTAATCGGATTTATCAAAGCCACAGGAAAACCTTTGACAACTATTGTCTATATGAGCAATGCAAATTGAATTTTACTTTAAAATCAGTACTTGACTTCAAATATTACCATCTTCATCCATTAAATTAAATGTCCATTAAAGATTACACATTTGCCAAATACTTTTAAAATCTGTGAATCAAGCCTTGATTTGCCCCAATGTCAGTATGCAGACTAAAGTTTGAGTTTGACAACTGAACCTAATCCCACAACACACATAGACATCAGGAAGTTGATCTGAGAGCACCCTGAGAATGTTTATCCATTGCAATGTACATTTGTTCACAACGATGTGTAAGTAAAGTGTGAACCAGAGCATCAACTCAACAAAGATCTACAGGATGTATGGAAGCTACAAAAATGACACCCTGGCTGTAAGAAAAAAAAAAAAAACTTAGGAGAAGTTTGTCATCAGTGACTTACCCATTTGCATTCTGGCAAATAGAGCTAATCTAGACATCCATTCTTCTCACTGCCCTAATCCATGAGTTAGAAAACCAAACTATGGCATGCATTTAAATCGTTCCTAGTGCAGTTTCCTAATATTGCACTATATTGCAGAGTTAGCTGATACTGCAGCAGACACAATACATATAAATTCAACACCCAATTTTCTCTCTTTCCCACTGCCTGAGTTTAGGCAGGAGTCCTTATTAATCGTTTGCTATTTAGCCCCAGGCAATTCTGAGCTGAAGGTTAAGAATAGCTGGTGGCAAATGTAACCTTGTTTTACTTTGCATCATTTAGCTCTGCTTTCTCTAGCAGGAAAGTTGGAGCTCAACACACTGTTGTGTGAGGGTAGACAGACCTTGGCTAAAGTTGGAAATAACACTGAGACTGGCTAGTCTGTTAGCTGCTGAGAGTTAATGGTCCAGGCCTCAGTGTGCAGTGTGAAAAGCTGAAATCATACAGTATGAATGCATCATTGCAGTTAATAAGGGTGTAATACGAAGCTACTATCTGGATGTGTATGTGTATCTGTGTATGGATTAGGGAGGTGAGGGGGACATTCAGAGGATACTAGTCATTAGAGGCTGACTTGTATTTAGAGCATCTTATTAGACCATGCGTTGTGCATGATGTTTTTTTCAAGAATAAGAGTCTCTACAGCCATGCTTTCTTTGTGTGGCTGTACTTACCCAGCAAGTTTATGAGCTAAATGCTAATGTTAGCACACTAGCATTCTCACACTGACAATGCTAACATGCTGATGTTTAGGCGTTACAATGTCCTCCATGCTCACCATCTTAGTTTAGCACTTTAGCATGCAAACATTTGTTAATTAGCACAAAATAAAATGTGCAGCTGGGGAGGCTGGTGGTTTACCTGGTAGAGCGCGAACCATTTAGTCCTTACTGCAGCAGCCCCGGTTCAACCCGTGGCCCTTTGCTGCATGTCATCCCCTCTCTCTCTCCCTTTTGGCCAAAAAACAAGACATAACAGATCACTGATTCATAAATAAATAAAAAGTGGAGGGTGTGTTGGCAGGAGGTCTACATGAAGAATATAACTATAAGTCTGAAGACAAAAAATGACAGAGCTATTGACAACAATCTGAAAAGCTCTTTGTCATTTTGCAGACAGTCCCTATAACTTCAGCTCCTCATTTTCCCATCCACAAAGACTCAGACTTCAGTATCGGATCAGGAGGTAAAAATACCTCTTCTGCAACATCAGTCATGCGTCATCCTGCACTGCACAGCAAATCTGGTGAAAACTGATGAAAGGTAACTGAAGGTGAATCTTGCTGAATGTCTAAATACCAGTCTGATATATTATATGGGTGTCTTTTTTTTTTAATATGATTTCCAGACAGAATTGTGGATGTTTATCCTTGATCCCAAAAAAGAGGGTTCTAATTCTAGCAGAGTGTGTATGATGTGTGTGTGCTTTGAACAGACTCAGTCATGACTCCAAAAAGAGGGAGTGTGATGTCTGTGAAGACTCAGTCGTCCAGGTCGTGCTTATCCAAGAAAAGCTGAATCACGGGCAACTGGACTTGGTTGTAGATACTTGAAGATGTTTAACGTCTCATCCACGAGGCTTCTTCAGGTCCGCAGAAGAACAGACACTTGGACCCGCATGAGTGTGTGTGTTTGTGTGTGATTGCAGTTGCATCGGCTGACTTTTCAGCAGAGATTTAGCACACGTTCTCATAAATATTACAACAGCCTCCTTGGCTATACTTAGCCAGTTGAATCATGCATCTTGTACAACAGATGTTTTATCATTTCTCCTGCGTCTTGACTGAACGAGTGCGAACGCAGAGGTAGACAGGCCTGATATTGTGTCTGAAAATGTTGTCGGCGGATGATGAGAATATCAGATACAAATCCAGGATACAAGTCTCACTCCACAGACCTTGTTTAAAGCTTCTATACTGATTACATTTACATTCAAGGTATTCATCTGATGATTGGCAGCAATATTTGTGCTAATGTTGTCTGTTCTCATACAGCGTGTACTAAATAATATTTCACTAGCCATAAGCTCCTCACAGAAGTTTCAAGAGGCCAACTGCTAATGCAGGTGGTATGAACCAGATGGTGCTTCTTAGTGTGGCTACAGTAGTGTTTGTTCTGTAATTGGTTGAATTTCTAATCAACTGAGGCTTTTGTTAGATACATTAGCCGGCATCCGCTCTTTTGTGAAAACCTTTTTCCAAACGAGCCCTTTTCTCTCTCCAAGCCCATCCACCCCACAGCAGGGGGGCTCTGAAACTCGAGTCCCCACAAGGGGCCAGTTTTGGCCTGTAATCATATCATTTCTCAGGCGTTGCAGTAAACACAGCGTGATTCACAAATCTTAACAGCTCTCTAATGCACTACAGAGACAACAGCACGCACCAGAGCATAAACACGAATGAATGGACTCGAGCAGCTTTAGTTACGGGAAGACTATTCCATTTTTCATTTCTGGGATCAAACAGTGCACCAGGCCGAGTCCCAATCAGACGGTAACTGAATCATTTTGCATTATGGAGCAGGATAAATATAATCACATAGGCAAACAAATTACACGCTGCTGCTTATCTGCAGAAACATCAGTAGCACCGCTGGTTTCACATTAGCAATTCATATCAGGTGAAGGTGTTTCCTTCTGATAATGAGATTAACAGAGCAGTTACAGTTGTTTTCGCTTCATTCTTGCTATTCATCTGTACTGTCTATATCTACAGCTCATTTATAACTACCAAGGGTCTCCATTTGTTTTGTTTTAGTGTTTTGTGTTGTAGTGTGTTTAGTGTAGGAGATTACACTTTGCTTGTCCTGGGCATTGAAATCTCTCATTATTTTTTTGTCTTTGTTTTTCTAAAGAATATTTGCAACATAGGGATGTAATTCATATCATTTTCTATCGTACTTCATGTAGTTTTAAAGCTTTAAATGTATGCACTTGCACTCTAGTTCACCTACAGCTACACAGGGAGCTGCACAGCCAGTCATGGATCTAGAAAATTTTACATGGGGGGGGGCAACAGGTTTTGGCAGGGTGGCATGGGAAAGAGGTTGGGGGGGTGTCTCCAACATTTGGAAAACACAATCTTAATACTTTCTGCAGGTGAATGACCAAAAAATAGATTAAAATAAATAGTCTATAAATGTTTTACAAAATGTGTTACTATAGTGGCACCAGAGCCATGACTATAATTACTACTTACTTACTCATGGAGTGTAGCAACGCATCTAGGCCCGGTTCAGACCTGATGTTAACATCTGTCCCGCATGATCCAATCACAAGTGGACAGCTCTAAATTCAGGTGTGAACTCACCTAAGACGCATTTGAGGACGTATTTGACACACACACATTTTACTCCGAGCACATTCGGAGATGGTCTGGACCTCATGTAACCACATTTCTTTTTAACAGTGTGAACGTAAATGTGTCCTGGGCCGCACTGAAGGACCGCCTGCTCTACTGACATCCTCTGACACAGTCTGATTAGTCCTGCAACAGATTCATAATGAAGGGAAAATATTTTACTATTTCAAATGGATAAAATCTGAAATAGTTCGCTCAGCCCCTCCTTACCCCTCTCTCTCTCTCTCTCTCTCTCTCTCTCTCTCTTACAAACACTGACAACAGACCCGTCTGTCAGATTGGCTAAAAACAACGTGTTTATTTGCATATAGAGCGAGGAAGTGAGATCCAATCACTTGAGGTCACTCAAGATGCATGTGGAGATGAATTTTAATGTCAGGTGTGAACTGACATTTCTAGATCTGACCACTTGTGATCATCTGAGACGCATGTTAATGCAGGTCTGAACAGGACCGCAGTCAACCAGTGACTCTTAAAGTGTGAGAATGAAGGAACCATACAGGCTGGAGGTTTTTGACTGAAAACATCACAGTGAAGAAACTAAGCACAAACTGAAGATGAATTCCAAAAGGCTAATATTTTAGTGGGCTGTCTATATTCAAACTGAGTGTATATCATTACACATCACATATTTTGTCTAAGACACTTCTTCCAAAGTGGCAGGCCAACGATCCTGCAAAACTATACTGTGCACTGTAAAAACATTTCAGATTAAGGACCACATTAAAAACCCTGTTACATATGCAGTAATTTCTGGAACTGATGACAACAGCTCACGGTTGCTTGGCTCTTCGTCAGTGACTCTGAGGGCAAGTGGAGAGATGGAACCATTGTGATTCAAAGAAGTTCTGATCCCCGACCTTCAACTGACAAAAAGAAAATAAATAATAAAAACAGAATCAATGCATGATATCAAAGTTTTGTTAGTTGTCCTTGAGATTCTAAAATGCAAGCCAATTTCACTTCTGCACAGAATAAAAACACAGAAAATACATTTCACATTTTACATAAGCAATTAATGTATTCATATCTGCAGATCTTTACAGCAGATCTTTTGTTGTTTAGTTTTTTTGGACAGAGAATATAGGCCTATATTGTTAATATTGATAGGATATGACATCTGTGTGGGGGTGTATGGGGTGGTGCCATAGAAAATGATTTGTGTGCTTACTGGAGCTACTGATGGTCTATTGTTCTGCATTAGAAATAATACTTTTTTCTTTTCTTTTTTTTTTTACAGTTCCATGTGTTTCTAGCAGGACTACATACTTAAAAACAGACAAGTTGCTCTTCTTCTTTCGCATTTCTGACAGAGTATCAGCTCAAGATGTGTTGGCTACCTTCAGTTGTTAATAATGGTACATCAGCACCAGATGTTGGCCAAATCAGCAGGGACTGAAATCTGAGGGATTGTAATTTTAAATGCAGTGTTTTCTGAGCGGAACAGGAAAACCTCTAACATATTTTTGAACCATGAACACAACAAAAGTCAAAGGAAACCAAGGATGTTAATATATAGATCACTTTTCATCCTCTTCGTCTTTCTTCATCATTGTGGAATCTGATCCAGAAGACGAATTACAAGTCAATTCAGTTTTCCACAGATAATGTTGATCAGAGCAGTATTGATCATGTCTATGTGTCAAAATATTGCGATATATTACCAGTCAAGCCATAACTGAATTGTGCAATTTCCTATACCAGCAGTTAAACTTAATGTGTTATATTCTAAATTCAGTTTAAATCTATTTTCTCTACCTTTCAGTTATTTGACAACACACTCAACAGCATATTCATCTTCATCAGGCGACATCACGCACGCTCCCTCATGCATTTATGCATTTCTATCTTTAGCGTTAACAGGTAATTACTTCAATGTATCTCAGCGAGAGACGCGTCTCTGTCAATCACCGCTGTGAGTCAGTGTTATCTCTCTCAGCTCTGTCCTTGTGCTGCAACCTTGCCCTCCATACATCATACATTCAGCATGATTTCATTTGACATTTCAACTTGAATCCATTCCTCAGTTATTCTTTGCCTTCTTGTCAGAGGATAATTACGTCAGGCATGAACACCAAAGGTTTGAGATATTACGTGTCGATTACGAATTCTCAGCTGTGTGACAGAGGTGATGTGCAGAGGATGCAAAACCAACCCCACACTTCCTCTAGTTGTAAAGTTAACAGAATCAGGACAAGTCTCTCCAATAGTTTCAAACAACAGCAGTTATGAGGACATTCCTAGCCTTTGGTGGCAACTAATCTTTGAATAATATCAGACAGCTTCCAGGTGTTTATCAAGGTGAAGTGAAGGGCTTTAGATAGTGTCTGTTACATCGTAGTCAACAGCCTTCGATTTCACATGTGGTGTATAATTACTGGCGAGGCAATCAAGTCACATCTGCAGGAGAAGGAGAAGATATACGACTGTCAGCAGTCGTTCTCATCTACTGCTGCAGCTTAAATAATAGTGGAACGCTCTTATAAGCTGAACGAATGCTGCAGTAAATAGACGTAAATATCATCTGCGCTGTCACTTAAACTATAATTATTGTTAGAATAACCTCAGTGAGGAAACATTTGCACACTGAACGGTTGTTGGCAGTGGTAAAATGAAAGGAAAGACGATATCTGTGATCATGCTTGGCTGCTACCTGTGACAGTTTTAGGTTTGCAGTTTCCAGCTGCATGTAAGCATCTGTCAAATGCTCATACTGCTCAGTTTTATTGTCTTTTTCACGTGGAGTGGGACAGCTGTTGAATGTAAATGGAGCAATATTGTCCAATGTTTACATGAGAATTAGAGTCACAATCTCAGTGACATTGCCCAAAGGCATACTGTATCAAGACAGTAGAGCACCACGAGTCAAGAGTATCAGTACATCATATTCAGTGCAGAGGGAAAAGAGACTGTGTATTATAACACTACAATCAAAACTGCACACATATCCTGTGGCAAATATCCAACTGCTGCCATCAAGGTCCCTGTGAGAGCCGGCTCTGCTCAGTGTGCAAACAGCATAACAACGACTAAAGCTGCACTAATCAAGAATTTTATATTAACAATTAATCAAATGATCAAGTACAGCGTGAAAATGGTTGCTTGTTATGATAAGCCCGTAGAGAATTATCACCAAGCTCTGCAGTTCCTCACAGTTTCAAGGAGACTATCTGAGGAGGCTGTCCTCCCAGAGTTCATCTGTGCCGGCAGCTTATTACGACCCACTGTTACGTTTTATTGTGAGGCGACCTCTAGTGGCTGTAGTTATTATGACGGGAGCAAAGGAGGAAGTCAGGTGACATAGTATATGGAGTGACATAGGAGAAGGTGGATGGATGGGTCAGTGTCAGATAGTCAGTGTTGCCTCTGTAACCATGGCCATGTGTTTATTATCATGATGATGATGATGAAGATCCTCTGACCTATTTCAACCCAAACCACGATCTGGTCCTAAACTGACCTAACATTACCATGACGACTAGGGTCCAGTACACCAGCTGGTATGCTCCTCCAGGTCATATTACTGTTACCATGACGATGAAGGCCTGGTCCACCAGCCGCTGGTATGTTCCCACAGGTCATATTGCTGTTACCATGTCGATGAAAGCCTGGTACACCAGCTGCCGGTATGCTCCCATGGGTTACTTCTGAGGGTGGGGACATGTGACCTATATGGTTATTTAGGTGGGAGGAGTTGGAGGAGTGTTTTATCTTATTTTAGCTAATTGTTTTCTGGCCTGCAAATACTGCTCTTGCCAACCTTGTTTTTCTAGTGGCAGCTGATAAACCCAGTGTACACTCCCTGTCCAGCACTCTGGAGTTTGTGGAGACCAAGACGGATATATGAGGAGATTGACTATTGGACTTACATTCGTCAGGTGGCCAGACTCCGAACGAATGCTAATGTTGCTCTGTGTTAGGTAAATGTGTAAATAAGTAAATGTTTGCATTCACTTTAGCGAAAATGATCTATATGATAATAATATGTCAGACCTATATGTCCGTTTCGAGGTATTTTCAGCTTGTTTCACTGCACCCATTATAATCAAACAATGCAAACAGTTGCTGTGCGTGGAAACAATGGTGATGAGATCCATGGGAGTGAACCAACCAGTGAAGCTGTAAAAGCCAAAACATCGTGCTGAAGGACACTGAGACAATTGTAGAGTTGGGCGATGATTGTCTCTGGTTGTGTCACTACCAGAGACATAGGTGGTGATATGATCAATTGTTACAGGAAAAATAATGATAATACTTTATAATACAGTGTAATTTTGTTGTGTGGCGCTGAGCCTCCTGTTCAAATAATGGAAAGAAGCTTTTCACTGTTTATCTGAGCACTTCTGTTCTCCTTCACACCTTAAAACTGATACCATTTATTTTAACCATGACTCTTCATATTTATACGTAATATTATTCTGCAATGTTAACTTTGAAAAACAACCAAGACTGGGGGTAAAAAAACACATATATCTCAAAGCTTCAGAGTACTAGAAAACCATATGAGCTAAATCTCCAACCATGCAGGAAGTGGAGTGTAAGTAATAGCACCATTGGCATTATTGTTCTGTTTATGATGCTGATAGTATATCAGCCGAATCAAGCCCCTCTTAATCCCTGTGGATGAGAAAGAATGACATAACACAGGCTTAAATGATCAGGAGTTGAACATTTTCACCAGTTTATTCAAATGAGGCGACCAAGTCCTACATCTTTAAATCCATTATACTGCGGCCATTACATCACATGAAATCACTGTGTAAACACATTTTTTTTGCAAAAGCTATTCCAGCACTGATCTCCAGACTGGTCGAAGATTATTCTGCTGGGCTGCAACAGCAGAATAACCACACTAATTATATTGATTCAGTAGGTTCATGTCAGACAAACATGAAATGGTTGAACTGATGACGTTTGATAAATAGCTGCATGTGACATCCGTGCCTCCGGGCACAGCGGCCTGACTCCTGATCATCAAAGCTTCAAATGAGGACCCGTCCTGATCTGGGTCTTGTTAATAATAGCGGGGGGAGATGGAAAGTTAGAGAAGGAGATGTAGTCTCAGCTAATCATGATCTGAGAAATGAGGATCTCCTTTTTTCCTGGCAGGAGACAAGAGTGTGAAGAAGAAAAACTAATCTAATCTAATCTCCACTCCTCTGCCAAAGTGTGGTGCTAACACGGGCTGTAGCTGAATCAGTTGATCTAATGCAGACAGGAGAGAAGTAATTGGCACCACTGTGTGACCTATAGAGTCACACTGATTTAAAAGACAGCGTTGTTTTTTTTGTTTTTTTTTACCTCCACTGATACAGAGACCCTCATTTGTTGGGAGGTAATTGAATTCTTCCTTCTTGATGGAATTACTGCAATGAATTCAAACGACAGTCAGTGTGTGTTTCAATCTATTCATTCAAGATTCATTGATGTTGTCTACATGTTAGAGTGATAGTATATTAAGCTGCTGGGAGACTTTTTTATAAGGGTAAGTGAGGATCATTGACTCAGTTTGGCTGATTCAGGTTTATTTTTCAGGGAGCATAAACTTTCCTATTTTCTGTATGTGTGTATTTAAAGTGTTTTGATTAAACTGATTGAAACTTTTAAACAACAAGGAAGCAATCATGTCATGTGAGCAATCAGAGCTCCTACATTTCTGTTTCTGTTCTGAAACAGTAAAGCTCTGACTAGCAATTAACTCTGCTTGAGATAATAGCAGGGTTGCAGTGCTGTTACTGTCAGAGTACGGCGTCATTTCAATGTTTTTCTTGTATTTTGACTTAAAAAAAAAAAAAAAAAAAAAAGGTCAGCGTTTCAACTACACTCTCTTGTAACTTGGCTTAGTAAATGGAAAACCTAATGTCAAAATCAAGTAACATTTCCACCAACAGGCCGTGCCTTACACTGAATGGCAGCATTATGCTACATTGCTCTATTTTATTTTCTACCAAAGAGGAAATAGGCAGCACCACATCACACACTTTTTTCTGCACCTCACTCTCTTCTGATTCAGTAGAGAACAAAGCTATCGCACTGTTTTGACAGCATGGAGCAGAGAGAGAGCAAAAGCGGAAGGGAAAGTGTAGTGTTGCTGTAGTTAAAAGGTGTCCCGTGGAGTTACTCATGTGAACACATTCTAAATATCCTTTAGGTCTAATAAACATTTCCTTCCTAGTGAAATATTTGCAGTCAATAGCTGCACATTTTGAAACCTGTATTGTTTACATCAGTGTTTCCTTGCTACCAGTCCTCTTCTTTCCTGCCTTTGTTGGTGCACTGAATGCATTTACATGCACATTAGCATCTTGGTTTTCAGTCTCATCTTGCTTTTGATCGTATTCATGAAATGGTGTTTGCATGGAACATGAGAAACCTGGTTATTCATATCCCTGTATACACGATTTTGACGGTGTCCAGGTTTCTGATCACTGGTGAGCAGCTGTGTCTTGATTTCCTCAACAAAGGGTTCAGAAACCTGGATAAATGGTTTACATGTCACACTATCCTGGTTTCTATTGGATTACTCCAAAGGCCTGAACTATGAAGCAAGTTCAATACCCAGGATTTCTTTCTTATCTGGCTTCACTGAGCCTAATACGGACCATCTTGGATAACCTGTACTGTGAAGTTGATTATCCACTGGCTCAGTTAACTGTGGGTTTACCTAACCAACTAAGAGTGTGTTCATGTGAAAGAGGCAGATTTGTTAATTATAGGCAACATCATCAAAACCATGAATAAAGTGCTTAATATCATATGAGAAGAAACTGTGATAATTGAAGGTAAATTGTGTTACAGCAACATCCAAAAGTGATATTAAACAAGGTGAAAAGTAAACAAACTATAATAGAAAAAAAAATTAAATGTAAATAGAATATGTTGTGATGATGAACAAAGTTAAAGTATTGTCAGACTGTATCTTCTGCCAAAGCACAGAGAAGTGAAGAGAAGTAGTTCATGTCTGATGAGGTTAATCTGACTGAAATGTTCATTCAAATTCATGTGAAATATTTAACAGTGTGTGAATCAGAGGACATCAGAGGTTTAGCTTTATTTCCAGTTATCGTCACACAGTCTCCTCATGTTATTCTGAGCTGCAGTGATTATGTAGTGTCAGGAATCCTGTCAGGACTGAAAGAATCTTTGCTCAAAGCTCAATCAATTAAAATGAAGCTATCATTATATTGTATTATACACACACACATATATATATATATATATATATATATACGTATATATATACTGTATATAATGTAGTTATTCAATGTCATAAACTCCCTGCATGTGTTAGAAGCTCTGTTTTAAAACCAGAGTGACCTCATGAAAAGCCTCAAACAGCAAAATGATTCCACTTCTCCATAAATGTCTGTATCTCTCTATTATTTGTCACTTTATTGTGAACTGCTTTGTTCCTGTGGGGATCCTGGGGGAATGATGACTCCGTTTTTCCAGTGATTTGATTGGCCAGTAGCTGTTGACAGGTTTTGATCTGATCCTCTGAAGTTAACCTGCGCCGAAGCAGGTTAAGAGTTCAGCATGAGTTACCATGGTGATTATACCAGTAAGAAGTGAACCACCATTGTAGCCCTGAAAACTCAGGGATTACCTCACTAACCCCTTTGCTTCAAAGTACAGGCCAGGTTTCTCAAAACGGGGATAAGATGTAACCAGGATACTCCAAAATCCAGATAGCTTCATAGTACAGGTTATCCAAGATTGTTAATATAAGGCTCAGTGAAGCCAGATAACGCAAAGAAATCCTGGGTATTTGAACTTTCTTCATAGTGCAGGCCTCTGGAGTAAATGTGCATTTACAGCACAGTCAAAAATGTGCTCGTTGATGTGTTTCTTGGTGTAATACTTGCACCTGTCAATCACTGGAATGGTGAGCAACTATTGGCAGGAATGGGTATCCGCACACACGTGTGTACTCACAAGCACAAGACAAGCAAAACAACAACCCACTCATAAAAAAAGTTACTCCACTCCACTTTCTTCAAAACAAAGTCGAATGGGGGCGTCGTGTGGCGTAGTGGTCTCAGCAGGCTACAGTCCTCGCTGCAGTTGGCCCCAGTTCGAGTCCCGCATCAGACGGCCTTTGCTGCATGTCATTCCCCCTCTCTGCCTCCCCATTTCCTGTCTCTCTACTGTACTGTCAAATAAAGGCATAAAAAAGCCCAAAAAATATACTTAAAAAAAAAAAAAAAAACCCAAAAAAACAAAGTCGAAGGCCTTAATTTGTCACTTGTCAAAAAACAACATAATATTAACCAATTGGAAAGAAGCCATGAACTGTCCAGGCTGGACAGTCACTAATAACCCACATCAGTCACTGATAAGCAAGTTCAGCAGGATGAACATAGGTGTGGTTACTGTTGCCAGGAAAAAGAAACCTCAACACAGAAAAACTGGAATACATTAGCATGATGTTTTCACTGTCTTCATTTACCCACATTTCAATAGACCTATCTTAGGTAGCATGCCATTATAACAACAGGAATAAATGGTAAAACAAAGGCTCACTCTACATGAGGGTGTTGGCTTTAGGTGTTTTAGCACTGTCTCGTGCTCATTCCAGCAGCAAGTGCAGCTACCACTTATTTTGTAAAGTTCAGAATACAGAGGTATATGTAAACATTACAACACAAAACCTGGCATAGCCTTCAACATAGCATAAGCCAGTGTGTTAGCATTGTGTGTTGTTAGCATGCTGGAGCCAGTGATCTATGGAGGACACATACATGGCTTCTTTCTCAAGGTGGGGGTAATAATTCATCATCTTTTAACTACAGATCTCAACCTTAGCCATCCATCATGACATCAATACTAAATCTCTCCTTACTGGAGGAAAGAAAGTGATGTGAGAATCTGATACTGTTATACTTCCCATTTTCTCAGTGCAGAGTCTGAGCAGGATAGGCTGGAAAAACGTGCTCTCTGGTTCACCTAGAAAATAAATGATAGATAACAGTGCCGGTTTTCTCCCAATCCACTGTAAGCTCTTGCGAGAGAAATCAGAGCTTCCAAAATGAGTCCATCCATCTGCCAGGCCGGACAAGGAGAGATGGCCAGATAGGTTACTGAGTTCCCTACTCGCACTGTGGTGCCAGCCTCTCTCGCCCTCACACACATGACTAATAGACACATGAAAAGATGATCCTGCAGTGTAATGGACTGCAGAAGAGTTAGACCAATATCCAATGAGAGATATTGGCTTTTATTAAAAATCTGATTATGGGCACGTAGTGTTGTTCAACTCTGGAATTATGCAGTTTGTTTCACTGCAGATCATTAATCCTTGTGATAGAGTCATTTGTGTAGTGGTATTGTTATTTCGTGTGTTTTAGTATTCATTACTGATTGGTGGTTTCAGACCTTTACACTGAAGAAAAGAACAAAATTCTGGAAGTGACTAAGCCTACATTATTTTTTCTTTAGCACAAACATGGTCCAGTTCTCATCCACCCTCAGATACGCCTGCACTTTTACATAGCATCAATCTGTGATACATAATTCTTTCCAGGACTTTAGTCCTTATAAAGATTTGGATTTTTTTTTGTTATTTGTTTGTATTTGTTTTTTATATATTTCCACTATCACTCACTCTGCCCTTGTTTACTGCTGCTTGACTTAATTATTTTGTACATTTCCCACACTTTCTTTCAAAATCTGGAGAGAACACATGTGAACCAGGGGTGTATGGAACACAGAAGTAATCCAATCTCGGTGAGAGCTATATGTGAGATCAGATGTACCCAGAAGGCTTCTCACTGGTGTCCTTCTCTGTTTTAGCCCACACGAAACGTAGTACAGCTGCAATTACTGCTGTATCTCATTTGAAAACCTGCATCTAACATCATAATGTATGTTTTGCCTAGAAATCTGTCAAGAAAAGCCTGTACAGCCACTCAAACACTGACAATATAATCATCAAATGCCATTGAAGCAAAAGTTTTATTTAACAAAACTGTTGGGTCTGAGCTCTGCCTCACAAGCAGACACCATAAATGTTGGGTCTGTAGACACGTGACACCATATGTTGGACCTTCAGTTGACTATTAATTTATTTGCTATCATAGATTAAGATAATATTAATAATAAAAATATTAATGTTAAATAATAACTTTAAAATTGATTACAGTCCTCGGGGGCACCAGCCTAAAAAAGCATAGGCAAAATAGTCAATATTGGTTCAGTCTCAAATTATTACTATTAATCTGGAACTCTGATTAATAATTAACTTAATAACTATAATCAAATTACCATATCAACAGTAAGTTAAAGTTAAAGGATTGGAGTTCTACTGAGAAGAGGTTGGCAATATTCACACTTGTGCAACATTAAACACACCAGTAGTTATACTTAAAGACGTTTATAAGAAACTACTCAAAATGGCCACTAAGAGTACCTTGTGTGTGGGGGAGGGAAGGTATGAGTTCCTTTGTTAGCCTAGCTCATGTAATCTAAAGGTACCAGGTTAGAGGGAGAAGGTTAGCTGTATGAAGGTTCTAGAACTGAGACGTACTACAGGTATGTGTGTGAACATACAAGTACTTAATAAACTGTGCTGTTGTCTCAGGTAGCAGGGCTGACCTGGGCTTGGGGCCTTGTTGCTCCTTGAAGAGCCAACAGGGGAGAGGGGCTGCTGCTCCTGAGAAAGGCCAAGGAGAGAAGACGAAGAACAGAGAAGGAGATCTAGTTTTGTCTGGTGACACCCTGGGGGGTCACATGTCACACACTGACCAACACTGAATGGTCACTGAGGTCCCTGGGGGAGGGTCGTCGTCAGGTGTGAACAGTGAGGAACTGTAGAGAAGTGAGTTCCTATGTCTGTAGAGCATGTAGTCTCTTGAATGAGTCCCAACAAAACTTCAAGTAAATTTTCTGATGTTTTCAGATCAAAACAGAAGACATGAGCAATAAATACCTTGTTAAAATAACAACACTATTAAAAATTTGGTTGTTATTGGTTGCCAGTTGTCATAGTAATCCAAGGCACTTTCTGTTTCTACACATTTTTCACTTGTATAACAGTCAGAGACATCAGCTGTCAGAGCATGCTATACAAGATTTGTAACTGTAAGTAGAGGTCAAAGAAGCTTCTGAGGTGGCCAAAAGCACTAAAATCAGACAGTGGGTATTGAAGGTTAATAAAAAGGATTGCTATGAGGGGAGGACATGATTTTTAAAAATTTAACCACTGATATAACAGAGGGTGGACATTCTTCCTCTGTTATTGAAATGAAACAGCCTACTATTAATAAAATATTATCCACTCTCATGGAAGGAGTTAATTGTTCATTTTGCTATTGCTACATAGCTAACATTAGCATTAACAGCTGTTTGCTTACTGGTCTAGAAGAAATGTTGTGAGTTTAGCATCAAACTTCATTCCTTTACTCACCAACAGCTATCTCCAGACGTAGGAAGCAATGCAAATGTTAACGCCTGTCTCGATCACGTCTTTTCTTATATTGAAGTCAGCACAGTAACCAGCTAGCCCTGGCCCATCTCGTCACTTTCCGATAGTGACTCACTGCAGCCTCCAATCTGCTCAGAACGCAGCGATGACTGAAGCTCTTGTCAAGTAACAATCACCACCTCCTGCTCCTGGCAAGACACCATATTTAACAGCATTGGCATCAGCATCAGCATTAGCATTATCGACAGCTATTTGTAAATTGTGCTATTGCTATCTAGACATGTTAGCATTAACAGCTGTTTCCTTATATCTCTTCGCAAGAGCTTCAGCCATTGTTGCATTCACAAGACAATGGGTTATAACACATCCTCTGAGCAGCACTACATCTTCAGGGCAGACTGGATGCTACAGTGACTCGGTGTTGGAAAGTGATGAGAATGGACATTTGGGCCACAGCTACCTGGTTAGCATGCTTACTTTAGTACAAGAAAAGAATTGATAGAAATAGAGGCAAAATGAGAGGGTTGTTTTCCACTGCTGGTGATGGATCTTGGTGAATAAAGGGATGAAGTTTGATGCTGAATTTCAAACGTTTCTTCTACACTGGTAAGTAAACATCTGTTCATACTAATGTTGGCTATGTAACAATAACAGAATTTACAAATAGCCATCTGGCCTTTTCCTATCTCTGGGTTAAAATGCATTTGGGTCGACAGCTTTTAACTCTTATATAAGGCCAAAAGGTTGATGTAAGTAATAATTTATTACAACACATGATTTTAGAAATGTGCCCTGTTTTATATGTTGGTTAAAAGAAATCTTTCAAATTGTTATGCAGCTTATTTTTCTGTGAAGTTCAAGACAAGAACCCTAGTTTGGTGTGTATAAAATCATATTTGATCTGAGGATGATGTGACTTTGCAAAAGCAGACAAACAGTATGAATAAATATAGATTATTAAATATTCATCTCAGCAATTGTAAAGAGAATCCATGGTTCATCTCTTGGTAATGTGTGGCGTAATGTGTTGGATTGGATCTTGACTGCTCACAGACGATGGAATTTCCCTTTCAGGGCACATTTAAAGGTATTTTGAATTAAATTTTGGGGAAGTAATAAAATAGAAAAAGAAGAAGTGGTAACTCATTATAAGTAGGAGATAGGTGCCTTTTGTTGTATGGATATTGTTCAGCAACCTCTCCCAGAGATGTTATTCAAAAAGAGATGACCCTGAGACATATAATTTATCTGCACAGTGATAAACACAATTCAGGGAAGGGAGTGGAAGCCTGTGCTGTTTCAAATATTGCTTCATTAGAATCTGTAACTTATGCCACTTTCTGAACAGGGTGAATTTCTAGGTGGAACAAAAGAGCGGCAGTACACCAGTACAACAGTATAAACACCACCAACACAACAGTAAACACCCATTGGAATACATTGTCAAGTTATGCAAAGGTTTTCGGAGCTTCACCCATAGCAACAAAATATCACCACATCACTGCACAGTTGTCACTCCATTTTAAATATGTCTCTTGCAAGTTCCCCAACTTCATAATAGTGCATTACTTAATTACAGGAATATCACCTTTTTAAACAATACATAACATATATAATAGGCTATATAAGTATATTGTAAACAGAAGTGTATTTCTCAAACAATATAACTCTTCCCATGGGTACCCACGGGTGGAGGCTGCTATAAACAGATAATGGATGATAATAGGCCTATAGTAAAACACAGCTTTAATAATGTAAAATATATATTCATAGCAAAAGTGATAATTGCTGAAAATACTGTAGCCTCCATTAACAAAAATGAATAAATAAAAATATTCTTATAACTGCATAAATCCCCTTCATTACCACTGCCGCATTACCACAAAAGGACAAATTTAAAAAAAAATCAGGATACAAACTAAACCATTTTAAGGCAATACATATAATTGGTTATAATGAATTGCTTTATATTAATAATACATTTTTAGTTTTATAGTGTCTGTCAGCTTTTACAGCCCAAAATCTTGTGTTTGTCTACCCTCAGCGCTCTCATCAGCGTCTCCAGTCAAAGCCAGCTGCTGTTTTCAGTGATAAACCCAGTACAGCTGTCCAGCATGAGCAGACAGACAAGGTTAGCTGAACTAGCTGAACAAAGTGGATTCTTTAGAAGATTTAGAGCCAGATATTTCTGTCAGGAGAAGCTGCTGATAAAAGCAGAGGAAAGAAACACGATTCCAAATAAATGCTAATTTGACTAAATAGGTCAATTTTTTGCTCACAAGTTATATAAACCTAAGATGTGATAATATGCTGTGTTGTGTTTACAGCTCATTTATGCTGCCCCCAAGTGGCCAATAAATCTGCAGGCTTAAGAGAATTTTTGAGTTTCAAATAAATCTTTCTAATAATATCTAGTGTATAATTGAAGTTGAGCTAATTCTGCTCCTTGTAATTCCTCCACTACAAACTGTGAGTTAGAAGCAATTAATCTTAGAAGGCTTCCCAAAAAAAAACAAAAAACAAAGTGCGGTAATGATATGTGTTCAATCAAGATACATCACATCCATCAAATGTCAGATACAATAGATGACTGGACCAAATCACTTTTTAAATGGAAGGCCAAATCAGTGTCATATATCAGTCTAAATCTAGCTGCAGCAGGGTCACCGACTGGAACAAACTCAGTCCCTGTTGCCCTGTGATGGTGGAGACTGACCTTCACTGATCTAATCCAGTTAAACTTCCATTAGTGGATGGGCTCTTGTTTTTCTGATAGGGTAGCATGTCCATGCTATCCTCCTATTTTAGGGGGACGAAAGTAAAAGCTTCAGAGGCACATAGTTCAATACTTTGACTTTTAAAAATAACCCTGTATTGTTTTCCAGCAGACATCCTAGCAAACCTTCACAGGACTGTGGAGCTTGTTTTTGTAATAAAACATTAAAGCAGAGAAAATAATTAACAAAGCAATACATTTTTTCAAATACAATATGTCACTTTATTCCAGAGACTGCATTCAAGCTGACCTTGCTTCATACCACTGAGGTGTGCGGGGCAGTTTTTCACCTCAAAGGAAATGAAAAAGTTCCTGTAGAGACAGATCAAGGCCTGATGGGAGATTTGCCTGAACCTACACACTTTTCAAACCAGAAAGAGACCACTGCAGTTGCATGAAGAATAAAGCAGTGTGTTTTTTTCCCCCAAGGCTGCAGGACATGACAGATGACTTGTTAAAACCCACAAGTTATGCTTTTTGAAAAGAGATCAGACAACAGAGACAAACAAACAGCACACTCCCTCGTCTTTTCTTTATGCACTTTTACACAGATATGTGGTGGCTTTATTGGCAGTTTTCAGCTTAGATTAATAAGAAACATCTCTTTTAGTTTCTTTGACTTTTTTAAGGCGAGGTTGTTTTTGTAAATCATTGTTTCACCCACAGTTTGTTCATCTTTTAATCTTTTATATTTTTTTACATTTTATATTCTTTATTCGACACATTCTTCTGTGCCTAAACCTGCCACCTACTATACCCACAATGCAACTTGATCACCAATAGTTCGTTCAAAGATATGGGTGTGTTATTCTAGTAGCGGCTAATGTAGCCTGGAGCCTATTGGCCTCAGCAGAGATGAGGAGCAGCTACACACCTCTGGTCAGCTCACGTCTTCCTAACTCCAGAACCCAGTATTTTTTTCATCTTCAAACTTGTAGCCTTTAGTCCCAACGGCCGCTGACATCACTTGAGGCAAATGATCAGATTTCACACCGCTCTCTCTCTGTGGTTGGTGACTCAAAAAACTGGGGAGGACAGGAAGAGAACCAACCCATGGCATCATGTGCGTAATGAGTCACCAGAAGCCCGTCAGTCTCACGAGGGGTGAGTAGGTTACAGTGGGAGTTTTACATCCTCTGATTTCAAAGGGAAACACAAAAACCATGAAAATCTGGAATTATTAAAAACAATGTAAAACCGTAAAAACATAAAATCCTCATGGCTGCTGTGAGGCCTGTTGTTGTATCCAGTCTATTGACAGCAAGAAAGAAGTATGTGAGGCTAACTTGACTCACCTGAACATCCTCCATACTGTGCAGCAGTCCGTCGCACAAACCAGGATCCAGTCCCGAATGAGCGGAGTGCTGCAAGCATGTCAGTCCACTGCACACTACCGAAATCTGGCCGACTGTAAGCTACCTGCTACCTGCATGAAAAGGCAAACAGGAAAAGTTAGCAACCAGCAGTTTAACTTATTGGAGCATGTAGCTAATAAAGAGTTTCCCCCTCAAATTGGTAGAGAATATCTTCTTTCTCTCCCAGGATGACTGACAAATGTGATGCCAAATAAATGCTGATGTTGCTCCTGATGTTGCTGGATGTGTAAATAATTATTTTAAAAAAATGATGCAAAAGGTTCACATTCTCCCTTGCCGCTACGCTTAGTTGCGACAGGGCCTTTCAAAACAAATTAAACTATTAGACAACTTTCTCTGCCTGACAAGTGAAGAAAGGGTATCGCAAGGTTTTTTCTTTTTTTTTTTTTCGGTTTATATTTAGCCAAGGACAAAGCGAAGTCCAACTGGAAACCAAAGACAAGAGAAATGTTAATATGCTGCTGCTCTGGGCAGAGTCATGAGGCTTCTGCTCTGTTCCCACTGCCAAAACTGACAGCAGATTGCAAGGCAAATGTCACGCAGTGTATTCTTCAGTTTAATAGTCTACCAGCCTTCAAGTTTCACTTAAAAGCTTTGAATTCACTGGTCATTACACCAAGGTCTAAAATCATGTAATGTCTCAATAAAATGTACGACTCACACCCTTAACTTTTATTTCTCTTTTGTTACACTGGATCTAGTCAAAAACTTCAATAAGTGGGAAAAAAAAGGAAGAAAAAAGTTTTAAAAAAGTAAATAATAAATACAAAATTGCCACATATTTGCTAACACATTCACCAGCTTCATTGGGTGATTATAAAATAAATAATTAACCATAATTTATTAGTCATAACCACGATCTTCCCATTCTGATTGACATGCACATACTGTATATTGTACAAAAAAAAAAAAAAAACATATATAAGCTGTTCTCCTCCAGGAACACAGATGTTAAAGCCTAGTTTGACATGACTGATTACAGTTTGTGTCTCATCCAAGATTTTAATGAGAATTTAAATGTGCCCTTGATCAGGGCATCTCTTTCATCCTGTACAGGGAATTTACAAGAGCAGCACTGAGGAGTTTAAGGGCAGCACGTTGGAGGCTTAAGAGGTTCGTACCAGCACACTCTTCTCCCATTTGCCGGTGCTCTCATCTGTGACTTTGCAGTGCAAGTCGAGCCTGTGTCTGTGGAGAGCCTTGTGAAAAGACATTCAATTTAATTATTAAAAACGAGGCAGAGATTGTGGAGCGAGGCAACGGTGGAGCTCGGAAAACAGGAGCGCTGTCATGTGTGGATTAATCAGCCTTTGCGGACTCAGCAGAATCTTTGGAGAGGTGGGAAATGAGATAGGAAGCCAATAGAGAATGAAATTGTTGACATTTTGCTCTCTATTACACTTTAATGTTTTCTCTCTATGCTTTGATGCCACAGTAAAGCCTCTGATTGGACAGTGTGCAGAGAGACGCTATAAAAGCAGCTTGAGCTATAGCTTTACAATGAGGGTTCAGCTTCAGGGTGATACGAATCTCTGTGGACTCACCTCAGCTCTCCTCTTCGCTATATGTGGCTGTGTGTGTTTTTCTGATGCTGAGGCCACATCATAGTGGAAATATGAAGAGCTGACTGGACAAAGTGTGTCAGCATAAAAAGGTAGAAGCATTACAGTGTACACGTTTCAACTTTCCCTCCCCTGCATTTCCAAGTGGCGTTACAGCAGCTCTCTCCATCGAGTTCCACTCTGGTTTCACCTCGGTTTCTGTCACTCTCCGTCTTTGCCTTCTTTGCCTCCTCCAACCACCCATCTTTTTCTTTTTGCTGGGTAGAGTTTCCACAGTTAGTCTGGTTCAGGAGACAAACCGGATGGTCCTGGCTCTCTCTCTTTATGGGGGAGGTACTGAACCCCAAATTGTCATCAAAGTGTGAACGTGTGCTTGTTGTAGGAAAGTGCTGTATATCTAGGGGGAAAAAAAGCACCGTATGAATGTGTTTGTGAATGTGTTTTGTAGTGTAAAGCGCTTTGAGTAGTCAATAAGATTAGAAAAGCTACTGATATCTACCAGGCAAAACAAAAGCACTGTCTTCTTTCTGTTGTAGTTTCGGCTGTGCGGTGGCAGGCGAGCCTTCATTATTCCACCATAGAATTATATGGTGAAAGCGAGGCTTATGAGGAACCAATCTAAACGCTGATGGTGTCATTATTCTACAGCCATTACACTGTGTGATCAACACTCACTTCATAAGGATAAGTTAAAGCAAAAAAAAAAGTGTCTATAGCAACTTTAGAGACAAACTTTCTCAACACTCACAAAATCACACAAAACAACACTTTTCACAGCATGTGAGGTGACACTATAGATTATTAAAGAATATATAATTAGTTTCTTCACACAAAGCAGAAATTCATTTCCTCTGATTATTATGACATTCAGTGGTAATCAGAGCAATCCCAGTGAGCTGGATCCTTCTAGCCTGATTACTTTAGGATAACTCAGCCACAAACTGATCTAACATGGCTGAGTACTCATAGTCTCTCTCCACACACACATACACACACACACACACACACACACACACACACACACACTATATGAATGTCCCAATCAAGTCTAAGATGGGGTGTAAATGAGCAGCCGCTCCCTGTGAGGTAAAGTCCTCTGTCGAAAGTCTGCACAGTGGGTGTCAAGGTCAAGTGGAGAAACATGAAGTGAAAGAGATGAAAGAAAAGAAGCTCCTTATCAGACCCCGAGTGCTCTACACTGTAATAACCAATATATTCTGTGCAGTTAATCAGTGTAAGTTTAGTGTTAAACTGTGTTGTCGCACTACAAATAAAGGTTATGTCCATTTTCCATTTTACAGCTGGCTGTTAAACCACTGCACTGTATCAAATGAATGGGAGAGACAACCTTGAAAAGCAACAAAGTGACCAACTTAGACAACTTAGTCTTTCCCTAATCATTAAGAGGCTCTCCAGGCATGTTTTAAAACATTCATTACTTACTTTATTTTAAATAATAATTTATGTCTCATATGTTTTTTTCTTAAATCTTAAAATCACATCTACTGCTTCTCCTTTAGTGAAAAGTCTATTAATAATAATTTAACTGCTGGAAATAAGGTGTCTCCTCCTTCACAGAAAAGTCATTTCTTGTGTAACTTGCATATTGGACCATGACTCATTTCCAAACTAGATGTGGAGCCTTATGCATTTTGCTTATTGGTGCATGTGTTAAATTTTGACCCAATATGAGGGAAATTTCCTCCTTCAGCAGATGAATCTGAAAACAGCCTTTGCACATAAATTATTCTGCACGATGAAGCTCAAAACATCCAAGTAAAGTAAGAAAACACATATTCGCGTTGACGGAGATAATATAGATTGTTCAAAGTGAGAATTTAAAAACTATGCTGGCACTGGACATTAAAAAAACCTCGCCATAGAATGTAATTGTTCAGCATTGACATGGTTGTCTGCTTCCTCCTGCATCAGTGAGTCATGATTCACTGTTGAACACCTGAGCTGAAAGTGACTTCTACTCTGCTCATGGGTCCATTATTGGGTTAGCAAGTCTAACTTTAGCTATAGGCAAGAATTTTTGTAACTTATACAAGCTTAAACTTTATATTTAATACCAGTAATAGTTTGAATTCCGTCTATGCATGGCTGCATATAAGAAGCTGTCCAGTAGGTTGTCTTTCATATATTTTATGCTGTTAGCTAATTGTACTATCAGGTAGCTGCAGTGGTATCCAACTGAAAGTGCATTTCAATGAAACTCTCTGCAAAAGATCAAGCTCTCAGTTAGCTGATAAAATTGATACTGGTTTCAGTTATAAGAGATTAAATATAGAGTGTATCACCACAGTAACCCTTCTCTTATGAAACCTTTTGGTTGCATACAAATACCTAACGACAAACTCCCTTCTATGAGTTTTATTTTGGGGGCTCTGTCGTAAAATTCAATATTTGATTCAAATCCATAAAAATCTCCAAAATGGCAGAGTCATCCGACACCAGAGGGCAGTGAAATTCTTTGCCATCTGGCTTCTCTTTCCAGCACTGTGATCATTGATTAGTTGGTATTAAAAGTGAATAATGAATGGACTCTGCAATCAATACTGGGAGGCCTTTGCTGTTGATTTATGAGTTGAAGTCAAACACGGGCTCCTGTGGAAAGATAGCTCTTTGATGAGCCTGGTGAACAGACGGTTCAGACATTGACTTTGGCAGCACAGAGAACAGTGGTAAAAAACTGAGGACTCTCACTATGTGCTAAATCTTTCTGATTGATGGAGGTGCTTCCTTTTAAAGAAGCTGAATTTATGGAGCCCTTTCAGGTGCTTCATCATCCTCACCTTAGCATACTCATTTTCCTTGGAAGGAAGGCGGCAGCCCTGATAAGTGGAGAAGACTCGGCTGAATAGCAGCCAATCTACTCCAGGCGTCTATAAAATGTTAATCTGAGATATAAAACTGATCAGAGTTGGAGAGGCGCTGCAAGCTGACAATCGCTGAAACAACAAAAGTGAGCATGCACAGGCTTATGTATTGTATTCATCTCCCTGCTAGTGATATTTATCACCAACAGCACCTTCTAAAAAAGTTAGCAAAAAAAAAAAAAGTTAGCAACTTAAGAAAAAGATGAAAAAAATGGTTTGGCTGACCAGAACAGAAGTGTAAAGTAAAAACACTAATGCACACCACTTTAATTTTAACTCCTAACACTTCGATTCAAAACATATAATGGAGATCACCTTTTTACATAGAGCAGAGCAACTTATCTGTGAGGAAGAGGATAGAAGGAGTGAAATACAACACGTACAAGAGGCAGCCCTGGTCTCCGTATATATGAGGACCAGAATGACCTCTGCCAAATCAGGCCCTACCCCAGTAGGACTCCTTTACGTGGCTCGACTGTCAGAACGTCTAGCCAGAGTTTTGCTCTGATACAATGGTTAAAGGGTAATTGGGTGGCAAAATGAAAACAGCTTCACAGTGCAAGACGACATGGGTTGGGGTCAGTTTAGGGTCTTCTACCTTAATCGCACAATGTGTGCTGGGCCGCTGTCTCGATGTATCTGAGGCAGATACATCAGGTGAGCTGGGTTTAGCACGACATGAGTGCTGTGCAGCTCGTCAGTTCGGAGGCTGGGGGCGGTGCAGGCTGGCAGTGAGACTGCTGCTCATTTTCTCTGCGTCTGTGACTTGTGTTTCACAGAAGTTTTCTGGCTTCATCACCGTTTTTCTTGTATTGGGTTTACTTTATGAGGTCTGTTGTTGCCCTCTAGATGTGAATGTGCCCTCTGATGAACTTTGAGTTAACATGGTGTCTTAATTGCACCATCACTCAGATGGGTGGAAAAAAAAATTGTGCCACACAGGCCCAACCAGGTTCACCCCTGTGTAGAAACACTTTCAGGAGTCAGTGGCTGGCCAGAGGAGGCCATTAGCATCTGACAGCCAAGACCATCTTTGAACATAAACAGGTAACCCCATATGGGACCACCTGTCACCATATGACCAAATTTATATATGTATATACAAGAGGTTATATAAAGTCCTCTGAGCAGCGTTACGCCTTTAGGGGAGATTGGAGGCTACAGGGAGTTGCTATCGGTGAGTGATGAGACGGACTGGAACACACTGAGGCTAGCTGGTTGCGAATTTCAGTAGTAGAAAAGAAGTGATTGAAGAGAGACAAGAGTTAACGTTGGCTTTGCTTTCCACCGCTGGAGGCAGCTCTTGGTGAGTAATGGAATAAAGTTTGATGCTGAACTCGCAACATTTCTACTTATAAGTAAACAGCTGTTAATGCTGCTAATGCTGGGTATGTAGCAATGGCAAAACTTATAAATAGCTCCTTTTTAAAATGTAATCTCTAACTCCTCAAGGGCACAAAATGTTGTT